>NC_137459.1:159898969-160498969 GCF_964235325.1 Thermobia domestica | reverse complement strand
CAGTGTGTGTGCCTTTAGCTGGCAACAGTGTTCAAGTTGCTTAACGCTTTTCTATTGTTTTGGTGTGTGTGAGTGTGGAGGCAGCAAGAACATGAAGTTTTGGTGGACCATATATCATGGTCGAAAATCATATAACATAACATAAACAATAAGCCATCGCATCAAAATCATTTACAACTAAAGACCTTGTGAACATGTTTATTCTCGTGTATATGTTTTGTGTGCAAATTGAAGTTGTAATCATTAAATACAGTGAATTTATATTTGGTTGCATTCATGTGGTGTACGAATCAAGCTTTACAGTCCACTGAACATTGTTTTTAGCATTGTTATTGTACTTTAGTGAAAAAAACAAATATATACATTCATATTGTACATTTGGTCCTATCCGGGCCACATGAGTGCAAAGATTTCTGAGAATTGTTCTGTGCTGTTATGAAGAGAAATGTGTTTGTGTCGGCCTATATGTTGTGCTATCACGTACGTTGGACAATCAGCACGTTTTCTGTGTAGGCGGACAGCTGTTATACCAGGACCACGCTTCTGGAGTATATTTCATAGGTAAAAGAAAACAAAAAACATCATCATCAGGTCAGTAGTTTTTTATTCTTCATATTTCTGCGTAGCATTTAATCATGGCTGAATCACACCAGCGTCTTTTAAGGCAAAGATCTGCATACAGAGGCCAGTTAACCAGAATAAACACCTTTGTTCAGGCCTTTGATCCAAATGAAGGCAATATAGAAGAAATACGTGCACGCTTAAAACATCTAAATAACGTCTGGTCAAAGTTGCAGGAGGTGCAAGATACTATTGAAATTGATCAAATCGAACCCGAAGCGGAAGCAGTAAACGCTCGTGCAGAAATTGAAAATGTGTATTTTTCTTTAGAGGCTCAAATGCAAGCACTTGTTTTAAAGCATGGAAATAAAGAATCAGCTGTTAATAATAACACTAGCAGTAGCGCACAAGTTAAATTACCGGTCATACAGTTGCCTGCATTTGACGGGAACTGTAAACATTGGCTATCATATAAGGACACTTTTATATCTCTTATTCACGAGAATAAAGACATTTCCACAGTACAGAAGTTTCAGTACCTCCGAACTTCTCTTAAGGGCGAAGCGTTAAACCTAATTGAAAATTTACCAATTACCGAAACAAATTATTCAGTAGCATGGCAATTACTCGTTGACAGGTATTCAAATAAAAAGCTAATTGCTTCTTCTTACATTCACGAAATACTACAAATCAAGCCAGTGTATAAAGAAAATGTAAGTCAACTTCGCGCTTTTATAAATACAGCTACTAGTAATATAAATGCGCTACAAGCACTTGAGCCAAACGTAAACCTCACAGACGTAATTGTGACCCAACACTTTGTATCAAAATTAGATGCAACTACTAGGAAGTCATGGGAGCTTCAAAATACGAATTCTAATTTTCCTGCTTTATCAGAATTCTTTTCGTTTCTCGAGAAACGTTGTCAGGTGCTTGAAAACATGAGAACTAGTATTGATGGTGTGAAGCAGGGTAGTAGCGTACAAAACAAACAAGCAAAAAGTATTCAGTCATCAAAGACTTATTTATCAACATTTTCAAATGCATGCGAATTTTGTAATAGCCAGCATCCCTTATATTCTTGTTCGTCTTTTGTGAATGCGGCACACAGCCAAAAGTTAGAGTGCATTCGTAAAAATAAATTATGCATGAATTGTTTGAAAAGTAATCATTTTTTGAAGAATTGTAAATCGAGAGGTTGTAAAAAGTGTTCCAAAAAGCACAATACATTATTGCATGTAGACGTAACAAAGGACAAATCAGTGCGGTTTCCAAGTGTAAGCAGTGCTACGGTGCAAGAGCGTAGTAACAACTCAGATTCCAGTGAAAATTTAGGGCAAGTGTCATATTGTGCATTAAAGGCTAGGCCCAACGCAAGAGTGTTGTTATCTACTGCAATAATAAAAGTAAGGGATAATAAGGGAAATTTGGTTCCTTGTCGCGCGCTTCTAGACAGTGCTAGTCAGACCAATTTCGTAACAGAGAATTTGGTGCAACAATTGAACATCAAACGGTATAGACAGTATACTCCAATTCAAGGTATAAATCAAGCGATATCTAATACAAAGTACTCTGTAGATATTAGTGTCCATTCATGTGTTAACACATTTTCATTGAATATAAGTTGTTCAGTTCTCCCTCACATTACAAGTAAACTACCGGAAGAAAGAATTAATTATTACGATTGGAACATTCCCAAGGACACTGTTCTAGCAGATCCTACTTTTAATACGCCTGGAGACATAGATATTCTGTTAGGTGCGGAAGTATTCTACATAATTATGAAGTCAGGACACAAAACACGGCCAGGTGATTTTCCAGTGCTTCAGGAGACAGAATTGGGATGGATCGTGGCAGGACGCATTCCTCAAGAACGTGACCCCCATATTCCATTAACAACATGTTTTGTGAAGACAAACATAGATCTACAGCAACAACTTCAAAAATTCTGGGAACTAGAAGAAATTACTGTTACACCTAGATCAAGCGAAGAGCTTGCATGTGAGCGACATTTTGTTCAGAATACAACAAGAGATCATACAGGGCGTTTCATTGTACGATTGCCTTTGTTTGAAGACCGTACAGTTTTAGGCGATTCTTATCAGCAGGCATTGGTTAGATTAAAACAATTAGAAAGAATATTCGATCAACACCCGGACTTTGAAGCTAAATATACGGAATTCATACAAGAATATGAAGATCTTGGTCATATGGTAAGGGTAGATGAGAGTAAAAAGGAGGACGTCAGCGTTGCATACTATTTGCCACATCATGCAGTTTTTAAGCCCACAAGCTCTACAACAAAGCTCCGTGTAGTGTTTGATGCTTCAGCAAAATCTGACAGCGGAAAAAGCCTCAACGACATTCTCTTAGTTGGTCCTACAATACAGCAAGATTTGTTTTCTATCATTTTGCGCTTTAGAACTCATTCGGTGGTATTCACTGCAGATATCGCTAAGATGTATCGCATGGTAAATGTTCATCCAGAAGACACGCCATTACAACGTATATTGTGGAGAAGATCTAGAAATGAACCGATTCAAGTTTTTGAGTTGAAAACACTAACGTATGGTACGGTATGTGCTTAATTTGTGGCCACAAGATGCCTACAGCAATTAGCAGACGAAGAAGAACATAGTTACCCTGTAGCAGCAGAAATATTACGTCGAGATTTCTATATTGACGATGTTTGTAGTGGCATGAGCAACATACAGCAAGCTCTAGAGGTCCAGAAGCAATTGATAGAGTTACTGGGAAAGGGAGGTTTTACACTTAGAAAATGGAGTTCGAATGATCCAAGATTATTGGAATCCATCTCGCCAGAGCTTCGAGAAGTGCAGCGTCCAATCCAGTTCCACGAAGGCCAAGGCGTCAAGGCATTAGGATTGTCATGGCATCCAGACAAGGATATATTTCTCGTTGAAAGCAAGACGTCAACAATGAAGGTTCAAGAGTGCATTACTAAACGCCAGGTTGTTTCAATCATTGCCACTATATTCGATCCATTAGGAGTAATTTCACCAGTTGTCATTTCATACAAAATATTTTTGCAAGAATTGTGGCGGCAAAAGGTTCAATGGGACGACAGTATACCAATGGAATTAACAAAGAAATGGACTCAATTGTACAAGCAACTTCCATTAATCAATCAGATTAAAATTGACAGATATGTACTTGTTGAAGGAAACATAGTGGAGATTCAGATCCATGGTTTTTCAGATGCTTCTCAAAGAGCATATGGAGCCTGCATTTATATGCGATCGATCAATCAACAAGGAGAAATATCAGTTAAGTTATTATGTGCTAAATCACGTGTGGCCCCAGTCAAGAAAATCACTCTCCCACGTCTGGAGTTATGCGCAGCAGTTGTTTTGGCAAAATTAGTTCACAAGATTTTACCAAATTTAAAGTTGAACATAAGTAGCGTCCATTTATGGACCGATTTCCAAATCGTGTTGGCATGGCTAGCTTCTCCGTGCAACAAATGGAAACCTTTCGTGGCCAACAGAGTAGCTCAAATTCAAGACTTAACTGACGTTAGCTGTTGGAAACATGTAACTTCTTCAGACAACCCTAGAGACTTGATTTCAAGAGGAATAGATGCAGTTTCCATAAAGGACAATTCATTATGGTGGCACGGTCCACAATGGCTTTCTAGTTTAGAATCTAATTGGTCAGTCACAAGTAAGGATTCACTGCAACCAGATCAAGTTCCAGAGAGTAAGGGAACCATAACATTGACAGTCACTTTAGACAATTGGTGCAATAAAACCATAACAAGATTCTCAAAATTGTCAAGGTTAGTTAGGACAATAGCATATTGTAGACGTTTTGTTCATAACATCAGACACAAGCAAAACAAACTAACAGAAGGTCTTTCAGTACAAGAACTCCACACAGCGCTCCATGTTTGCATCAAATGGACACAAGAAATTGGGTTTCACAGCGAATTGCAGCATCTTCGTAATGGAAACATTGTTCCGTCAAGAAGTAAGCTGAACAATTTACATCCATTTTTAGATAGTGAAGGCATGATCCGAGTTGGAGGAAGATTGGAGAATAGTCAGCTTCCATTTGACGCCAAACATCAAATAGTTCTGCCTTCAAATCAACACTTAACAAAACTTATAGTTGAAGCAGAACACTTAAGATTACTTCATGCTGGACCCCAATTATTAATATCATCACTACGCCAGAAATATTGGATCATCAGGTGCAAACAGGTAGTAAAACAAGTGATCCATCATTGCTTCACGTGTTTCAAGTTAAAGGCCAGTGGTTCAAAACAACTTATGGGACAGTTGCCAGCAGCTCGTGTGCAGCAAGTCAGACCATTCCTAAACGTAGGCGTGGACTACGCTGGAGCGTTTTACATAAAATCAGGAGCAGTTAGAAATAGATCTGTACGTAAGGCATATGTTGCGTTATTTGTTTGTTTATCCACCAAGGCAATACATCTGGAATTGGTAACAGATCTTAGTGCGCAGTCATTCATAGCAGCTTTACGCAGATTCATAGCCAGACGAGGAAGATGTCTCAATATATACAGCGACAATGGCACAAATTTCGTTGGAGCCAACAACGAATTGAAAGAATTGTATCAGCTGTTTTCATCAGATCCTTTTAGTTCTCAAATTCATGATTTTACATCGACCGAAGGAATTCAGTGGCACTTCATACCACCAAATTCGCCGCATTTTGGAGGACTATGGGAAGCCGGTATAAAATCAATGAAATACCATCTAATTCGTATTACAAAAGGTGCAGTGTTAACATATGAAGAGTTTGCAACATTACTCACACAGATTGAGGCCTGTCTCAACTCTCGACCACTTACAGTGCTATCAAGTGAGCCTAACGACATTAGTGTTCTCACCCCTGGACATTTCTTAATTGGAGAAACACTTACAGCTTTACCAGAGCCTAACCTCACCGATCTACCACACAACCGTTTATCTCGTTGGCAGAAGATACAACAACTAAAACAACACATTTGGAAGAGATGGTCCCGAGATTATTTACATGGTCTTCAACAACGCTCTAAGACAACTTCACCGCAACACAATCTCAAGGTCGGAGATGTAGTTTTGCTGATTGAAGACAACGTTCCTGCATTGCAGTGGAAATTGGGCATCATTGAAAAAGTGTTCCCAGGAAAGGATTTCTTAGTTCGTGTAGTGACAGTTCGTACTACAACTGGAACATATAAACGTTCCATCAAGAAACTAGTTGCATTACCATGTAACAAGGATTAGAATTGAGATTTGTGTAATAAAAAAAAATAAGTACAGTTGTAATATTGCTTCAAGTTTTGTGTTTGTTTCGTTTTTTATATGTATAATTTTGTTTTATTTGGTCAGACCTTAGCTGACCAACAGGGGGGAGTATGTTTGGGATTATTTGTGTGTTTAGCAGTGTGTGTGCCTTTAGCTGGCAACAGTGTTCAAGTTGCTTAACGCTTTTCTATTGTTTTGGTGTGTGTGAGTGTGGAGGCAGCAAGAACATGAAGTTTTGGTGGACCATATATCATGGTCGAAAATCATATAACATAACATAAACAATAAGCCATCGCATCAAAATCATTTACAACTAAAGACCTTGTGAACATGTTTATTCTCGTGTATATGTTTTGTGTGCAAATTGAAGTTGTAATCATTAAATACAGTGAATTTATATTTGGTTGCATTCATGTGGTGTACGAATCAAGCTTTACAGTCCACTGAACATTGTTTTTAGCATTGTTATTGTACTTTAGTGAAAAAAACAAATATATACATTCATATTGTACACTATTTATACATAAATAAATACCAAAGATACTTCTGATTTCAGTAAATGGCTCTCGTGGGATTTGTATGAACCCTCCTACCCCCAAAACTACAGCATTTCGATGTATTTTATCAATAGTAAACATTATTAGAACGAAACAATATTTAGAATTTTTCTTTGATTGAAATTGCATAACAATAATAACAAACTATTTAAAAAATCGCAAAAGAAGCATTCATAAACTTATAAAAAAATACAAAAGTTGCTTTTGTAGTATAATCTTTTTTGAGTAATGAATGGGAAATTTAGGTCTGAATATAATACGAATAATATACGGGAGTGAAACGTAATAACCCATAAGTGTGTGTTCACCAAGATTTTACGAACACTTACACTTTTACGAACATTTTTCGTGTTTTGCTTTAAACCAGTTTTATTTATTTATTTATTTATTTTATTTTTTTAACAGCTGGTTTAAACCAGCAAACCCTGGTGCGATGAGTCTCGTTTCCAATCTCATCACGCCGATAGTGATATATAATTTGGTGCCAGCCCAACGAAATCATGCCAGGTTGGAATTGTACAAAATAACGGAGACCATGTTGATTTATAGAGTGTTTTTTTTATAAGCAATGTTTTGGATCTTTGGTACCTACTATTCACCCGTATTGTATCGAAGTACGAAGATCACCAGTATCAACTATATCTTTATTTCTGTCATACGAGTGGAAATGGAGTGTACCAGCAGGACAACCACCCTCGTAACAGATCCCGGTTGGCCACCATCTGTTTGGAGGAGCATTCAACTTCTTCCTGCTGAAAAAACCACCGAGAAGCCCGGATTTCAGTTTCATTGTACATCTCAGAGACTTATGCAATGCACATTCCCGGTATTGTGTGAAACGAGTGGAAATTCAACTCAAAAGTTGTAATTTCAAAAGTAATAATAAGAAATGAAATATATTTTTCTTCTTTCTTTGTCAGTAACACATTGAGATGTTTGAAATGTGGAATTATCCAAAGAGCAATTTGTCAGCAGAGCGATTTGTCACAAATCACTCATTTCGATCACAGTTGTCCATTGTTAAGTTATGAGCAAATTTACGGATCTTTTGTCAGATGTAGCTCGATATAGCTACAAATTTCATACGAATTGCAATTACAATAGAATCACAGTAGGATCCCTTGTAATGCATTAACAGTTACAAAAATGCGTTGAAACTGGAATGAAATCTGGTACAATTGTCGAAACACTTTTCCGAAAGCAAATAGTCCTATTACAAATTAGTTATTGGAAAACTAATTTGTATTTCTCAGTTCTTCACATAGTAGGGATTTTTTTTTCGAAAACTTTCCCTCCAGTCTTATATCCGCGATTTTTTCTATAGTCCACCATTTTAGGCAAAACGAGGATTAGGCCAAACGAGTATCCTTATTTCGCCTAAAACGATGGACATAAAGCTTATCTTTTATCTGTCATAAAAGTGTCAGATAATTGGTTAGGCGAAACGAGGATTAGGCCAAACGATGCAAGATCCTATAATGAATATAAATAGAAATAATCTTAGATGTTTTATCAGAATCGTGTGGAGTTTTCATTGCTAATTTGTACTTTTTCTTTCCGTGAGCTTATAGTTCTTCTCTTCCTTGGGTCAGGGAGTTTACTTCAGAATAGACATTTCCGCTGAGAAATGAGGTAAAAAGACAACAATTAAAGCAGCCTGCCCAATCTTTGGAACACAAACGCACACAAAAAAAATGAATCGAATTATCTTAGCAACAAATAAAGACATGATACATTAATTTCCGTTTCTTAGGTGTAGAAAGAGCCATGTGTTGCATACATTGTTGATATGGTAGCAGCGAAAGTCAAAGAAATTTGGAAAAGAACTTCATCACCAATAATATTGAATAAAAGAATCATGCAAAAGGATTATTTCATTCCACATAAAATACAGAAAAATAAAGCAAAACGTTATAAGCAGTAAGATCAAGGGTTTTGGAAATTTTGTAAGTGTCTTCAAAAGTAAACCAGAGACCACTTTCACATTTGTACTTGCAATACAAAGATCTGCCCAAGAGCACTTACGAAATTAGTAGGAATGTTACAGTAATGTAGAGAATTTTCTTACTGATAGAGGATATACATAAAAATTGCCATAGGAGGATCAGACTAGTATATTACAATAAGATACAAGAAACGAAAGTAAGGAAATACAAAGAAAAGAAATGCGATAATGTATATGTGTTTTCGGTGTGTCACTTAACCGGAAACATGGTCAAACATACAGCCAACCTATTCTATGTATGCTTCTTCTCAATCTGAAATGGAATTGGAAGACTCTGACTTTGTGCCTAAATTTGAAGAACAGACATCACTAAAAATTCAGAACAAAAATTTAAATCAGAGAGACCCAGTGCCATATTCCAAATGTGCATTAAATTGCCTGCACTTGGAAGTCCACGGGAATGGCTTCTGGGAATGCAGCTAAAATTGCAAGTTCTCTGTTACTGGTGTGATTACATAAGAAAATGAGGCGAAAGCGATTGACAAAATTGCAAAGCGAGAGGCAGAGGAAACGTGAATTTTGTGTAAAAGAATTTGATCAAATTGACAGCACAAAATCTCTCTATTTTGATGGAAGGAGGGATTTAATTACTAAATAAGAAAATATAGGAAGAACATTTTACAGGGAGGTTATAACTGAGGATCACGTTGTTAAGCTCGTAAAGCCACAGCCAAAATACATTTTGGCCATGTTACTTCCTTCTAGCAATCCATCCGTATTGAATCAAGGACTATTGACTATTTAAAGGACACTAAAATCAAAATTAAAAATTAATGGCTGTTGGCTGTGGTGAGACTGTGGTGAACCTATGTTGAAAAAGAAGTGTCATGCGGTTAATAAAAGAAATTTGGAAAACCAATACAGTGCTGTATTTGACAGCTGCATGCCAACGAGTTTCCTCTCCGTTACCTGCTGCAATGTTTAGATGGACACACCAGTGATGCTATGAGTCACGAACGTCGTAATCTCTGACCCGAAAACCCAGAGGCAGTCAGACCCATGACCCTCCGAGCCCGTGACCTAGATATAGCCGTGACCTAGACTGACCCTGTGCCCCGATAGTACCCGATAAGGAAACGTTCGACATACACATGGGGATTTATATGGGAGCCTACTAATACAGTTTTAGCAAAAGTGATTACCTCCTCTCTTATCGCCTTTTCACTAAATATGATTTTCTTTCTCGCTTGTTGTTTGCAACTGTCTGTCAGGCATTACACTGGAAAATAATTACAAGGTTTATCAGACTATATAAGCGTACGATTCATAGAAAAGCTAAGTTACATGTTTCTCTTATGAGGGATCGTCAAAGTTAATCGACCTATAAAACTTGTTTACAATGTAAAACACATGCTGAGCCCAAACTGTGTTTTACTGCTGATTCTTTTTGTGTTGGCCATGTTCAACAACCACGGATGCGAAAACGAATAAATATGGAATTATATTTGAGAACACAAGAAATATTCAAAGCGTGATATCTTGATTAAGAAATGTCACACCGAGAATTAAAGAAATGAATGTTCAAGCTCAAGTAGTGAACATCATTATTATTTATATAAAAAAGAAATTCTGAATGAGTGATTAATTGACTGACTGACTGACTGGTCAACGCCCAGGCAAAACCGCTTAAGCTAGAAACTTGAAATTTTGACAGTGTATAGGATTTGTATCGTAACGTACCACTAACGAAGGACTTCTAGAAATTCGACGAAAAAAAAAGGATAATTATCATAGTAAAATCATGATATTTCCAAATCTCTGAAGGATAGAGACATGAAATGTGGTATATGGACTTCCCATTTAAAATAATTAGACACTTTTTTTTTAAAAAAAAAGAAAGAAAACCTTAGGATAGAAGAAAAAGATGCGGTGAGAGAAAAAGAGTGGACTTATACTCTTTATATCGTTATAACAAGATGACCACATCTCAAACTAATTTAAGGTTAGAGACATGAAATTTGATATTTAGACTTCTCATTTAAAATAATTAGAGACATTTAAGCATTTTTAGATATTTTCCCTACAAGAAAAGAAAAAAGTAAGGAAAAAAGGATTTTTTTTTACAATTGTTAAAATAAGATGACCATGTCTCGAAATCTCATAAGATTAGACACACATTAGAAAAAAAAATAATTGGAAATTGTAATTGTTACAATAAAATTACCAATATCGAAATATTTTAAGATTAGAGACATTAAATTTTTCATTTCTATCTTCCTAAGACTGAAATAATAGATTCGAGGATGTAGATTGAGCAAATATGGGGCCTGGGTTTGAAGTCCCCGGTTAACGGAATGCTAGCGTCAGCATCGTTAAACAGAAATCCTGAGTGAGTGAGTTACTAACTGACTGACTGATCAATGACCAGGCCAAATTGTTTAAGATAGAAGCTTGAAATTTTAACAGTACATAAGACTTGTGACTTAAGATGGATTTCTGGAAACTTCATGGGAAAGGGTGAAATGTGTGTGGCATTTTTTATACTAAATTATCCGTAGCTCCAAATCTTTGAAGGTTAGAGACATAAAATTTGGTTTATGGACTTCCAATTTAAAATAATTAAATATATGTTTCACCACTTTTTCTATATTTCCCCTTAAAGGGAAGGGAAAAGGCGAGAAGAAAAATGAATGAGGGTTATAATTGTTATAATAGGATCACCATATCCTGAAATTTCTTAATGTTAGAGACAAGACAAATGATATTTAGAGTTTTCAATAAAATAATTAAAGACATGTTTCAGAGTTCTTTTTAAAAATATTTCTCCTACAAGGGAAGGAAAAAGAAACACCCTTTGCAGTTGTTCGATATTCATTAAGATTAGAAATATGAAGTTTGGTGGTAAGACTTTTCATTTGAAGTGATTAATAAGAACGTGTTTAAGCGTTTTCTGATGTTTCCCTCAGAAGGGAAGAAAACAGACGGAAGTTGCAATTGTTATAATAAAATGGCCATATCTCGATATCTCTTAAGGTTGGACATGTTGGAGATATGAAACTTGGTATATAAGCTCTTCACTGAAAACAAGGGGGCATATGTCACAGGATAACCCCGCAAAAGCCGGGTCCAAATCCATGTTGAATAAAGGTGAGGTACACTCTCCATTTGTCCTCGAGTTCACACACATTATGGTCTCCGAATGTACCCAGTGTGGGGGGGGGGGGACAGATATTCGGGAACTGTAGGGAAACACGTTGCTCTCTTATTTCCAATGTCAAGAGCTGGCTCCTTTTACAGGCGCCAGTCCATATCAGGATAACAACCTAATAGTTTAGGTGCCACTTTGGCTATCCTACGAAATGGGCAACTAGGTCGTGACCTTGAGTCCAAGAGACAAGACTATTTGGTATTTCAACACGTATGAAAGAGGGGTAGTTGATGTGCCCAGGGGTGGATCTGACGCCCTACCAGGAGTTAGGTACAACCCTCAAACAGCGTTTCGTGCGTGCTCTTGGGTCTGGGATAGGATACTTGTATCCTAATGCACACTCGTATCTCAAGGGTAAGAGAGGTAGTACAAGTAATCCTACGTTCCATTTCTCTAGTGCCCGACTGGGTGTAGGACACAAGCCTCTACCAGGGGAGCCGTCGCTCCCAAATGCCCAATGTCTTTAAAGGGATACATCCTACATCATCCATTGGGTCTGGAAATGTACGGTGTATTTCTTCCGTAAATAGAGGAAGTTCCGTATTTCTTCAACGGCCCTATTGAGGTAACATGTGGTCCCTCCCAATGGTGGCCCACACGTACCATTGGGTTCGCAAAGTACCGTAGATATAACTTGTACGTGGTACCTAAACACCTAGAAGATAGGCAACCCCGCATTGCTTGGGCTAGCCTACCACGAAAGGTTCCCGACTCCCAAATGAACATGTCTGTCTGCAGACGGTCTACGTCTGTCATTGGCTCTCGTAATGTACGATGTACTTCTACCATAATTAGAGGAGGTCCCGTATTGCTTGGAGGATCCTACCGGGAAGGGAATGCCATCTTACTGCCTGCAGGAGACTGAACGATGACTACTGAAAAAAGTGTATATTTCCTATCTGGGTAACGGTTTTTAATCCCAGTGGAAGGGAGGAAGCACTGCAGGATAAGAGGAAGACACCAAACTCAAATGGTGACTGAACATGTATCATTGGATCCGGGATGAGATACTGGAGTATCTCGTCGTTTGCGCGGTACCTCTACGCGAATGGCGGTGACCAGTGAACGTATAGAGATAGCCAGGATCGATATTGAACAAGCTGACAACAATCGGACAACAATCGAAGTCTGCAAGTGAAATCTCCAGCTATCCAAAGGTGGTCTGTCCGGGTCACACCGGATCTGAGAAGCGAGATCAAGAGTCGGATAGCCAGGACGAAAGTCTTGACCCAAGTGACTTGGTGACCTGTGAGCCATTCCGTCATTGGAACATACAACATGACTTCAGTCGTCTTAGGTCTGTTGGTAAACAGTTTGAGTCATGCGAGAAGCCGCCGACAATTAAATTAAAACAATTCAGTCTGATCACGAATTGCCAGTTACATAGAGAAGTATTTCCAGCTGTTGAAAGTAGAGAGGCTAGTTCTAGTCAGTAAGAAGCCTGGAAAGCTAGCCAACTCAAGAATGTTAAGAGTGGTCGATAGGATTCTGCGACTTATATCGGCATACCAGAGATAACTCACAATTTGTTAACTGCTGTACAGTTTATTATGAGAGTCAACATTCAAATATGGTTTGAAATAAAATGTAATTGAATGTATCAAGATACTTAAGAGATGATCTAAGGACTGTTGCTAATCTAGTCATTCAGAAAAGCACCTACTTCGCTCACTCTAAAACCATTATCTTGGTAACAGTGACAGGTGAATGATCCCATATCACGTAGTTGGGACTTGAACGAAATCTTAAAGCTATAAACCAGAAGACGGCAGAAAGAGGCATACGATAATTCAAAATTTCTCCTTTGGACTTTGATGCAATAGACTATATAGATCTAATAGATTGGCAGTCATTCAGTTTGATAATCCTTTCTCTGTTAAGAGATATCACTTCTAAAGGGCTAAAACTCATAGTAAGAAGAGAATTGCTGTAGAATCTGAAGATACCTTGTCACACACACATACACACAAAAAAATGCCGAAGGATATATTAACCTTGTTATAGAAGCATCAGAAGAAAGTTTGTGAAGCAGCAAATCGATATGGTTTCATCCAAGCCAGAATTAACGAAAGGAAGATGTTGGCAAAATTTGTATCAAAGAAGTATTTCATTGCCAAGTAGGACTGGAAAAGTAAAGATATGCCCAGTGGTTGGGTTTTTAAGCTGAGCGCGGATGGAACTGGACGTACAGTCATCTTCTTGTGGTGACTTCTGGGTTCTTTCTATACATAAAAAGCGATGAGTTGCATAATACAATGATCAGACCAACATCTATCATTCTGTGCATTAAAAATCACTTCTTAAGCTCAATTAATTTTATAAATCGGTTCTGACTAAAATCAAGGGTAAAGATGGCAATATTTTTGAAACTGTTAACTGGTCAAATGTTGTTAACCAAAAAGCAGAAATTAAAAACTAAAAAAATGAGCTACTGTTAATAATTATAATGTTTCCTGTAACTGAATATGAAATGAATAACATTGAAAACACAAAAAAAAAATGTCTAGTTTCCCTCAAGACGTTGTCCAATTTAAACCAAATTCTGCAGTTTACAACATATACCAGTACAGAACTTTCCAGTTCTAGGTTGTTTTCAATTTCTAAAAAAAAAAGTGTTTGGAAGTCCCATTTTGGACCAACCTTGCGTAAGTAACATCAGTGGTACAAAATGAATCGGATATAAATTGAACAACCTTTTGTGTTTCAGAATCTAAAGCAGAAGTAAACATTCAAAGTATATGGATGCATATTAAAAGTAAGTTGTTATATATTTTCTATAAAGGTAAAAATACTAACGTTAGTGATAACTTACAAAATATTAAGGAAACGTTTCAGTATTCTTTAAATGAAATGTGTTCACAACCGGATTATGCCACCAATAGTAATGAAAATTGGCTTACTTTATCCTTTCTTAGGCGTTGGTTAATGTTATACGCAATAGAATAAACCAGTTATAATATAGTGATGAAACTATAGCCGACTGCAGCAAACTGAAAATGAAAATCACGTGATTAAAGCTCTAAAATTTAGTCCACCAATTTCTTACAGAGTGAGGAGAGACGTATATATAACTTAAAGAAATGAGATGATTGCAGAGCAGGTCATATCTACGGAAAATATTAGGTCAGAATCTCCTCCCCCTGAAATTCTGGAGTTTAAAGATCAGATAAACCCCATTTTACATAATTCTGATGCAACTCCCTTATGTTTCGTTTCATTTTCTTAAAAGACAAAATCCCCTTCCCTATGATTTATCTGGAACTACTTTGTTATGTAGTGAAGTGGATGGCTGGCAGACAGCAGGTAGAAGAAAAAGTTGTTTCAAGGACAAAATACACTCTCTAAATCAGTTAGCTATCTTTACGCATGTTTCTTTTTTTAAAACAGTATTCCCTCCTACAGTTTATCAGTTTCTAAAGAATATAAACAAGACGTTAACTCTTGTAAGTACAACATCAGAGTCATAACGCTATACAAGACTGAGGTGATAACAAACAGTCCTTATGAAGCAGAAGCACTTTATGTTATAAGGCGTCTATGCATCCCTGATATGAAGGCATTCTGATTCTAATCTACGTGAACTCTCGCTGGAAGGGATTTTCCTCTAAACCATTGGAGGACCTGCTATCTGTAAGAAGCTTATTTCTATTTACAGAAAAAAAATATAATTATCAGAGAGAAAGACTGAATAGGTACAATTTAAAGAAAGAAACTTCCAAATACAAATTATTGGGGTTATCAAACACTTATCTATAAAATTAGAGTAAACCCTGTAAACCTAGTCACATGTCTAACTCATGTACTTTCGTGAAATGTGCAAATTCAAGTAATCTAATTATTTGGCTATATATTTATCATATGCTTGGCCATACTCGGACAATTTATATTTATGCTACATTCATCTGTGCACCTCGGCCATTCAAGATGAGCTACCGTAAAATTTGTGTACATTACAGGGTAAAAATAATGGATTAAAATGCAGTTAAAATACTGGATGATTTTAGAACATTACTTTTATCCTGTACGTTTGATCTGATAACCAGTTCTTGTTTCTTCCAAGAATAAGACAATACATTCATAAAAGCATTCTAATATTCCTGTAAAAGGTCGATGTTGAGAAAAAAACAGATAGAAAAGTCTTTGCCAATAGAGATTAGTAACATTTGTCCAGAAAGACGGAAAGAATGAACTACTTTATTGTCAAGTGTTTAACGTCGAAAATTCTGAGATTGGTGTCTGTTGTGAATGGTCTTCTTACGTGCACACTAGTTCTTCACTATTTATAACAATTCATTTGATCAAATAAGAATATAGGGAACTTTTCTAACGCATTAATAACGTTTTACATGAAAACATAAATACATCAGTTGATATCGGCGAAAAGATTAAGAAATGCAACACTACCGTGTTGAATCCATACCAATAAATTGTGAATATAGAAAAGTTTGATACTATATCATTACGTATAATACTTAAATTATTTATACATTTTATAATAACAAATGTTTTTAATCGTTATGCACTTCTCATAATTTATATACTTTTCAATAATATCATTAGGTGTGCACTGTCAATTATTATTTAATTTGTTTTATTTTAAGCTTTCTTACTAGTATATCAAATAATGTGTGTGTGGGTGTATCTCTGTCATCAGATATTCGTGTCTGAGTGTCTGTCACTAGATTTTTGCATAGGAAGAAGTCGCCTAAAGGCACCAATCTTTGCACATGTATATATCTTCACCAGATCTAATCCCGTAGAAAGTAGATTTTCTTTTCGATTTTCGACTCGAGGGTACTGGGAAACTAAAAATTTAAAGTACGTTTATGTACACCGATCCATAGTGTCTGTAAGATTGGCAACCTAAACAATTTCCCCGTCGCGCAGGTTGCATACCTTCTAGTTACTTAAATGATTTTGCATTAACCTTGTTTTTTTTCCGCGCGACAAACGGGCATGCCAATTGGCCCAAGAATCACTAGGAGCAATACCAAAAATATTGCTCGTCGTTATATATATATATATATATATATATATATATATATATATATATATATATATATATATATATATATATATATTCACTAATCCCTTTACTTTAAAACATTTTGCACAAGCGTTATTCTTCCTGTGCAATGAACGTACACTTCTGCTACTATTAGTATACTATTATTTTTTGTAAGTTGCCGACGTTTTAGTAGAAAAGTGATTAACAAACAGAAATGCTTCGCTGCATATTATGCAAAGACCGTGCAAATATATGTGAGTTTAGGAAGTTTCGGGACGCACTTCCCCTCTTCGACCCAATGTGCGCATTTGGTGGTATTCAACAATGGAACATTTTTCGATCAAACAAACTTACTTACAATATAATGCTTTATTACGCAAACAAACCAAAAAAAAAGTTATTATTCCTATATCGTTTAATTTTTAACATCTCCCTATTGGCAAGTTAAAATAGGAAACATAAGATGAACTCAAGGAGCGACTGCTAACTTTTCCCAAAAAAATAATTTTTCACATTATTCAATCTTGTACACCTGAATATTATTCAACAACTAAGGTCAATCAGTTCAATACTATCTTCAGCCTATAATACAGCTTTCATTCATAGTGGAACAAGGAATATAATTCGTGTCCACGTTCGTATTCTACCTTAAACTGTATACTATATAGCCTCGGTGGTGAAAAGAAGCGCTGAACTCAAACCAATCAAATCTAATAACAGTTTCAAAATTACTTTCAGCAAAAGCATAAATGCTTGGCGAGTTTTGGAAAATTTGAAGTGAGTATCCATGAATGAAGCAAGTGAAAAAAAATGTTGGAATGGGAGTTAATTGATTCATTGTCTTTAACAACACTAAAACTATATTAGATGGAACGTATAGATTAAAGTAGAATCCGAATCACTATCCATGTTTTTATCCTTGACTTAATAGCCTAATCGAGGATCGAATACGGGAGCATATCACGTGCACAGAAAGCACACACTTACATGCTTGGACACGAAGGGCTATCATAATGAAAATTACGAGAAATGACTCATTTGATGACTACTTAAAACTTAATTTTTACTTAATGACAGCGGCGTCAAATGCAATAATAATTTAGCTCAGTACTATAATATCTAGCATCAAAGTCAATTTAAGATTGGATAATGTTTGAACATTTAGCTAATAAGGAAAAATACAATTCATGGAGTTCCATATACATAATCGACTGCCTTCTGTGAAAAAAGAAGTACAAAGTTGGGCAGAATATCTTTAGAATAAAATCGTTACTCTTTCCTTGTATCAAAAACAGGCCGCTCGTCACGCAATCTGAAAAAAGAATCAATTCTCTTCCGAATGGTTTCCTGCCCAGATAAAGTTACAGTCGGAATATTTAATGCTTTAGAATGACATCTCTTTTATTTTTTTCACGAGGAAATTCGTTTCGGTATAATCAGTAATCCGTCAAGACAATAATAAAAGTAAACATATTTTCGCAGAAGTTAAAATACATAATGTTAAAGCTTTTCTACAATAGATTAAGCACGCAATCTAACTTTATCCCAAGTATATCATATAGTACGATATCCTACGTATCATATAGTAGGAGTACTAGAAATTAGAATTTTCTCTTCAAAATATTGAGCATAAAAACGATTAAGCAATAATGAAAAGATAATGAGTAATTCAATTTATTTTAAATAATGTACCAGTAGTTACAAAATACCATATTGATTAGAATGTTATTGTTAGTGTGATTGATGGATTCATATTATTTTGTGTGATGATATTATATTTAAGTGTTGCGTGTTATAAACCTTTTAAAACAAAATTATATAGTAATATTTCTACCAGAATGTGGAATATATATCTCTGTTAAATAAATGACTTGAGAGGAACATTTCTCGGCATTCTTTGAAGATGATAGTATATAATTTGTAAGGGTTATCTACATCCTATCGCAATTAATGAGGTAATAAATCTAATCCATTTAACCTTGCAATGAAATGATTTTACGTACCTTAACTTATTTAGACCTCTACATACCACATTTATGTCATATTTGTAGCTTAATATACCCTCTGAAATGTGTAGATCGTCATGAAAACTACTCAATAGCATCTGACGATATGTATTAAATATAGCATTATTTGTGTTTGAAAGTATACAATTGAAAATTTCTAGGTATGTAATTTAGTGCGATTTGCGTCGCACGGAATTCGTTAAAGTTGTTAAGTGTATCTTAGAAAACCTCGAAAATACTTTAAGCCTTAAGTTTTGAAATAAAATGTTTAGTTAGTTTCACATTGCTAAAAGTTGTAGATGCTAGAAGACGATGAGCAATATCATTTAATTAGCAGAGAAGAAGTAAATATGTCTAGATTATGGCTAAATATGTGACGAATAAGGTGTAATTTGTCCACTTCAGATTTCACATACAATGTTTAAGTGCGAACACTCTATCAATAAGCTATCGAGTTCTATCAATTTCTGATTGACCGTTGTAAAGTTTAGCGCTTCTTTGCAGAATCGAAATTATACTACAAGTAGACTTTTAACTTAAAGTGGGATCAAAACAACGTGCAATCTAG
Source organism: Thermobia domestica (assembly GCF_964235325.1). NCBI lineage: Eukaryota > Metazoa > Arthropoda > Insecta > Zygentoma > Lepismatidae > Thermobia > Thermobia domestica. The sequence continues at coordinate 160,479,840 of NC_137459.1, read as the reverse complement.
CTTGCAATCAAATCATGATATTACGTTCCAAAGGACAAAGCGTTTACCACTTAGCAGCAATGTACCCTTCCATCAGTTTTGAATTCAATATTTTGTTCTTTCATTCATTTAAGACTCCCAATTCCTCATACAGTTCATGTTTGAGTTCATGTATTTTGAGTCTTATGTTTATTATGTGCATGACGTTTCGTTGTAATACGGGGCAACGCTGATTTTACAATTTAATTGAAGAATTTACTATAAAAGTACAATTGGGGAGAGAAAACTCTATAGTTACACTGCAGCAACAACAATAAAATAATCAATACATTTCATCAATAATCATGTACAGCAACAGAACACTTTCATCAATTAAGTAGCAGACGAAGTTTAAAATTTATTTAACGGAGAAACATGAGCAACAAGTTATGACCATTTAGAAATACTAACAATATTGCTACGTTAACAGTAACTACAAAATTGCAATTCTCTTCTTTCTTGATGGGATACGGTGGCTTAATAATAGAGCGCCCATCTCTGGCGCGAGGAATTTCTGGTTTGATCTCAGGCCATGCAAATTTCTGATGGACATCAAGCTCGTAAATTTTCTCGAGGTTCTACCGTTTATATACACATTTTCATTCCACCAATTCTTTTATAATTATTCACTTCCGTTAATCAGCCATTTTCTTTAAAAAATGATTCTTTAAAGTTAATATTTCACAGCTAACCGTGGGCTAAACGAGTCGGATGTTAAGTGAAAGTGAATGATCGTGAAATTGAATGTTTGCGCTCTCCCACCAGGAAACGAACCCGGGATCATATACACCAAAGGTACACACACTAACCACTAAATCAGCAGGGTGTGTTCCATGTTCTTTAACTTATAGATTATAACAATCACGATACGTAAACCTAAAATACTTTTTTTTTTTTTTTTGCATTTCTTTATAAATGAGAGGTTTGTTATTATTTCGTAAGACGTTATGCAATGCAAACGGTATTTATATTACATTTGCAGCTTGATATCCGGTAATTAAATATTGGAAGTAGGAAATGTTTAGAATTAAAAGCTAATTTCGAGAAATTTATTACATGTTCTTCTTTTTTCACTAAATCTCTGAACTGTATAATTATTACTTTTAATGATATATCACAAGGCCGAGTTACTAACCAGACTTTGAACAGTACATACTCTTAAATTTAGTTAGCAAATTTGCTTAATTATGAACAGATAATTCAGACAATTAAGATCTATACACTGTTAAGAAAAAAAAAAAACGACCAAACACGACTAAAACTTAAATATTGAATTAATTTAAAAACAACGAAAAGTATGGATACTCTCGTTACCTAAGTATATACGCAGTTAATTTAAAATGAATTTAGCATTATTCTTAGAAATGTTTAATAAGAAGATTGGCATTATAATGTAAAACATACTACCTGATACGAAGAAGAGACTTTCAATATGCAATTGAAATGCCCACGAACAAAATAATATTGAATGCAATAATGATAAAAAGGAGGAAACAACAGGGGCCATTCAAAGGTTTGTGTAATGAAAGATATAAATAAATATTTAGTAGTTCTCATTTTATTTTGCAACCTCTGGTGATTAGCTAAGATTCCAGGTGGTTTAAATAGATTAAAGGAACTTACATTTCAATTACGATATTTTGGGCTCTCCGCTTGGACTGTGATTTATAAAAAGAATCATAGCATATCTATATCAAGCAATTATTTATAGGCCTATGCAATTCCCAATATAATATTCTTTATTCAGTATTACTATACTTATTTACAATCTCAAACTTTATGAAATGTACATTTGATGTATCAGGATCAATTGCTTGTCATCTATTATCAATTCAACTTATGTGTCATAAAAATGTTTTAAATTATTAAGTTACTTTTCCTCTCAACTTAAAAAAAATATAACAACGATAACATAAATTAAACTTCGTATCAGGAAGAAAAATGCTTATGTGAAGCTTTTAGTTTTAGATTAATGTTTTTTCCCTGGCATTTTAAAGTTCGTATGCAATTTTCATTATTAATTCATTAACAAAGATAATAGAAGAAAATAATGTCTTCATTGTAATATCAAGTGAAGCTAGATTTAACTTATAGTGAATAAAAGGAAACATTGTTTTCGTTAAAGTGCAAAGGTAGAATGGAAACAAGGGAAGGTGTATTAATATGCAAATATATTCAATTAGCAAAAGAGGAGATAAGATTTGGTGTCAGTTGTAATCATATACTCATCATTTTATACTATTGTCTGCTACCATTGACGAGTTGATTATACAATCTTGCTCTTAGATTAGTAAATGCTTTTGTCCGATCCTTTACAAAATATAAAATACAAGAAACGCAACTCATATTACATGATTTTGAGGAACGTTGAATCAGGGTTTAGAAATGCTGCAATATTTTACAGGGATTAATGTAATAATATTAAGTATTGCTATGTTCAGAATACTCACATATTTCACTGTTAAATCCTGAATTTTCGTTATAGGTAATATCGTATCAGACAAGAAGTATTTTATTTTATACTTAAATAACTTACTAAGAGTTTAATAGTAAACAAAATCTAAGTACACTTTAAGTACAATAGTTTAAAGAGAACAATTTTGTAAATATTAGCACCATTAGCTTTATGTATTTAATTTAACGTATCTATTGTGTCAATATCAAACTGTTTAGATGCTCGTTTTGTAAAAGTTTTCATTAAGTCTATGTTTATATTAGTTTCTTTCTTTTTTTGTGATTAGTCCTTTACCAAAGCTTAGCAATTAATTGATGTGTGAGTTATAAGAATCGTATTCAAACTATTATCAGTTGAGTTAGTAACATAAGCACATGCAATATTTTGATATTGACTGATATATTAATATAAGCTATATGAAAAGATGGTAGAAAGAAAATGTTTTTGAGGTTCTATGTATGGTAAATATTTTAAAGTTGAAGTATTTAATAAACAAATACTGTGACACTCAATGTGATTTAAGTATGTAAAATTTCTGTATCTTATATTAGTCTTCAGCACTAGGTTTGTTGAAACAAAACCAAATAAAAGTTGTCAAAATATATAATAATATTTAACGCCAAAGTAAATTTTTCATGTAAATTCACGTGTCGAACTTTATCATTTGTTTTTGCTCTGTACGTAAGAATAATACTGATAAATCACACTTTAAATTGTTGTTATATAAATTGATAATGAGAATTCTAAAGTTGAATTTAAATAGTCGTAAACGTGTTTATCATTAGTAATATTGAAATTTAGTTGAATAATTTATTACTAGTATATAGATTATGTTTTTAAATTTCAAGGGATCCCGAATATCTTGTGCATCAAACATAAAACATATCAATTAATATTAATAATATAAAACATACTCTTTGATCATTTTTTGTTGCAATATCAATTATTAATAAAGGAATATTCCTCTGATTGTTGTTCTCTTCTCTAGAATATGATTGTTTTTTTCAAATGTGATGGAACAAAATACTTACACATTTATATGCCTTTGTGACCATAAAAATGCATTCTTTTATCAATTTATTCTACTTGAACCGTGCAATCACATATTATAACGGTTCTAAGTAAACAAATTTTAAAAGGAGGAGTAACTTTGTATGCCCTCTATAGAATCATTGAAAATCCACCTTTAATTATTTAGTCCAATCTTGAAGTTAAAACTCGAACGTGATCTTACAACCAAGATATGTATTAGAACTAATATATGCAATTGATACATTAAGCTTATAGAAAAGAGTGTCTGGTATACGAAAGCAGAAGCTACATTATTGCAACTGTATATACACACTGTAAAATTTCCTACATGGTTTTCTTGGTGTACTTTTCTTTTATCTGATCAGCTAGACTGTTTTTAATATCAAATTGTTGTTTCATAAATAAAAATAGACAATAAGTAAAATAAAAAAATACAACTACTGAAAAGCTAAACTATGTTTCTGTATTTAGCTCAAATAACCATTTACTATAAAACTCCAGCCGGTAATCATTTACGTTTATAGTAGACAGTAATTGTACAATTTTAATATTAAGTGATTTTCTGCATAATCAGCATATGTTGTTCATTCTAATTTATCAACAAAATCATACGTGTTTCCAATATAACCTTTTTTTTTTCAATTGAGAAATTTGAATTTAGTTGTGATTTTAGGATTAAAAGAAATACCTGCTTACCTTCCTGTTTGCCTACGTGCATTGTTGCCACATGATACATTTCTCATCCCACCAATGGACATACAAGAAAATAATTTCGAAATGGAAGATACAGGTCCTTGATCGTCAACTGTTGCAATATGATTGTCACCTGATCGCAGTGGCGTCCTTTCACCAAAAATGTCTCCCTCAGCGCTTGAGGATCTAACAGGGCCAGATCTAAACGAGGATGATAGTGAAACGTGCAGAAAGCTTTGAGAATTGAACCTTGTAATAGCTGGAACCTTCTTGTTAGGCATGCCACGCTTTCTTCTTCGGTAACTTCTTGCAGGTCGAATTTGGCAGAAACGATCATGACCGGTAACTTCTTCATTTATTTTTGTTCCATCAGGACTAAGTCTATCTTGTTTTGACATAGATTTATATAAGTTAAACATGACTATTCGTCGAAACATACATTCATTGATGAACACATATAATAAATAAGGCACAAACTCACGTTTCTGAAACAAAACAATTCCAGTATCACCTCAAAATATGCTTCCACAACTTGTAAGTATTAACCACCTCCTTATAGCTCACTAAATTATGCAAGAAAATGTACTTGCTAACTAGATCTTCTATCAGCATGTTACAAATTCACTGGCATTAGCAAAATGTATTGAAGAAATGTGAACACATACACACAAAAAACTGTTTTTTCCATGAGTGGAATCATGACATAAACTTCTAATTTGATATATCTTTACTAATATTTCCAGTCTTCTCGAAAACCAGCGCGAAAATGCTTGCACGTGACATGTGACCTTGCCTTAGTGCATGACAGAATTAGAATCACGCTAACTTTGAAGTGCTTGATGCGAAGGGGAAGGGCGGAAAGAAAAGTCGTGTCACAGTTAGCAGACTTACTTTCTTAGCTACCTGATCTCTTATTACGCAAATAATATCGAGCGCAAAATATATCACGTCTGCAGCCGACATCTTCTTCTTAACGTGTGGCAGAATTTTCTAGCTGTCCGTTAAGAGCTCCTTTTCCTCGCTTTGTTAGCCGTTGTCTGACCGAGCGACGGACTCACGCCGTTAGATGGCTTCTTTCTCCGATGAAACTTGTTGCGTAACATCCTGATCCCATTTACATGCATTTGAAAGGTGCCATACAAGGAAAGGTGAATGCATAGGTTACTTAAAAGTTAAAAACAAAAGGAGGAAGTGGGGAATGCGACTCCTTAGAAAACAAAGAATTGTTTATATTTTTCAATTCTATATTTATAATCGTAATCAAATAATAATGTTATTGGAAGTAAACATGATGAGTGATAGGCTGCCATATTTACTTTGTAAATGGAAATTTCCTTTAGATGTATGTATTGGTTGAACTGACACTCATTTATGCTTTCAGTCTGTCGCGCCATACAAATGTTGACTTGCGAAGTCATTAATTTAAGTTGACGCAATTGATTTTTTTTATTCTTGGCCATGGAATGTCACTAGAACTGGTGGTGCGTTCAGTATGTAAAGGAAAGTTGATATTACGAGAAGCAACAAATGTTCCTAAATTTTACAAAGGTTATAGTGTTAAAGGTTATAGGTTACTGTCTGGGGCACCATGACACTAGACATTCGTATTTATATTATAATACATTATATAAGGTTGAAAATGACCTTGTTTGTAATAGCATCATAGGAAAACGGCTGAAACGTTTGAAATTCATTTTTGAATATAGTTATCACCTACCTCAAATTGGGTTTTTATAGTGTTAGTTTGGTTAAAATGTGGATCTTAAGCGAGGGGTGGAAGTCAAATTTTATACGAAAAATTAAGTTTCTCACGATTCCGTTACGTTAGTAACATGAAACTTGGTATAGAATCTTCTTATTAAAAAATAAAAGGAAATGCGTCCCAGTGTTTCTGAACGACCACAGTGTGTTCAAATAAGTGTTTCCTACAAGGAATTGAGCTCGGAACTCCGTGCACCAGAGACACGCGCAATACCTTCTAATCCAGCGAGAAGAGTATTACCTGTAGAAGTTTTCCTATCATAGGATGAGGACATTAAATTATAAAACTTTGAAACGAAAGAAATTCACTATATTTCAGAGAACAATGTAAATACTATATTCAATGAATATTTGGTTTGTTTCGAAGCCGTTATATTCAGCCTTTGTAAAGGTTTCACTTTACTCTGTGTTATACAGAAGAAAAAAACTCTTCTAAGTGAATCTATTTATTTGAGATGATCTCCAATATTATACAACCTATTTGAAAAATATGTATCTTTCGGACGGTATAGGTCATATGTCACTACACTGCGACTACATATAGCTGAAGGGGCCGCGGTGGCTCAGTGGTAGAGCGTTCACCCTGGTGCATGGGTCCCTCGTTCGATCCCAGTTCGCGCCAAGTGAACTTTATGGTGGACAAACGCCGTCGGTTTCCTCGTTTTCTCTCGTTTCCTCACACTTTCTTCACTCCACCATTTCATTCATTTCTTATCATCATCGTCTCCTTTAGCCTAGCCGGAATAAACGTGGGACGTAAAACTCAAAAATTTTAAATATAGCTGACGAATAGTGTTAAAAGATTAAACAAATTCTGTACGAATAAATACGGATTATTTATGGTAAATTAGTTTTAGAGTGTAACGTTTCATCACCAAGGCAATACAAAACCTGCCTGCCTCACCTGCCTCAGCTTAACATGGTACTTTAGCCACCTTTGATCTACCGTTCCTAACTATAAAGCCACAAAGTTCATAAACATTTATATTTATCACAACAATTGATTATAAGAGTAAGAAATTTGGTTTGCGAGAGTTGTTTTGATATAAAAATACTGGTGTATTGTTCACTACACAAATTCAATATGATAAACAACAACAAAAAAAAAGAGTAAATGAGTATGTGAGTAAATGAGTATGTGAGTAAATGACGCATTGTTTGAAATCATTGGACATATACACATGCAATTTGGTATACGTATATGTTCGGCACAAAGTAAATGGATAACATATTCACTTACATAAGCACAAGAAATTATGTCCTTCAAGTCATAGAGGGAAAGAGGAAATCAATATCGCTGTCACCGAGGGAGGAAAGAATTGTTTATTTGAACCGTTACATATAATACTTGGTATATAAGAGCTTTTCAATACACATAATAGCAATATCTCATTCACTTAGAGAATGTTGAAAATTGCACCCAAAAGCGTAGAAGCCTAATTACTATGGGAATGATAGGAGAGAGAGAGAGAACATTTTCTTTTTGAACTGTTGAACAAAAAACCTTAAATTTCTGAAAAATCTTAAATTTACATTTATATAAGAGTAAATGTGCTGACCCATTCATCAACACATCTCCGAAACTATTAGGCGATAAAGCTTTAAATTTTGTGAAAAAAGATCTCTTCTTGAACCCTAGGCTGTAGATAAGATAAGAATTTGCAAAAATATTACTTCTAAAGGGGGTATTTTTTTTTTGTCGTTTTCTAGATTTCTTAAATTATTATGCCTTGAAACTTGAAAATTTACAAAAAAAAGTTTCCTTGCACCCTAGGTTGCAAATAAGATAGGTTTTAATCTTTGGCCCGGGAGACCCGGGTTCGATTCCCGGCGGGAGCTCAAGTCGTTCGGAGTCCACGTTAATCAGTAGGTCCACGTCTCATATAGCCTCGCTGCTGAACGGGACGTTAAACTCAAAATCAACTCAACCCAAGATAGGTTTTAAGAAATACAACCTCTAAGTGTGGGTAGAGAGGTTTGAATTATATTTTTGCTGTTTATTATATCTCCAAAACTGTTAAGCGTAGAACCCCGAAACTGTATACATCCTTTATTTGCATCCTGTGCTCTAAATTGGATAGTATTTTTTACGAAATGTGACCTCTAAGAGTAGATCTTTTTTGTTTACCAGTCTCCGAAAATATTTAGCACAAAACAAAGTAGTTGTGTGTTTATTTACACGTATTTAACACCAAGGACGATAGATAATTGGACGCAGCGAGAGGAAGGGATTAAAAATATAGTCCGCAGTAATACTTGTGAGCATATAATATTGGTCGTGAGGATAGTATTGTATATAATTATATTTTGCAATATAGAATATTAAGATTTCATTCATTTTCTCTAGGTTGAGTTTCAGAAATTCAACCCGAAAAACTAGGTAGGCAGAGATCCGATGTATTTAACGTGAGGGTACATTGAGAATATTTTTGAAACCGCTCTACACAAAGAGACTTTACTTGGTATCTGGTGAAACTTTTATATATATAATAAAATATAGCGTTCATTTCTACGAGTATACAATATTTTTTACAATAGATGAATTTTACAGTTGTTACGCATATAATTTGAACTACCAGAAAACGAGTGCTATATTTTGAAAGTGAAAACTATTATCGAGAAGAATATAAATATTGCATTCACTTGCACTAATTTTGGATTTTTTCATTAAGTGCAAAGGAAGAATTGATTAGGCTACATGGTTTGAACTGTCGTAGGAAGTGTATACAATTTCATATGTGGGTATTTTTTTGTTTGTTTCAGAGAATTAGAATCTGTCAATCATTTATGTGAATGAAATATGATTGACGTAGAAGGTAGCAGAAAAACGGTGACAAATTTCTGAATGCCTAGACATTTAAACTGATGTTCGTGATGCTACAGAATTTCGTATTTGATCTTCTTTATTTTTTTGGATATTATGTATATATTATTTACTTGCACGAATTCATTATAAATGATGAAATAGAATGCTAAAATAGCGACTATAGTGAAACGGGAACGAATTAACTGATTTTGTTAAGAAAATTCATGAACTTGAGGAAGGAACTCATAAATGAATCATGAGGCACAGGTACGTGGGTCTCTAGTTCGATCCTAACTCCCACCAAGTAGGCTTTGTGGTGGACAAACATCGAATGCCTTGGTTTTCTAGATGTTCATCCGTCTTCTTCCACTTTTTTTGAATTCACTCGTCTCATTATCACTATCTCCCTTACCTCTTGTAAATAATCACGGGACATTAAACGAAAAACTGAATTAATTTATATTTTTTTCGGTGAAAAAATGCTATTTAGCTAACATAGACATTGGAAAATCACTTACAAAGAAGACGCGATTCTTCCCGGTATCCAATTAGATTCAATTCATTAATTCCCCCTTCATTGTTAATCTGTTTTTATCTTTCTTCTCATTTAGTGTAAAGGCGTACGGTTAGATCAATTTTAGTTTTGTTTTATTTCTTACGTAAAATTGATAAGTTTACACTTGTGCTGCTCAATTGCATTTTACTCTATTTCAAATATACAGCTACATTACTAATACTAGTATTACGTAAGTGTTTTGAACTGCACATGAAGTAACGTTTAAAAGTACGGGTTAGAGCATAGAATAAAGTATTGTATTTACTTGCGTGAATTGAATTTGGCATTCAGAGGGAACATTTCCCTAAATTTCTGGATGGAGGGATAACTTGGTTTATGGGAGCTTTCAGACGCACGAATACGGGGTTCGCATTCACTTATACGAATTAAAAAGACTTCTTTACAAAGAGTGGAAAAGAGAGGACAATTGGGAGTTTATAAATTAAGACGTTTAGCTTTAGAGAATATGTTAAGTATTAACATAAAGTCAATGTAGATGACGCAGCAAGAGTAGATATATCCAAACTCAAGAGCCTACAAGCTTATATAAAGCCAGAGACCGAGTCCAATGAAACACAAACTTAATAAAGTTAGTTAGCACAAGGACGATCGAATGTAGGCCCCATTAAGGATGGAAATACCAATTTCTTAGTAAGCATGAGTTTATTGAAATTAATGAACAGAAATCTAATTGAGGAAAACGAGGCAGATCTTGAGCGAGAAATAGCCTCACATAGCATGCCTCTTATTGAGATTAGTAAGCGCAAGTCTCATTCAATATAGTGAGTCTGAGCCAACGCAAGCTCAAGTGATCCCCGACTGCAAAATAACCATCCTTAAGAGGGAGTAGCGTACTCATGAACAGATACAACAATTTATAATTGCACTGACAAGCAAGTGTATTTGTTATTTTCTTATATATAGAGAATGTATTATGTTCCAGCATAATTTTGGAGCGGCTAGGGCGATTTCAACCAAACTTGGTGCACTTATGACTTGAAATCTAAATAAAAAAAAGCTTGTGGGGGTAATACACCCCTATCGCCTCTCGGCGTTGGAGTTAGGAAATGGTAACTTTTACCAACAGTCCTTAAAAACCGATTAGGAATGAGTCTGCTCCCGCCAAGTGAAATTTGTGGTGGAAAAACACCGTGTGCGTGGGTTTCTTCGGGGTTCTCCCGTTTCCTCTTACTTTCTTCATTCCAACATTTCATTCATTTCTCATCACCGTCTCTTTTAGCCTAGCCGGCATATACGAGGGACGTAAAACTCAAAAGATTTCATTTCATTTTAACAGACTAGGTAACACTTCATTACTCACAAGTAAACCTTACATTTGGGTGAATCGAGTTGCTGACTAAGACACATATGAGAAAGTAGTACTAAATGTGGTCAGTATTTCAGTGAAGTTGTAGGTGCGAAGCTCCAAGGGTTTAGGAGATACAGCTACCAGAACATCACATGGAAGTACAGAATAGTCTTCATACAGTTGGAGGTAAAAGCTCTGTAAGACCTCTTGTAACGACAAAAGGTGAATAACAAACATATGAGCACATATTAGGACTAGGGGGAAGTCATATAGTAAGGGTATACCTGACGGCGGCAATCTTGAAATCCGCCAATTTGAATTAAGGTTAAGTTTTTAAAATAGGAATATGGTCATGTGATACATGATTTAAGGCGCAAATTTAATCAGAAGAACAATGGTGACGTTAATTTTGATTTACGTGCAATTGGTAAAAAGTTAGAGGGAAATTAAATATTGTTGCATCATATGTATTGGTCCTTTACCCCACCTTGTAAATTTTGTGTTAATGATAATAATTAAATAAAAAGCAGGTGGATAAATATTAGGTCTATGGTAAAAGTTGCCTTGATCGCAGCCATGTTCAAATTCGCCATTTTGAATCAGACAAAAGTTTTAAACAAAACGCATAACATTGACACCTTATTAATAGCAAATTCTACCAGACCTAATATTTATCCACCTGTTTTTTATTTAATTATTATCATTAACACAAAATTTACAAGGTGGTGTAAAGGACCAATACATATGATGCAACAATATTTAATTTCCCTGTAACTTTTTACCAATTGCACGTAAATCAAAATTAACGTCACCATTGTTCTTCGGATTAAATTTGAACCTTAAATCATGTATCACATGACCTTATTCCTATTTTAAAAACTTAACCTTAATTCAAAATGGCGGATTTCAAGATGGCCGCCATCAGGTATACCCTTACTATATGACTTCCCCTAGTCCTAATATGTACCCAAATATTTATTATTCACCTTTTGTCGTTACAAGATGTCTTACAGGGCTTTTACCTCCAACTGTATGAAGACTATTCCTTACTTCCATGTGATATCCTGGTAGCTGTATCTCCTAAACCCCTGGAGCTTCGCACCTACAACTTCACTGAAATACTGACCGCATTTAGTACTACTTTCTCATATGTGTCTCAGTCAGCAACTCGATTCACCCAAACGTAAGGTTTACTTGTCAGAACATTCTTGGTTGACTACACGATAGGGGCAATACCTCACTGAAGAGCATATCTTACGGGAGGACTAATTTTAAATATTTTCGATAAACCTACTATTCTCCCTGTGAGGAGAACGGACATTTTAGACTGGTGAAACGCTATAGATCTTTCTCGTTTTGTTAAATCTACTCAATTCTTTATTTTTGAAATATCATGTATTGCGTAAACATTATTCTTTCCTTGCGAAAAGCTCGTATTCCCCATAACATTTTACATAAAAGAGGATGTCATTTTATGAATAATATTACCACACCGAAATTAGATTGTGGATCAATGTCAACTGCTATATGATTCGTAGTATCATTGGTTTGATTGGCTTGGAGCTTAATGTTCCTTTCAGCATCAAGATGTGGAGCTACAACTTCACGTGAAATCTGGACTACATGAAATGCCACGGGTCTCGCACAACCCCACATGTAAACTACATAGATACAAGGAAAGTAGTTATACCCCCACTTGACTCCACTTTGTGATGAATTTTCAACTTTTCCCAGGTCCGTCTGATCCGAAGGACTCGACTTTCCAGTGTCGCACGATACGCCATGACCCACGTACCGGCCAACCATGGAAAATCGAACACCCCGAAAACTCGTTCTCTTTTATGAGGATGTACTCGTTCCCTTTTATGAGCACTTTTTCAACCCCTACTTTAACATAGCAGAAATTACATAAGACTATGAGCCCATTTTCCAACCCTATTTAACATAGCAAAGGCTACTAGCATAACAGACAATAATGGGAGTGTATTCGTTCTCTTTTATGACCACTTTTTTCAACCCCTATTTTAACATAACAAAAATTACTTAATACAATGAACACATAATCCAATCAGAATCACAATATCAGATCCAATCAGAGACTACGAACATAGCAGAGCTAAAAAAAGACTATGAACACATTTTCAAACCCTATGTAATATAGCAGAAATTACATAAGACTACGAACACGTAGGAGACCTAATAAAACAGTTTGACTTATTTTTCCACTCCTATTTTAACATCGCAAAAATTACATAAGACTATGAGCACATAGACTACGAGCGCACTCCTATGTAACATAGCAAAGACTACTAACTTAACACAGGAAAAATTACACAGAGACTACGAACACCTATTTTTGCAACCCTCCATGTATAAAAGAGCATGGCCTATTTTTAACCACTCTTTAATATAGCACAGATTGCAACCCCTATTTAATTCAGCAGAGAATATGAACTAATAGCAAGAATGTACTCGTTCCCTTCTATCAACGCCTATGTAACATGAGCATTCATCTAGTACTGCATGTCCCAGAAGTGCTGAACATCGAGGCCAAAGTCAAAAATTTAAACCCGAATAAATCGTAAACGAAGCAACATATTGAGGTTCTGTACCCACATTTAGTAATAGGTCATCAACTGCTACATGTCCCAAAATTACTGACTATCGAGGTCAGAGGTCAAATGTTTCAACCCTGATAACTCGTAAACGACGCAACATATTGAGGTGTTGTTTACCCATTTAGTAACAGATCATCCAGTACTACATGCTCCAAAAGTACTTAACATCGAGGACAAAGATAAAACATTTAAACCCGAATAGCTCGAAAACGGGGCATCATATTGAGGTGGTGTTTCCACATTTGGTAATAGGTCATCAACTACTACATATCGCAAAAGTATTGGCCATTAAGGTCAAATATTTAAACCAGAATAAATAGTAAATAGAGTCACATATTGAGGTGCTTTTTCCACATTTAGTAATAGGTCATCAACTACTACACGTCCCAAAAGTACTAACCATCAAGATCAAGGATCAAATACTTAAACCCGAATAACTCGTAAACGGAGCCAAGTATTGAGGTGCTGTTTCCACATTTAGTAACAGATCATCAACTACTACATGTTCCAAAAGCACTGACCATTTTGGTCAAAGGTCAAATATTTAAACCCGAATAACTAGTAAATAGAGTCACATATTGAGGAGTTGTTTCCACATTTAGTAATAGGTCGTCAACTACTACATGTCCCAAAAGTACTGACTATGGAGGTCAAAGGTCAAATATTTAAACTCAAATAACTAGTAAAGGGAGTTACATATCGAGGTGCTATTTCCACATTTAGTAACAGGTCCTCAAGTACCACCTGTCCCAAAAGTAGTGACTATTTAGGTCAAAGATCAAATATTTAAAGGTAAATAACTCGTAAACGAAGCAACGTATTGAGGTACCGTACTGTTTTTACATTTAGTAATAGGTTATCAACTACTACATGTCCCAATAATACTGACCATCGAGCTCAAAGGTCAATCATATCAACTCGAATAACTTTTAAACTTAAGCAATATATTGAGGTGCTGTTTCCAAATTTAGTAATAGGTTGTTAATTACTACATGTCCCAAAAGTATTGACCACCAACGCCAAAGGTCAAATATTTAAACCCGAATAACTCGTAAACGAAGCCGCATATTGAGGTGTTGTTTCCACATTTAGTAAGGGGTCATAAAGTACTGATCATCGAGGCCAAAGGTCAACTGTTTAACCCTTAATAAGTTGTAAACAGAGCGACAGATAAATTTGTGACCTATTCAGTTTTGTACCAAGCTGAAAAAAGCGAAGAATGAATAAATTTGGGTGTCTTTTTTACTTCTGTACCAAACAGAAAAAAAGCAAACATATGCCATTTTAACTAGCTGAGTATTTTATACGATTTTGTACTAGTTAAATAATCAAAGGAATGAATTTGTATCTACCAGAGAAAAAGCAAAGATATGAAATTTTAACTACCTGAGAATTTTGTATCATCTTGTGCTATTTAAACAAACAAAGGTATAAATTTGATTGACTTATTTAATTTTGTACCACGCTGTCTACCAGCGTTTGCAGCAGAGTCACATCAATTTGATTCCATGCAGCGATGATGGCATCCTGCAACTCACGAACATTCTTGTACTGTGTACCGTCATACGAGATGTAGGAAATGCAAGGTTTGTTGTACCATAATAACCAAAGCCCCCCACACCATTACCGACTGCCCTCCTTGCTGTCGCTTAGAGAACATATGTTCCTCCTTCCGCAAATCGTGCCAATAGTATCGCCAGCCATCGGGACCATCCAAATTTAATTTCTTTTTATCACTGAAGATGACATGACGCCAGTGCTGCTTCCAGGTCACATGTGTTTTGGCCCAATTCACCCGTCGCTCGTTGTGCTGAGTGGTGAGTCGTGGCTGTCGCTTGCACATCTTATATCGGAGATAATTGCAGCGTTTCACAGCTCTTGATAAGGCAGATTTATGTACACGAATATTAGGGTCTCGTGCCAACTGTGTAAGGGATATTCCACCACAACTTAGCTTTCGAACAACCTGTCGTTCCTGTTGTGGAGTTAGTTTACGCATCCCAAGTTTAAGAAAATTGTTCACCACACAAGCACTCCGCCCAATTCGACGTGCAATTTCATTAACAGATACACATTCTTCTTTATATGCCACTATTTGCCCCTTTTCGCACTCAGACAATACTTTGCCACGTCCCATTATGCTTCTCTTACTCGCCACCTCACCCAGACGTCCTCACTGTAGTACACTTCTTTACACTTCTATCACTAGTCTGTTAAACATCTCGCCTTCTCGTCCAGCGCCCTCTATGTTCGTAGCAGCGACCTAGCTATGTGTTGTTACGCTAAACATGTCTGCGTTCGTATCATTTTGCAACACTTCTCTTGGACTGTTTTTTAATTTTCGTTTCGCCATGTCATCTATATGCGTCTATTTCTACAATACCTGTTATCGCGTAACATAAATACGACATTCTGTTACTCACCCGCACTTTCATTTTCCGTTTCCTTTCCGATCACATAATATGACGATATCTTGTATCGTTCTTATTATTTCGCAACGCACCTTAGTAGTTGATGACCTATTACTAAATGTGGAAACAGTATCTCAATACGTGGCTTCGTTTACCAGTTATTTACGTTTAAATATTTGACCTTTGATAACAATAGTCACTACTTGCGGGACAGGTGGTACTTGATGACCTATTACTAAATGTGGAAACAGAACCTCACTATGTTGCTTCGTTTACGATTTATTTTGGGTTTAGTTTTGTTTACTTTTGCCTCGATGTTCAGCACTTCTGGGACATGCAGTACTAGATGAATGCTCATGTTACATAGGTGTTGATAATAGGGAACGAGTACATTCCTGTTATTGGTTCATATTCTCTGCTGAATTAAATAGGGGTTGTAATCTGTGCTATGTTAAAGAGTGGTTTAAAAAATAGGCCATGCTCTTTTATACATAGAGCGGTGCAAAAATTGGTGTTCGTAGTCTCTGTGTAATTTCTCTTGTGTTAAGTTAGTAGTCTTTGCTATGTTACATAGGAGTGCGCTCGTAGTCTATGTGCTCATCGTCTTATGTAATTTTTATGTTAAAATAGGAGTGGAAAAATAAGTCAAACTGTTTTATTAGGTCTCCTACGTGTTCGTAGTCTTATGTAATTTCTGCTATGTTACATATGGAATGGGAAATGTGTTCATAGTCTTTTATTAGCTCTGCTATGTTCGTAGTCTCTGTGTAATTTCTGCTATGTTAAAATAGGGGTTGAAAAATGTGCTCATGAAAGAGAAGGAATACACCCCTGCTACTGGTTCATATTCTTTGCTGTATTAAATAGGGGGTGTAATGTATGCTATGTTAAATAGTGGTTAGAAAATAGCCCATACTCTTTTGTTAGCTCTGCTATGTTCGTAGTCTCTGATTGGATCTGATATTGTGATTCTGATTGGATTATGTGTTCATTGTATTAAGTAATTTTTGTTATGTTAAAATAGGGGTTGAAAAAGTGGCCATAAAAGAGAACGAATACACTCTCATTATTGTCTGTTATGCTAGTAGCCTTTGCTATGTTAAATAGGGTTAGAAAATGGGCTCATAGTCTTATGTAATTTCTGCTATGTTAAAGTAGGGGTTGAAAAAGTGCTCATAAAAGGGAACGAGTACACCCTCATGAAAGAGAATGAGTTTTCGGGGTGTTCGATTGCCCATGGTTGGACGGTACTTGGGTCATGGCGTATTGTGTGACACTGGACAATCGAGTCCTTCGGATCAGGCGGACCTAGTAAAAGCGGGAAATTCATCACAAAGTGGCGTCAAGTTTGGATATAACTACTAAGGGACCTCATCTGGTATGTTACAGAAATAAAAAATCTAAAAAACTTAACCTCGATGAGTCTAATTTAATTGTGATCACTTTCTGAATATTAATCGTTGCTTGGAGTTTAGGGCTCTTTTTCAAAACCGAGTCTATGATGCGTAGATCTATTGTTTAAGGTAGAATTCGAAGCAAAGTAATATGTTTCAATTTCAAGATTTTCCCACAGAAAATGAAATTCAAGATCAGAGCAACAACGGAATGCGTGCTAGCCCTGGACAAGCGGGTTGATCTTTCAAAACTTGGATGTAAATGTATGGAAATTTGGTGTATGACGAATTTATTCATAGAATTAAAATACGTTATTGATTCTCACGAATTCTATATAGTGAAAGTAGAAAAGGGAAGGATTTTAGTTTGAACCTGTTGGCGTTTGATTTAAACCGATGAAGATAAAAAATACGGAAAAAGAACTATCCTTCATGCCATTAGTAAAAGTAAACTTTTAACTACGTTATTTAATACTCTTTTGAGGGCACACATTCCAATTTTGAACTATTGTTAAAAAGATATGTTCATTAAGAAGAAGGGAAAGGATCTCAAATTTGGGATATTTATATTTATTCGTAACCCAAGTTTGCGATCCTCTTCCTACTCCATGGGTGGATATATTTAGAGATCGTTGCACTGGACTCTGCGTTTTCAAATTAGTATTAACGTGCAAATAAAAATGAATCCAAATATGGGCGCTTTTAGCATTGGTTCTTTGGTAGAAGTTTCGTTTGTGTTAGAAAATATAAATCTTTAATTTGTTTACATTAATGTGAAATGTGCAAAATTTGAGCGCTGTGGTGACATGTAGTTAAGTTTGCTTGTATTAATATAGTTAAACTTTTCTGTTTATCATGTCTTTGCTTTCCACTTCTTTTTTAATCAATTCTGTACAATCCCTTTTTACATTTATGAATTACTAAGATAGTTAAGATATTTACGAAGGAACTTCGTTTCTAATAAACAAGAACGCGTCCCGTCGTGAAATATCTGTAATTACCAGACATGTTTTAATATTCCATTTTAAACCTCAAAATTGTTATATGCCTCATTGTTCTAATATATCCACTTTAACGAAAGGTACTAAATTAAATATAGAACTATGGTAATAAACTGTAACAGTAAACAACCCACAAAAAGTACGATCCTTATTCTCCTTTTCGTCCAATCGATGCAGCTATTTACATGTGTGCTTTCCCTCTTCTGAGTACAAGCTATAAGTAAAAAGCAAAGCTGTAAAAAAATTTTAAAAAATAAAAATAAACTGGGCGGAAGCATAATGTGTTTTCAGAAATTTCAACCACACCCATTCTGCATTAGCTTTACTCCATATCACGAGAGACTAGATTACAGATATGTTTTTGTATTCACAAGATTCTTTGCTTATCTTTACTAAAGATAATTACTGAAATATTAAAGCTAGGAAATTGTAACTTGAAGATTAAAGCCATGGATAATTATACATAAATATAGTTGTTTTTATAGAGCCTAGATTCTGAATTTACTAGAAAGCTATTGTACTGCTCTACAATAAAAGTTTTGATACCTACATAGTTATTTTTTTAGTCTATTTTTTGTTTGCATGGATTTTAGCGACCCTTTCCAGCACTGAAGCTGTATAAAGTGTGGTTGTATTGCTTCACGGTTATTCATACGGCAAGTGTTCCCAGTGGAAACTGAGTACGGCTCTCATGAGCTAAGACAGGGTGCTGAAATGTTCCTCCTCTCCCGCTCTCCCTTTTCTTCTACATGCAACCTTGACTGTATATTCATATGAAAGCTTACAAGGGAAGTACAAAAGTGGTACTAAAAGTGGTATGTGTTAGATGCCATTGCAAAAGCGTCACCGAGTACAACACATGAAAAATATCTTGCTTTAATGGGGCTTGTAGTTGTGTGGCGACCATTTGAAGAGCAAAAGAAGGCACGCTCCGAAACACCAGAAAACGTGGACAAAATAGGAAGCTATGATGTAATTGTTTTGAGACGTGGTGTTTATATAGGTTTAAAAGGTAGCTGAATACGAATCTGACATCAAATGTTTACAAATCAAAATGGCGGATCGGACATTGTTGATCCAAATTACAAGAAACAAACTATGGATCGGAAATTGGGTATATAGGGATATTCGACGTCACTATATATGAATCGAATAACAAAAGTGTAACATTCAAAATGGCCGATCTAAGATGACGAACAAAATGCAAAACACTGCTATGAAACTGAAACATTGCAATGGCAGTGAAAAGTTGCACGTTTTGGAGTGACAATATGCGTTATGCTTCGACAACTGTCTTTTTGGTATCACATTATGCCGTTTACACTTGTAGCCCCTAGGCATGCACTGCTGTGGGTAACATGCGCGTAAGAGGATGAGGGAAAGAATGTACAATGACTAATGATGATGGTAGAGGGCGAAGAAACAGGTGTAACGCAGGCTTTTGCGGCAAAATGCATAAGAATATACAATGTAGGATACTTTCCATTTGAAGTTGTGGCAAATGGGGTCGTCGAAAGGAAAATTAATGTTGTTGACACCTTGAAATGGGACGTACGGTACATCAAAACCAGCTTTGTACCAAGCGTACCTAAACAAGGGGCGACAAAGCGTCGACTGAAATTGATTCAAAATGAGGCTATGAATTTTCAAGACATTTTCACACTTATGCAGCATCTTGGTACAGTGTCTCTGACGTTTGAGCACTCCAAGCATCAGCAATAATAACAAACTTCTTTGCTGGAAACCTCTCTACTTTAGGTTAGAGGACATTATGGAAGAAATCACCAACCAGTTCTTTGTTTAACTTCCTGGATTGCGAGCATCGAATGATAAGATTCTGATAATTGGGAAGTACTATGGAGGGAGGAAACTGACCCCTAACCTATTGCAAGCAAACAAACATTGGAGATAATAACTGCACCTCCATAGTCAGAACAGATTGTAATTGTACGAAAGCGTGCGAGTATTTAAGTGCGAAACTAATGCTGTTGTAATTTTTTCACCTGTGTGCAATTCGATAGTAAAGTATAATTAAACCCAGATTGGTCGGTATTCAAAATCTGATTTGGATCAAAGTTGGATAAATGGTATCCACAAAATCGAGATTAAATTCAATGCCCTGATCGGCAGTGTCTTCGGTTTCGAGAGACTGTTTTGTAGATGTGAAAACACAGATTATTCTGGATGACAAACAAAACCGTTTCTTAAATGTTTGAATCCAAATATGTGAAGCTTTAAATTCTCTCAGAGCAATAAGCTCGATCTGATAAAGTGCCCACCGTTGAACCGTTTTTCTCGTGAACTGATATCCCTCGCTCTCGTACAATAATGTACTGTTGCAATCAGTATTTGGTCACCAACGAATACTTTTCATGCTGTATTCCGTGTTGGTCAACACAGTTTTGACATCTACGGAAATACGTGTGACTTTTCTATTTTCGAAAACGACCACTGCGGGTAGTCCTTCTCCACCTGTACGACACGTTGTGCATAGTTCAAAGGTATAAAAGCACTTGCAGAAGCCTGTGATTGTTATTAAGCATCCATGTTGTCATAAATTAAATCAATGTCGTCAGTATCGAAAGTATCATATCATATCGAAAGCATCGAAAGTATCGGAAGCACAGTGTATTTCAATCATTTCGTAATCCAATTGACCCTCGTTGTTTTATCGAATTGACCATAGAAACTATTCTCTCTACTAATTGCATCTCTTTCCGAAATGAATTTCCATCCACAGAATTTATTTGACCATCACTTACCTTAACGCTAATACGGGTGAGGTGAATGAGTTTTCGGAAAGCCCTCATGAATAAATTTGGGAAAGCACATCTCGGTCTCGAATTCTAGGTGAGATCGAGACTAACCTCGGTGTCGGTATCATCCCTAAACATGACAGTGGGCGTTCGTCATACATATAGCACACAAATGTACACGGCATAATGTGACGCCGAAAAAAAAGACAGTTATGGAAGCATAACAATGTTCTAAACTCCAACGCACACTTTTCAGTGATTGTTCCGTTCTTCAAATGGGATCTTCAAATAATCGCAACGTACCCTACAAGTGCCACTCAAACAAGATGTTACAGATGTAAAGTATACTTGGTGCGAGCTTTCGAACAATATATAATACATGCCAATACCTGCGTATCTCTTAGGGGGCGGGGAGGGAGTTGGTAGTAAAATAATTACTGTACATAATTGCTATCTGTTCGTATCACGAAACTTTCATGTGCGCTACAAACACTTCCCTGCATTCCGTGTCTCAATTCTGGCGTGACTGTATAACAAAATACGCTCCCTGTTTCTTGTAAAGCATCACCTGCCTATATTTGCCCCGTTATGTACTGTAAGTATTTTGCTACTACATGTGCAATAATGTCATATATCCATTCTGTACGTTTCTTTGCATTTTTGCCCGCCATATTGGATCCATCATAATGCATTTTTCTCTGCGACCACGGAAATCTCTATCTACCCACTTTCAGTTTCATAGTAGTGTTTTGCATTTTGTCCACCGTCTTAAATCTACCATTTTGAATTTTACACTTTTGGTATCCGATTCATACACAGCGACCTCGAATATCTATATACCTAATTTCAGATCCATAGTTTGTTCTTTTTGTAATTTGTGTCCACCATATTGGATCAGCCATTTTGATTTGTAAACATTTGATGTCAGATTCATATTCAGCTACCTTTTAAACTTATATATACACACCACATTCCAAAACAATTACATCATAGCTTCCTATTTTGTCCACGTTTCCTGGTGTTTTGCAGCGTGCCCTGTTCTGATCTTGAAATGGTCGCCATGGCCCCTAAAGGTCCCATTCTAGCAAGATATTTCACATGTGTGGTTTCCTCGGTGTCACCTTTCCAAAGATATATAGCATATGCAGATGCCCGAATACCACTTCTAATACTTCCCTTGTTAGTATATTAATATGTAACGGTGCAAATTTTGGTTTCCTGTAATTAGTGCAACTTTTTTCAGGCTTGAAGTAATGATAGTGAAGGCTCACGCAAGTTTCACACCTTTGGACTATCGAATTATCATGAGATTTTTGTTTTTGCAGGGAAAGTCTGAAAGTACCCA
Organism: Thermobia domestica; assembly: GCF_964235325.1. NCBI lineage: Eukaryota > Metazoa > Arthropoda > Insecta > Zygentoma > Lepismatidae > Thermobia > Thermobia domestica. The sequence goes on along the minus strand of NC_137459.1, from coordinate 160,457,685 downwards.
CACTCAGATGCCACACTCTTTGAGACAGAAGTGTTCTTCCTACCTACCACCAGAACAAGTATAGCTTGTTTCAAGATTGGCCATTTCACCGTTGAGCCCCACATGGATGGCATCTGAAATCAGTCGACCAGGGAACATTTTATGCCGTCCGTAGGCTAATCATTGAGGGCATGAAACAAATACTTATCTCTATCATTGTATGATATATAAAAGTGAATAGATGTCTGTGTGTGTTTAACCATAATTCTGGAATGACTGGAGCAATTTTAACTAAACTTTGTACATTTATTACTAACAAACTGGAAAAAATGTACTATCGGGGTGAGATCTCTAGCAAATCTGCGGGAGGGGGACATATAAAAACGATAAAAACGACTGATATTAGTGTAAAATCTACGGTTTTGGGGGTCTATGAGCTGACTGATGACAGTTTCGATACCTTTTAAGTCGAAATTCAACTCCCTATTAAGCGCAAGACCATCCTTGCACACCTAGGGGTTGGACGAAGGGGATGAAAATAAGAATGATCAAAAACGGCTGATATTAGTGTTGAATTCGTCGTTTTCGGAGTCGCTGAGATGGACAGTGACAGTTCCGATGCCGTTTAAATCCAAATTTAGCCCCCACTCACTCCTGAGCGGAGTGGGAAAGGTGACATGTAAAAATAATTTAAAATGACCGATATCAGTGTCGAGACATTAGTTTCAGCATCTTGAAGTTAATCGGTGGAAGTTCTGATTCTGTTTAAGTCCAATTTCACACCAATAGGTGCAAAAGCTTCTACCACTCATAGAAGGGAGTGGGATTGACAGACACAAAAATAATTTTAAAAAATGCCGATATTAGTGTCGAATCTATAGCTTCCGGGATTCTTAAGTTGATTGGTGGCCAACCAGATGACCTTTAAGTTCAAGTTCAACCTCCAGTGGGGTAAAATTCCCTAGCACACTTAGTGAGAGTGGAAGTTCGCAACATATGAAATGATAGAAAACGATCGATATTAGTATAGAGTCCATAGCTTTAGGGGTCGCTAAAATGAACAGTGACACTTCTGATACCGTTTAAATCCAAATTTAGTCCCCTTAGCACTCCTGAGAGGGTGGGGCGGTGGCATGTAAAAATAATTGAAAATTAACGAAATTAGTATGGCATACATAGTTTTCGGGGTCACTAAGTTGATTGGTGGCAGTATTGGCGTCCGTTAATTACAAGATCAGCTCCCAGTTGGGGTAAGACCCGCTAGCATTGCTAGGATGAAGGGAGGAAGAGAAATATACAAATATTCGAAAACGACCAATAAGTCGAATCCTTAGTTTTCGGGGTCGCATAGATAAAGAATGACACTTGCGATGCCGTTCAAGTCCGGTTGAATCCCTTATTGATATCTGGGTTGGGGTGAATAGTGACATGTAATACCATCGGAAACGATCGACGTTACTGTCGAATCATTAGTTTTCTCCGTTGCTAAATTAATTGATGGCAATCCTGATTACCTTTAAATTCAAGTGAAATTCCCAGTGAGGACAAATCCCTGATCACCCTTAGGGGGAGAGACACAAAATTATAAGAAACGACTGATATTAAGTGTCGAATCCATAGCTTAAGTGGGCGCTTAGATAAACAATGACACTCAAGATGTCATTTAAGTTCAAGTTCAGCCCCAATAGGCACTCTGGGAGGTGAAATTGTGGTATGTAAAAATAATTGAAAATGACCATTATTAGTGTCGTCTCCATAGTCTTCTGAAATGAACAGTGACGCTCCCAAAGCCGTTTAAGGTTCAAGTTTATTTCCACTTGCAGAGGTGAGGTGAAGGAGGTGAAAAATAAGTCAAAAGTGACTGAGATTTCAAATGAGTCAAATTCATGGTTTTCCGGGTTGGGATAACGTCTGACTCGTTTGAAATGACTTTTGGAAGATAGTACCCATTTAAAGCTGTTTCTTTTAATAATATCAGTTCGATTAGAGGCGTATTCTGTGGGGTTAAAGTGTTTGAATATTTATGCTAAATGTAGAGTGTCTTCTGTATTTTTATTAGCACACTTTCATTGAAATAAATAAAGAGAAAGGGGTTCCACCATTTCCCATAAACCTATTCTTGCTTTACTAAGAACGGGCATTTCAGCTAGTACACAAAAAGAAAAAAAAAATAGCCCAGATATTGGACATCCTACAGGAGCGTATTGGATTCATTTTAATAGCAGTATGCTCTACATGCATAAGCTTTCAGTAAAGTGGGTTTCGAAATGTCTGAATAGTGATCAGAAGGCAAAAGTTGAAGCATCTAAAGCAGTTTTGGTCCATTTTGGGGATAGGAGGATTTTCTCTGGCCTGGTCAATCACTGAAGGTGAAACTTGGCTTCTAGCTTCATATATGTATGATGCTGAGACCATAATAGGTATTGTACTTGATGGATAAATCATTGTAATGGCGCCAGTCTGGGTGTCCGTGGCCAAAGAAGTTCTGCACTCAGAAATCAACAAAGAAATTCATTGCTTGGGACAAATACGGTATTCCGTTGGTGGACCACTTACGACTAAACTGAATTGCGATCAAGTATTAGACTAGCCTATTGGATCAGCTATACGAAACAATTAAAACGAAACGCCGCGGAAAGCTGTCCAATGAGATTCTCATTTTGCACGAAAATTCTCCAGCGCACACGTCCAATTTCGTGGCTGCCAAATTGAACAACCTGGAATTGGTTGACCACCTCCCCTATATGTCTTCCTATGATTATCATTTCTTTCCAAACTTGATAACACATTTTAAGAGATATGGTTTTGAGGACATTCATCATGTTTAACATGTTTTGGAGACCATGTTTCAGCCCAACCGAAAAAAACTTTGAAAGGTCTTGGAAAGCTGCATATAGGACGTTTGCTAGGAAAGGACTATGTTGAATAACTGTGAAATTTCATCCCTTTACCTCTACTCTTTCTGGGTAAAGTCTAAAACTTTTCAGTAAAACATTGTAAATGAGGAACGCATGATTTGAATTTGTACACGTCTGTGTGCTTGGTGACAGTACAGAAACCAATCAATGAAATCATTATACATGCATAAAGGTAGTTCAAATGAAACCCGAACAAGATAAATTCAGGAAATACTAAAGAAATGATTACAAATTTACTACGTCTCAAGAAAAAAAAAGAACTAATTAGATTATAGTATACACCTTATATGACGACTTTGGGGGAGATGGTGAAACTACTGCACTTTTTTCTGAAGTAACTAGTTTAAAACTTTAACACAATTTGGTGCGGCTTTCGTAAAATTCACTTCTAGGGTGTAAATATTTTAATGAATCTAAACATTTTGGGTGAGTGAATGCGATTGTACATTAATCTTCACTTAAGGAGTTTCAATGTCACTGGGAAATCCAATTTTGGAAAATAGAATGATTCTAATAAAGTGCCTAAGTGTACAGTTTTCGCGTGCAAGAAATTTATTTAGCTGGATAAATCTATTGTCTTATTTAGCTTTTTATGTCAGAATATAAATTTACTGTTTTATACAAAATTAAGTGAGTCATGCGGACGAAATGCAAATGCGCAATTGAATTACTATGTTGCCCAATGAGAATCACTTACGTCGAAGATTTGAATGTTGATTTTTAATTAAGCAATGATTGCGTCCTATCTACTGTTTAGCTCAAAAGTATTGAAGATGAAAGAATTATATATTTCATGTGTGGAGTGTATTCATAGCGTACAGTTCGTATTTTATGTTAGGAGAAAATACTTTTATGCGACCTCAAACTCTGAGGAAAAATATATTTGTATATATTATCTTATAGAAGGCACTATTCCAGTATTTTGCTGGTAAGACTGTAGAAAGCCTTGCAACACCTTAGAAGGACTTCGACTCATGCGCTTTCTGCATTATTGGATTGAAAGCCAGATATGTTCCCTAGCAGTATATACGAAGCTGGTTAAATGTTGACTTAATTTTGACATGTTTTCTTGTATAGCAATGCAAGGCCGTAAGTATTTTCTTAAGCATGTTAAAATCGCAAAGAAGCTGCATGTTTGTCCTTAGGTGTCAAAAGAAAGTAAACAGCCGCTACTTAGATACAGTAAATGGAACCTTGTCTTCTATAGAAGGTACTGTTTATGTCGATATCCGCTTACCTTTAAGTTCAATTCAATTTTTTATTATTATTATTGATCTTACGCGTGTTTCATATTCAATGCTTTCCAAAGAGCTTTTCCTTTCTATCTAAAATATTTGAAGGAAAATTTGATTACACTTGATCGATCCTTTTTTTTTACTGTGGGTAAAACAAGGACATTAATGATCAATATATGCTATTTCGCAGTCTTCTTCATCCAAAGCTTGCGTGCTCTTACGTTTGAAGCCATACTAGCGTGATGTAACTAATAATAAATCAGAATTCTTTGAGGTGTAGAAGCATAACATTAAGAAAAGGTTTCCAGCTTTATTATTTCATTGAATATCAATATTAGTGACCTCCATTACTATAGGAGACCAAGGTTGGCTTTCACGGTTGAAAAAAGAGAATATATGAAGCGACTTTATCTATTTTTGTGTCAGAATTATACAATTTAGTATCCAAATCTCATTGTGAACTTATACAAAACCGGGATTTGTAATCAACCATAATCAATGTATTAAAGCTATTACCATAGGTGGAACTAGAGGGGGGCCAGGGAGGGCCGGCCCCCCTAGAAGCAAAGCTGGCCCTCCCCAGAATTATTATACTAGACGAAAATAATGTCATTGGTTTACCTTAATTTACGCAAAACAGTTTTAGTGATGCTTGCATTCGACATATTTAGTAGTGTCTATACTCGTCCCGCATTGGTGTAACTATTTTCCTAGGGGGGGGGGCGCACATGGCCTCTTATATCTGAAAATTGGAAGGATCTTTCAGAGGACCTTGTTATAATGCTTATATATATATATATATATATATATATATATATATATATATATATATATATATATATATATATATATATACCGGGTGCGTCATTTATAATTTCAAACCTTGATGACGGAGAAACCAAAAGAGAGAGAAAAGCGAAACTTTGCATGAAGCAACTATACAAAGGCGCACATTGGTAAACGTATTATTTCACATCACCGGATGAACAGTGTTGCCAACCCAATATAAAGTTATGATTTTTTAAATAAAACGACCTAAATTGTATTTCATAATTTAATTCAACACTAAAAAGGAAGACGAAAGATATGCCACCCGCAGGTCAGTGTTACAAACTTCTCGAGAAATAACGTTAAATATGTGTCACATTTAAATGCCTTTTGCACCCACAGGGAGTGAGGTACACACTAGTTTTGCATAATAATTTAAATATTGGCCAGAACGGTTTAAATTGACACCAAGTTTAGATGGGTCTGTTAAACATTGTTGACATAACAGAAAAGGCAAAAGTCGAGTTTGGATATGGTGCAATAACTCTAAAAAGGCCATAAGTACATTACGGTTTAAAATTTATAGGACAATTTGTTATGTTATAAGAAACATTCTCACTTTTATTTGAAGTCGATAAGTCAAGTACTTACCGAGATATTCGGAATTTTATAAAAGCTGAGAATTTTGCGCTGTAGAAGTTGGTAACGCTGTATCAAATTCCCACTTTTTCCCTCAACGTTGAGGAATTCGTAAAGAAGTGGTTGAAATACAATATAAACATTAATAAACACACATACGATGAAAAGCTTTTTTCAGTACTTGAAATGACTGATTAAGCGTAATTTACTGGATATGAAAAAAAAAAAAAAACGTAAGGAAGTAATAGGACTTCATATGACAAGATAATACAAAGACGTAGAAGACATGTAGGTACCTAGTAGCTACTTTCGCACGATGAAAATATTTATCCTCTTATAAGTTTGGGACACCAAAATCAAAACAATCCAATACTCACTGTGTACATTGCCAGCATGTTACCAATTCCTGTTAACAGATCCATGGAAAAAGTATTCAGCATGTCAGGAGTCACGCATTATTAAAAAAAAAGAAAAAAAAGTACAAAAGAATATTCCACTTCAAAATGAGAGGGTAGAAAAGTGAATACCTTGAAAAACAGTACATGTACTCATAAAAGAACACGTCTGGTAACCCTACATATCAGTATGTGCAAATCTTTCAAACATATGATACATACATTCGTAGCTCAATCCAGATTTGTCACAGTAAAGCAGCTTGACCTGTCGTATCGTTTAGTGATGCGAGTATTGGATTGTTTTGATTTTGGTGTCCCAAACTTATAAGAGGATAAATATTTTCATCGTGCGAAAGTAGCTACTAGGTACCTACATGTCTTCTACGTCTTTGTATTATCTTGTCATATGAAGTCCTATTACTTCCTTACGTTTTTTTTTTCATATCCAGTAAATTACGCTTAATCAGTCATTTCAAGTACTGAAAAAAAGTTTTTCATCGTATGTGTGTTTATTAATGTTTATATTTTATTTCAACCACTTCTTTATGAATTCCTCAACGTTGAGGGAAAAAGTGGGAATTTGATACAGCGTTACCAACTTCTACAGCGCAAAATTCTCAGCTTTTACAAAATTCCGAATATCTCGGTAAGTACTTGACTTATCGACTTCAAATAAAAGTGAGAATGCTTCTTATGACATAACAAATTGTCCTATAAATTTTAAACCGTAATGTACTTATGGCCTTTTTAGAGTTATTGCACCATACCTAAACTCGACTTTTGTCTTTTCTGTTATGTCAACACTGTTTAACGGACCCATCTAAACTTGGTGTCAATTTAAACCGCTCTGGCCAATATTTAAATTATTGTGCAAAACTAGTGTGTACCTCACTCCCTGTGTGTGCAAAAGGCGTTTAAATGTGACACATATTTAACGTTATTTCTCGAGAAGTTTGTAACACTGACCTGCGGGTGGCATATCTTTCGTCTTCCTTTTTAGTGTTGAATTAAATTATGAAATACAATTTAGGTCGTTTTATTTAAAAAATCATAACTTTATATTGGGTTGGCAACACTGTTCATCCGGTGATGTCAAATAATACGTCTACCAATGTGCCCCTTTGTATAGTTGCTCCGTGCAAAGTTTCGCTTATCTCTCTCTTTTGGTTTCTCCGTCATCAAGGTTTGACATTATAAATGACGCACCCGGTATATATATATATATATATATATATATATATATATATATATATATATATATATATATATATATATATATATATTCTGAGTCTCCCTTACCTCGCACTCATTATAAGCTCTTCAAGTTATTCAGTTCTCGTAACACAAGACTGTCACGTATCAGTTCAGTAAAAACATATTACATCATAAATTTGCTTAAAATTGTATATTCCCTATATTCAGTTGCTACTAAATAACTACCTAAATCTACTTTAATTATGAAAACTCAATTTTCTATTACTGTTTTACTCTTGCAATTCTGAGCGAAAGTACATTATTCGTAAACAACTATCATGTTCTCACAAGGAAGGGACATAACCTGTCATCCGGACATGGGAATCAAACCTAGTCCATTCGATAAACATAACAAAAATATGTCCATGCACAAAAAATAGGTTCCATGAACAACGGAGTAAGTCCCTGGGTCCCATTAACCCTGTTAGTATAAAGAAAATCGTAGACTCGTAGGAAAATAGCTATTGAGCCGTTCCAGGTCAAATCAACACAATTTGAAGAGAAAATTTATCTTACTATCTCAGATTGTCATGAAATTTTGCACAAGGATACTATTCATATAGACTAAAAAAATACCAAATATCATCTTTATATATCAACCGGTATTGTAGATAAGGCTATATAAATTTTCAAAAAAAAAAAAAAAAAAAAAAAAATGTTCAATGTATTTTGAAACTGGAATTGCGGCTCTCCTGATTGAGCTAGAGTGCTGGTTGAGGTGTCATTTTACAACATTTTTCATGCTCTTTCCTGTGGCGTGCATCAATATATAGACTAATACAGAATTCTTTTTTTCTAAATCAGAATCAACATTTTATTTCAAAACTTTGCAAAAAGCACATATTTTAAAATTTATAAATTAATTCCATAAATAGATAGTACTCTTGTAAACACCTGGTAAAGTATGAATTTGGGGTGATAATGGGTCCATTGTTAAAAAAAATCAAAACAAACACTAGAGTTTTCATTAATACCCTGTACTTAGCTGAAAAATACAAGTATACAAGGTATTTGTTGTTTTACTTGTGGAAATAAATATGAAGTAATGGGTTTAGTAGAGTAATCGGTTTAAAATATATCATACAGACTTGTAATCGGCGGGCAATACTTATTAGCTTATATTCTAAAAACTCTAACTTAAAGCTAAGTTAAAGTGCTGATACTTTTGAAGTTTAGTTTTATAAAAGTTAATAAAATAATACTAATACAGTTTCAAAATTAAAAATGTTACTGTATAAAAACGTGGTTTGTAAAAAGTATACATCTAGCACTGGTGCAACAGCAGGGTTGGCTGGTTTAAAGCAGGTGATTTTTTTTAATGATGTAAAAAAATGCAACAAATCGTGTGAATTTCAAAGTGCCATTTTTACATATCTCAAATTATCTGTGTCCGTTGAATCTAATTTTCGCCTTGTAATTAAGGGGTCCTGATGAGCCCACAATTTTTTTCCCAGCTGGAAACCGAGTAGTGGTTCAGATGCCACTTTAAGTAATATGCCCAATCCTTCATAACCTTGCTGTTACAGAAGGTTACTGTTTTTTATACTACCAAGTTTTGCATTGATAGACGCAATAGGTATGAGGAGAAAGCGTGTATTGGTATACACGTTTTTTCCTCATATCTATCCCGTCTATCAATATAAAACTTAGTACAGTCATTTCTTATTCCCTATAGTATTTTTCGAGATACTTTTTGATTGAGTGCTTTTACCCGGGGCCACTCCAGAGGGGTGAAAAGTTGATGGGAGGAATTTCTGGAGGGAATTTTCCCCATACCCTCCCAATTTTCCCCGTTCAAGTACATTATGAGCCCCAAACCATTAGCACCTCTGAAAAGCTTGTATCATGCTGAAGAGAATGAACTATAAACCATGACCTTTCAATGAGAAATGTTGATGCGTTAGCTATTTCACTGCGAGTCTACGTTTTTTTTTTTATGCTAACATGGTTAATGGGACCCAGGGACTTACTCCGTTGTCCATGACAGATGACAATCTCGTGTTACATGTTACATGACAGTAACACGAGACTGTCAAGTAACAGTCATGCGACAGTCTCGTGTTAGAAGAACTAAATAACTTGAAGATCTTATATATATATATATATATATATATATATATATATATATATATATATATATATATATATATATATAAGCACTATAACAAGGTCTTCTAAAAGATTCTTCCAATTTTCAGAACTAAGTGGTCATGGCCCCTCTAGAAAAATATCCTAGTTACGCCAATGGCTATTACATAATACTGTGCTATTTTTATTAGACATACAACCTTATATTTTCTAATGTAAGTAAGACAGTTCACTTATAAGGAAAATTATTTGTGTAAGAGGGACATAATATACACAGCGTTTGAACATTTTAGTAATGAGTAGCAGAACGCTCTTATTTTAGGCGGTCTCTTTGGTTTGCTCTATCTTAACTTTGTGACCTAATTCGAGTTCTTAAGCTTCTTTGAACCTCATGGATGATTTCATATTTACAAACCGTGTAAGTACAATGAAATTTTTGTATATACAATGAATTTTGATAAGTAATGGAATTTTAAGTTAATTTGGCTTTCTGTGACACGGAAAAAAATGTATTTATCAAGAACTTGAAATTGAATTACGATACACGTAAATTGACACTGTGTTTGAGATCACTGTATAATCATAATTAATATCTTCCCCGCTCATGAATTCAAATATTGTAAAAAAAAAAAAAAAAATCGTATCATCCACAATTTTAAGTTTCTTTGAAATCTTTAGTTTAACGTCCCATGATTATGCCCTTTAGGGTCAAGGAGACAATGATTAAAGCAAGTGAATGATGATGGAAGAATTGGTGGAGTGAGAAAGTTGGAGGAAAAAGGAGTACCCCGAGAAAACTCACGGGCACGATGTTGTCCAACACAAACTTACTTGGCCGGGGATCGAACTAGGGACTTCATGCACAAGAGTAAAGCGCTGTACCACTGGGTCACCACGCCACCTAATTTTGAGCTTCCAATAAGACTTGACAACAACAAGATATGTTCATGTCATTGGGAGTAAATATCTGGTTTCATTTCCGATGGGTCTTAAGATTTCTCAGTATTGACTGCCAAGTGGAGAGATAATTCAATAAGCAAACAGTGAATAGTTCAACATAAACACACACAAACATCGGATCTTAATACACTGACCACGCATCATTCGTTTAAACTGTCTTTCTGGTCGGGTGGAACCATTTATGATAACACGTTTACTATATAATATTTAATTATGTTTAATTTCCAGATAATGCACTCGTGCATAAAACAACATAGACTGAGGGCTATTTCAAGGTTAAATAAATATATTCTAAAACGGGTTTTCACAAAGTGTATAATAGAAGTCGACCATTTTGTGCGCTTTATTTACATTAATATTGAAAGATTTGAAATGGGTCAAGTCGAGGATGGTGTCAACTCAACGCACTGACTACTAAACCAAATGAGAAATAAAGCGGTCGGATCAATAAATTATAGAACAACGCCGATTTAACTTGACCTGTTGAATAAACAGAGTTTAGCGATCAAAATTGGCTAGTAGCAAAAAGACGGAACTTTTGGTATTCCAATTACTATACAAGAACTTTCTCACAGGGCATTCCTCCTGGCATAGTTCCGGGAGAGTTTTCCCCTCGGAGTTTGACAACTGCTCCAACCCGGAACTAAGATAAATTAAATTGTTATAACATATCACTCCCGTAAAAGGAACGTTCTTCAGAAAATCGTGTCCCAGTACAACACATTCAAGTTTAAATTCCTACTCTCCATCTCTCCAGAGCAGTGTTGCCAACAACCTCTGAAGAAAATAGGCTAGATGGTCTTCAGAAATAAGCTTTTTCAAGCAAAAAATGGCTAGATTTTAAAGTGCTAACGTATAAACCCACATTATAGATTTTAAACCCCTATTTTATGTGTAGGATTATAAGTGAGTCATAGTAAAATTTGAAATGTATTTTATTCGCTGAAGACTAACTAGCTTCATACATAACTTTAAATTACAATAAAATCCATCAACAACTCATCTAATTTGTGAAAGTCAACAACCATATGATCAGTTGAATTGAAATGTTATTATCGATGATGTCACAGCTAGCCGAGGCACTGGAACTGGACACACCATCGTTGGATTTTGGATTGTTGGTTGTGGTTGTGTAGGTGTAGACTGTTCCTATTTTTAGTAGTACTTCTTTCGGCAGGTCATAGTCCTTACAAACACTTCTTATGTCTCCGTACACCCATATGAATCATTATGACTTCATTTTCAAAACGTCTCTTGTCCGTTTTCGATTAAACATTCAGATAGTGAGTAAACTAAGATTTATTTATTAATTTTTGTTCTTATTTTGTTTCAAAACCCTTAGGAAATATGAAAATATGTTTCTTAAGGATTTTGAAATTAATCACGGTAATAGAGGAGTTTAATGCAATAAGGGCGTAAGTCTGAAACATGCAGTTGGAGAAAAACGATGTTGAAAATTTAAGTAGTGTTTTTTTCTTACATAAAACAATGTAATATGGAGCAATTTATTCTGATATTGAATAGAAATGTTACAAAGAATCTAAACAAGCATAGCAAAAGCCACAAATGCATTTAGGTGCAAAACGGGCGTAAACTCGTTTACGCCCTTATTACATCAAACTCCTCAATTATAGCTAAAATTAAAAGAAGGATTTTTTAATTTAACCCTTACCTCAATTTTGAGTTAAAAATGGACAAGAGATGTTTTGAATATGAACTCTTCACATTGAGAGATTTCAAGCTAATTAGATATTCTATTAGTTTCCTTTAATAAAGAAAAACAATCTCTGTGGCTTGAAGAACCGAACAGTTTACTAAATTTGAATTAGAAAACTTTCATTCTTGTTATGAAATGAGAAAATTAAAATAATTAAAAAGTAGCAAACGGGGCCGTTACGGGAGCGACATTAAAATTCTTTCTGAGTCGATAAGTATTGTTAAGTAGTTGTAAATTTGTGGATGGGAAGATAAAAGAAGAATGAAAAACAAGCGTTTGTAGGGCAATAAAACACCGTTTGCCTAGAGAAATAAATTCATATCTTAATATATATTGACAAATAGGCTAATTTTTAAAAATTACACTTTATTTTCAAAGAAAAAAATATTTTTAGAATTAATTTTACAGCTAATAGAAAAGCCAAAAGTGGTCATAAGGGTTTCATAAAATAAGCTATAGTTAAGGCTATAGGCATTTTCTAGATTTGTATGGCTAAATGCTTCTCTAAATATGCTAGATTTAGCCAAAATAGGCTAAATTGGCATCACTGCTCCAGAGACAAGTTTCAGAAATATAAACTGCTCACTTATAGTGTTACATCCAAAGATCTACAATAACTTAATAGCAATATGCAAATGTCAAGTCAGTGGAAAGGCCAAAACTTCCCAACTTTATACCTTTTATTTAATTTACACAGCTTTAATTACCTCACATGGTGTAAACATCATGTTTTTCTTAAAACAGAATTCCAGATTTTTTTTTAAATTGTGATACCTGCTCAGTGGAAAGGAGAAACAAGAGAGAATATTTAAGACAACTGAGGAAACAGATGGGACCGAGTCGTCTTTCAGAAACTTGTATCTTTGTCTTGTTCGGAAGCACGAGTCAGCTGTTTTACCTTGTTGGGAAGCTTAACGGAAGAAAACAGGTATGTTTGTAAGTAGCCATGACGACCTGTGTGATGGTAGTTTCAGGTGGGCAGTGATGTAACTTGAAAGCAAAGAGAAACTCCAAGCCATTTGGGATTTCGAAGCACTAAATGGAAGACGCAAAAGTAGAACACATTTATTTTTTTTTTTTTTTTTCAATGGAAAGCAACGTGAAAGAGCGAAACGTGTCTAGACAGAAATTGCAGTGGAATACCAGCAGATGACCTTAGTCCATTATGGTTTCGTGACGATCGCCGTGGAGATTCTTAAAAAATGCAACGGCGAAAGAGCGTCCCATAGGATATTCATAAGTTTGTTTCATGTCCGAATAAGAGAAGCAATCATCCGCAATTGATATCAATAATTAAGACACTGTTCTTTGATAATTTACTGATGTATTTTAAATGCATTATTTGCTATTTGTGTAATATTTCATCACATCAAATAAAATGAAATGGAAGTTATTTTTTTCAAAAATAACAATTGTTCTGAAAATTTACTTTTAAATATTGAAACTTTAGAGAAAAATGTTGAACATAGATTCTTATATAAAATTCACAAGCTTTTTTAATATGACATGTTTCCGTTGGAACATTAGAAAAATTCCACCACACTCGTGAATAAATAAGTAAATAGAAAACTGTACCATTATTCAAGACAACTTTGGGAAAGGTTGCTTAGTGCTCCTAGGGGAGAGAAAAGACAGTTTTTACCCTCACCATGAAAGGTATGAACTAGAAATCTGTAGTTTGGTCCACAGACACGTCCTTCTCTACATAGGCTATTTACCTCGTATTTCCTTACATTTCTCCCACCTATGGATAATTTCGCTCAAAATATCTGCTTAAAAATCTGCGGAGTGGGACTGGATTTGAGTTTAGCGTCCCGTTCAACAGCGGGACAATTTGAGACGTAGAGCTAGAGGCTAACGTGGAATCTGATCTACATGAGCTTCAGTTGGGAATCAGGCGTACGCTATCAATATACTCACGGGGAACTCTTGTAGCATTGGGGGCAAATCAGGTTTCTACCGCATTAGTGACCTCCAATAATTCGCAGAACGCCAACTCCGTAAATGCTTCTTCATATTTGTAAAGAAAAATAATCGAACGGAGCCAAAATGAGTGAATATGGTGAATGGAATAAAGGTTAGTTAGTCACATTAGCGCACAAAAATGAATATTTCTGCTATTTAGTGTGCAGGCGCATTGTTCACTAGCAACTACATATTTTCTGAGATGAGCTCTGTCTTTTTATTTTGATAGCATCCTGTAACTATTGTAGCAGGTTCTTGCATAATTTTCTGTAATTGTGGTCCTTTTCTTGTAAGAAATCAATGGAGATCTTCATGGTCCCAAAACATTTATAACATGACCCAGCTGGATGAATGCTAAAGTTTAGCTTTTTATGTTCCTCCTTTTTTCCTTTGAGCTGGAGAGAGGCGTGTTTCCATCTTTTACCTTTTTTTTTAATTCAGAGTCAAATAGATTTATCACATGTACATTTATAGTCATTAATCTGTTTACAAAAGTGTACTTGTTCTTGTGGTATAAGTCTGAAACACTTTGTGCATGTTGTACACGCTACTGTTTCTGAAAAGGTGTCAACGAATCGGGGAATTCACATTGCTGCCACCTTGCTCATATGCTGAATATTATGTAATACTTTGTGAACGAACCCACTACCTTTACTACCACTTTTGGATCTACATAGTTTCGGAACGACCTCTTGTAACATCTTGTAGACTTAATATGATCTTAAAGCTTTGCTGGCGTCTACTATTAATCCAATGTTCTCGGGATTACTGCCAGGGTGAGTGTTGCTGTGCTCAGCTTTCGTTACCATACAGCGGCAACATTTTCAGAGCTATGTCGACACACGATTGCACGATTCTACCAGTCGACTACATGCATACTCACAATGAGGCCATTTCAAAGTATGTCAAGTGTTAGCAACGTTGTTACACATGAGTAAGCGGCATTCTCCGTGGTCTTCTACGATTATCAATAATCGTCTGAAGCTGCGTATGCCACTTATAGGCCTATATCCCATCAGACTTGATAATACTGCCTCGTGGTGACAGCACCAATGCACCCTGGTGGCCTTCTAACCGTCACAGATCATTACATTCGGCCTTTCGTTACTTCACACGATAGCTTTTCTTGTGATCTTTTTTATTGCCTTTACCAGAACTTATTTCTGATCTACCTTTTTCAGATAATCAAAAGTTGTGCGTGTGCCATTGTGTACTACCGAAAACTGACCATAGTTTTAGTTTTAAATAAAAATAGAGCAAAGTTTCTTTCTAAGAGCAAATACTACTAGAAAATGGTATCCCATCTTATAGCTCCCAGTTAAGAATTTGTATTCAAATCTAATATTGAGACTTTAAAGATGACCTTTTCAGATCTTTGTAATTCGTGCCATGTTTGTCCTTCTTGCACATTATACTGACGTGCTTTGACTTGATATTTTCTATACCCTTTCAATTTTATCTGGGTATCACTACACTTTTGAACTACGAGACATTCAAGAAATACTTTTTATTTGTAAAAATAAATATATGATTGTTGTACAATACAATAAGAAAAATTTGTGATACAATGTTTTATGCTTCCTCTCTCTGTAACCGCCACTATCTCCTTTTATATCTGTTTGTAATGTTGGCCCATCCCCAATTTGTTTATTGGATTCAATGATGTATGACTATACAAAGGTTGTAAATTCTAGCTCTTGATTTCCTGTTCCCATATGCTGTCAAACCGTGCTTCCTTATGGATTGGTTTCTAGTTCGCTTCTTTGGGCTCGAATCCAAACCGCTGCACGGAACAACTCGGTTGCATGTGGAAACAGATGCTCAATGAAAGCATATTTTCAAACGAAGCTTTCCCTTTTAAGGTTACACATTCCTGGTGAATCATTATGAAGCATGTACGACAAAAGGTGGGTTACCATACTAAAATGTAATTGCAGCTTGTTTACTTGTTATATATGTGAGATTTGTGGTTTAATATATCAGAATATTAACTCATATTTGTTTCACCACTTTCTAACGTAGACATGGAATTTATTTTTAGGAAAAGTATGGTAAGAATACCTAAAACATCGTAGAAGAGCGTTTTATGTTTTTCTACGAAATGTGTTTGTTTAATTAACATTTCTTGGTTTCTACAGACGACATTTCTTAGAGAGTCTGCTATGCACTGAAAGAAATGGGGAGATATTTAAAGAATGGTGCAATTTTTGTACTATTCTATCTTCACCTTCCCTATAGTTAAGGGAAATCCAGTAAAATTCCGGAATAAAAGAACTGTGCATATTTAAAAAAAAAAAAAAAAAACATGTTTCGTTTTCGAATTAGAGAATGACAGTGCGTTAATTAACACAATTAATTAAGTTTTTCTAACAGTGATTTTGCAGTTATCGAAAAAATAGTTTTCTCTCAGGTAGAACTATTTAAACTCTATAAATTTAATAGAAACAGTTTTAAAACTTACATTTTGTATCTTAATTTTACAAATACTTTCCTGGTGAATAAACAAGCCTAACTGAAATTTATATCTTACAAACAAACGTTAGCTTCTTGGCACAGGGAGAGAAAAATAATAATAAAATAGAGAAAACTGGAAGGATATATACTATTCTAGTTTATGGCTTCGGAAACTCATTAATGCAAACTTAAATTCTTCCTTTGATTTTTTTTATCTCTGAATAAATCTTATCAAAGTCCACCACTTAGGTAAATTTTTTCATCGCACTCAAAAACGGCAAATTCAGCCAATTTCATAGGAAACGTTAGTCAAAATTATTAGCTCATTACTGAAATTAACTGTCATATTTTCTAAAGGTACTTTACGCTTTTTAAAAGAAGAAACCGTAAACGTAACTATATTACTTCAACGTACTTGAAACGAAGACATTTACCATTTCAATAAAATATTTCGCTTACGCCCCAGTCCGATGTAAGAAGAGTGTTCCAAAATTCACCCATACTACAAACAACTACTCATGTCGCCTTCTTGCATCTAAAAACTGTTGAATAATTGTGCTTCATACAAAATCATGAGCTTTGCTGATCCTGGTCATTCTTGAGGAAGAGGGAGACCCAAAGTCAGCTGGTTAGCTTGTGTTTCCATACCGTAACCAACTACGCTACCTCCAGGGCTTTACTCCTTGCACCATATTTATTGAATATGAGCCAGTAAATAACAAATTTGCTTTCTCTGAAATATAAGTCATCAGGACAACACATGTCCTACTGTCACGTCAAGTTATTTAAACATTAGATCTGGGCATCAAGGGAAAGGTGATAATAGGAAAATTCCGATTGGAATTTCCAGAATTCCCGCAAGTAAATTGCATATTAGTATTATATGTAACAAAAAAGCTTGTATTCGAAATTATGAGCTTATATGTAAAAGAATGTGTAATAATAATAATAATAATAATAATAATAATAATAATCATAATCATAATAATAATAATAATAATAATAATAATAATAAAATAATAATAATAATAATAATAATAATAATAATAATAATAATAATAATAATAATAATAATAATAATAATAATAATAATAATAATAAAGCCCTTAAAACACAAAATAATTAATTATCATTATCTATAAAATGAAGTCTGTGCCAAAAAAAATCTCATAAAATTATCACCGAAACTAATTTTATATTAGGTATTGATTTGTTTGGCTTGGCAGGGACTTAGTTTTTTCTCGGCTCAGTTGTAGAGCGCTTACCTCTGCTGCGTGGGGTTCATAGTTCGATCCCCGGTAAATAACTTTGTTTTGGACAACCTCGTGTCAGTGGATTTTCTCGGGGTTATCCTGTTTCCTCCCACACCCTCATTTCACCAATTGTTTCATCATTACTCACTTTCCTTAATCATCTGTCTCCCTTAGCCTAAAGGGCATAATCATGGGACGTTAAACTGAAATATTTCATGTGTTTCCAATCGTATCTACGATATATATTCCACCATAGCTGTATCTAATAAGATGTTAATGTTTTGCTTGATAAGTTTCCATATGTAAAAGATAAGCGCTAGCTCTAAAGAATGATCACTGAATTATGGTTTTCAAATAACAAAGTAACAAAGTTGAATAAACTCTACTGAGGACAATAAAGAGGATCACGCTAAGCGTATATTATTAATGAATGAACGTGTTAACGTTTACAATTTTATGAACGTTTTAAATAAAGATTAAGCATATATAAATATTTTCATTTATATGTTTACGCAACCCGTGAATTTGGAATGTCTTCAAGATTGCATATTAGTGCTATTCGAAACGTACATGTATAAATGAATGGAGTATGGATGGCTTCTGTTAATGTCACCACAAGCCATGAAGATTTTAATGAATGAGCTCCACTAAAGAACTCGGACGACATGAGCGCTCTAGTTATCTATTGTAAGAAACAAAAGTGGAAGGGTTCAAGATCAAAGGAAATAAGTAATTAATATAAGCTTATATACACAAGGAACAACAACAGAAAGAATGTCATTGGAATTGTCTCGAACAAGAATATGAAGAATAAATGGTTTACGTGAAGAGAGTAAGACTTCCCGAAGAGCATTATTAGACTTCCCAAACTATACTATGCGCAAGTGCTGCAAGTCTTATAGAATGGTTTCGTGCGTTGATCTATCCGTCTGTCATAGAGGTCTGCACGGGCTCGGACCAAGCCCGCGGGCTGGACTCGGGCCTACAAAGGATATATCACTTCAGGCCCGGGCCGGGCTTGGACCGTAAATTTTAAAATATACAGCCATATTTCTCGGCGTTTTCGGGCCTAACTTTACAAAATATACTACACAACGATATTTATTGGACCATTTTTTCTGAAAAACTCCTAAAACACAACTGCAAAATTAAACCTTTTACTGCTGTAAATAAAAATACAGTTTTGCATTAATTATTAAGTTCATGTAATTCGGGCTTATTTCGGGCTCATTTGATTATTACAACTGCTCGAGCCGGGCTCGGGCCTAAATACTAAAACATATTTCGGACTCGGGGAGAGCCTCACATTATCAACTCATGGGCCAGGCCGGGCCCGAGAAAAAAATCCGGCCCGTGCAGACCTCTAGTCTGTCAACAGGTTCCAGCGCAAAAAATGGTAAGGTGTATTGAGATGCTTCTTTTTGCGATCGGTACAGCGTCCCAGAGATAGGCTCCATCTCCTCCATTAACTCTTTATTCAAACCAAGAATTTGTTCATATTAGTCATATCCAGTTTCAAAGTTTATCCTTATAGAATAATAAACGAAAACAAATAGTCCACGAAAAGACGTTCCTTGCATATGATTCATCGTCTAAAGACAAAGCAAGATGACCATCCCGAACACTCTACCAAAACCGGAAATGGTTCAAATGTAATATTGCTTTGGGTTTACTATTCATTTGTACAGTATAAAAACGGTAAGACATATCAAAATGCGGTTTTCTGCAACCAATTCATTGTCCAGGAAATGTTCCATCTTCTTCATTAAACCTGTTTTCAAACCCGGAAGTGATTCAAATTACCCATTTTCAGTTTCAACACTTATTGCCATAGAACAAAAGTGGTTATGAATAGCGGCAAATGGTTTTCTGCAATCAATTCATAATTTCAAAGGAGCATATCATTACAATTAGTAACACTCTTCCAAGTCGGAAGTGGTTGCAATTTACTACGACTTCCGGTTCAATACTGATTTTCGTAGGCAAAAACGGTAAGAAATATCTGGATTCGGATTTGTTCAATTGATTCAGTGTTCCAAGAATATGTTGTAGCTACTCCGTTAATCCTTTATTCAAACCGGGAGCGGAGCTCCTCTGTGGCTAAGCGGTTGGCGTACGCGCCTTTGACGTGGGAGTCCAGGGTTCGATTCCCGGCGGGAGCTCATGTGGTTCGAATTCTACATTAATCAGTAGGTCCACGTCTCACATAGCCTTGCTGCTGAAAAGTTACGTTAAACTCAAAATCATCATCAAATCATCAAAGCGGAAGCGTTTAAAACGAACCGTTTCCGTGTTCAACATTTATCGTCGTAGAACAAAAATGTTAATAGATAGTAGCAAGTGGTTTTCTACTATCGGTTCACTGTATAAAGTGTACGTACTGTAACAGCCCGCAACACTCTACCGAAAGAGGAAATAGTTGAACTTTACTACTTCTGATTTCAATACTGATTTCCGTATAGCAAAAACAATAACTTATATCGAGATACTTTTTTTTTTTTTTTTTTTTTTTTGCAATCGATTGAGCTTCTTAATCTATCTCCTCCCTTATTCATATATTCAATTCGGAATTGGTTTAAATTTACGTTTCCCGGTTTCAACTTTTATCAAAATAGAACAAAAACAGTAAGACATTGGGATTAATGGCTTTTTGATATGAATTCAGCGTCCGAGAAACAGGGTCTATCTTTGATCTTATTCATCTTTTCCAGCCAATAGCTATAGAATTTTGAATATTGAATTTAAATAGTTTGTAAGTTTACTGTAGGTTCAGGTTGTGAGACGAAACTTACTTGTTAAGCTCGTGCTAGGAGAGAGAAACCTTGACAATAACCAGCGCTATGCCCATAAGTTTGGTGTGATGAAGAGACTAAGGAAGAATTTTGAATGGACCTAGATAATACTTTGCAGAATTGTTCGTTACATGTGAAGCATGCCCTAGTAGGATCTAAATGGGCATGTAGGCAAATCAAGATCAGGATATGGAAGAACATATGGAGGATATGGATAGGAAAACATAAATAAGAAAGGTGAGAACATACTACAAGGTCTCAGATCAACTTCGTCTTATGGAGAAGACAAAACCTACATGATGCAAAGAACTGCAAAGTAATACCAGGTGAGAGTCTAACGGAGCAACACCGCCTTGTAGTAGCCGATATCTTCATCAAAGGAAAAGTTGGAAGAATACGACAAAATGTTTCCTTTCGAACGAAGTAGTGGAAATTAGATGCTACAAGTGCTGAATATATTTGAAAGGAAATTATCATAGTTCAAGTACTGCAGATAAAGGAAAAGAAGATTAATGCCTAAGAAGATTGCACCAGGGTGTCAGTAGCACTCGAGAAACAGCAAGAATTTTTTTTTTTAATTTCTGGAAAACAAAAGAGAGGCCTCATTGAGAAGGGAACGTGGTGGTGAAATAATTGAAGTTCAACCACCTGTAAAGGAAACCAGGAAACTATACAAAAGATGGTGGAACTCTGGCAATCAACAATACCTCTAGGATTACAAGGAAGCAAAGGTAAACGTCATGAAAGGAGGTAGTGCAGCAAAAGGCAAGGCTTATGATCAGTTATACAGCAACCTGAAAACAAAATATGGACAAGAGACGTTATAAAACTTTTCGAAGGTAAGAGAGAGGCAAAAGAAAGATATTTTGCATATGTGCTGCATAAAGGATGAAGATAACGAGATTTTGACAAGTGAGTAAGAGATAAAGAAGAGGTAGAATAAGTATTTCCAGAAAATTCTCAATGAAGAAAGCCTGATAAAAAAAATGCGAAAATCTACTTACGAATCAGGGACTGGTTTGACCTGTGACCATGGTAGAGGCAGAAAATGTTAAAGCTCTAGGATCGGATAAAATCCCTGTCGAAACAAGTACAAGATAAAGAAGAAAGAAGTAAAGAGGGAGTGGACTTTTACTTACTTAATTGACTTTTTAATAGGATATTGAAAACAGGAAATATATCAGAAGAATGGAGAAGCAGCTGCTTTGTGTCATTTTTTCTTTTTTTTAATAAAGGAAATGTGGAAGACTATTGTAACTACAGTGGAATAAAATTTATGAACCACGCAATGAAGCTCTGATGGAGAGTGATAAAAGCAATATTGAGGAGAAAGACCGAAATAAGAGACAAACAATTTTGTTTCATGCCAGCACAGTCGACAACGGATGCACTATTACACTTACTAGGGATGGTTCCATACCGGGACCAAGTACCTGGAGAAAACCTATATACCGTCTGAAAGCTCTTGCCATGAGAAGTACGAAACTGTTTTCAAATCACGGGCAAACCCGCAACTTGAATCTTTAAGAGCTCGCTTTGTTGGTGTTTGTGACCCCATGTATAGCATATTCGACAAAATAAAAATGAATGTTTAGATGTATCACACGTAAGCGCCTGAGCCCATAATGTTCTTTCTTGGCTCATTGCTAGAACGTGACTTGGGCGAGGGTTTTACAATATCACTTTACACTCTGACGTATCCATTTGGTCAGTGTTGCCAATGAACTCTAAATACAATGTGGAAGATGGTTTCTGTACTACTGACTGTATATCCATGAAACGTGGCATAAACATCATTTGTCATTGGAGAAAATATATTGCGGACATATTCGTCTCCCAAGTACCCCAGTTTGTCATTGTTGCCAACCAATTGTAAAAATGAGAAGTTGTGAAAGAGGTTCCGTAGGATGAGACGTTTATACACCAGAAACATCGCACGACACTATAGCAAAAAGAAGTTGAGTATTACCATCTCCCAACCATCCTAGGTTACCAGTGTCTTCAACCATTCTAATATGCATTTTCTCGAAAGGTTGCCTCACCATGTCATAATGAAGCTCCTATGACCAGATGTATGCATGACTCATCCAACCCTTTCTTCCTATACGAGCTCCTAACCAGTGCCGTTTGTTGCTATGTGGTCAACAGTCATGTCCCATGATATATGTTCAGCTACATGTTCATATTATTAGATAATATAAAAATACCGCCAAGCTAGTGTACTGTTATTTGAAGAACTTTCATTTTGAAAACGTTAGCAATACTGACAGACGGGTTTTTGAGGAATGGTATCAACCACAGTATGTTAGCTGTTGTGCCGAATGATGTTTATTTCAAGTTTTGTCTCTACGCATGCAATGGTCAGGCAACCTTTCGAGATAATGTATTTTAGAATGGTTGGAAACACTGACAATATGAATGCTTGTGGGTATACACTAACATACTACAAACTAGTATGGGTCGCAGTCTAATTATGTAAGCCAACGCTCTCGACTTCATGTGAAAATCTTGAACGTTCGCATTGGATGACAACACTGCCAAACTGAGGTTTTTGGGAGACGGAGACATTCATACTATGTTTTCCATTGTCCAATACTGCTTCTGTCACATTTATTCTATATTCGTTCAATGGTACGCACACCATTTGCAACATTATGATGTTTCCACTTAGTTGATAACACTGACAACCTAGGATGGTTGGGAAACGGTAATAATTAACGTCTTTTCTCTATAGTGTCGTGTGATATTTCAGCCAAGCTTGGCGTATAAACCGTTCATTGTACGGAACCTGTTTTACAACTTCTCATTAAAAAAAAAAAAAACTTGGTTGGCAACACTGACAAACTGGGATACTTGGGAGACGAATACGTCCACAGTATATTTTCTCCAATGACAGATGATGTTTATGCCACGTTTCATGGATATACATCCAGTAGTACAGAAACCATCTTGCACGTTGTATTTACAGTTCATTGGCAACACTGACCAAATGGGTACGTCAGAGTGTAAATTGATATTGTAAAACCCTCGCCCAAGTCACGTTCTAGCAATGAGCCAAGAAAGAACATTATGGGCTCAGGCGCTTACGTGTGATACATCTAAACATTCATTTTTATTGTGTCGAATATGCCATACATAGGGTCACAAACACCAACAAAGTGGCCTTTTATAGGGTCAAGTTGCGGGTTTGCCCGTGATTTGGAAACAGTTTCGTACTTCTCATGGCAAGAGCTTTCAGACGATACATAGGTTTCCTCCAGGTACTTGGTCCCGGTATGGAATCATCCCTAGTTAGGTTATTCAGGAAACGTATTGATTATATTAGAAGGACTTTAATATGGTTTTCATCACCCTAAATAAAGCGTAAGATAGAATGCCACGGGATCTTATTTGATGAGCACTGAAGAAGAAGTGTATTCCGAACACATGCCTCTGTATAATCCAATATATGTATGATGGATTTAGGACAGAAGTGAAAAATGCGTGTGAAATAGCAGAAGAGTTCATGCGAATATTGCATTGTTTTTAACCATAGCTTTTATTTTTAAGATTAAAGCTAAAGTACCAACAAATCTAGCTGCGAGCAAACACCGGATAGGAAAATAACTTTTTCTGCATTGCAAGGTCATGACACTAAGAATACGGTGAAGTCTTGAATGTGATTATTATTTATTGTTTTTTCGCCTCTTATAGAGTCACACAGGTAATAATGGAAATAAACCTAATTTAATTTAATTTAGTCTATGCATATCTTTTGATTAATTCTCTGTCTTAAATCATTTTGTTACGATTTTATTGCCTTAGCTACTTTGTAATAACAGTTTTGCGTCTACGCATCAATAGATACAAAGTAACAAGGTAAATGCAAACACTAATGTGTTCTACCCAACACTTAAACGAAGCATCATACTACATGAATATCAGTTTGCAAGGCCAATGATACCGAAGTGAGTGTTTGTTCAATTCATCAGTGGGTAATGTATATTTTATATTGTATAATATAGTTTACTTTCTTGATCATTCTAAAATTTTATTTTTGCAGTCTGTTTAAGCGAATGTTTTGCCTTGGTGTACAATAAATAACTCACCATCAGGTAACAATTGTATTAGTACTAGCGCTTGCTTTTGTTCTTGCTTAGCTTATGCATTTTTATAATTGCGTATAGTTCAGGATAAGGTTCGGAATCCGATAAGGTTTTTAGATGAAACATTTTAGTGTTAATAAAGGCTGGTTTATAATTGTTTCGGTGAATGATCAAGTATTTAAAGTAAATATCAAGAGTGTAATAGGCTCATTGTTTTGGAATACTTCATCTTTTAGTTCACAAAAGTCATTCTTCGTTTAATTGCTTCCATATTTGAAAATTCTAGGAAAAGCAAAAACGATAGCTGATTATCTTTGTTTTAGCTCTTATGTACTGACATCATAAACTGCTTTCAGAGTTTTTGTGTATCCAGTATACGTTAATGCAGTTATTTGTTTCCATTGTTTTGTATGAAAAGAATCCATTATTTAATGTCCATTGGTTGTTCTGTTTGTTTGATTTTTCTTGATGTTTGATTTAGTGTTCGTTAAATACGCGTTTTACATCAATGGTGGCTTTCTATGTTATTCTACGGATTAATGTTGCAGTATTAACGCACTGAAGAAGGCAAAATGAAATAAGCCGTAAATTGAAACTCCCCAGGAGCGAGGAATCGAGGAGGTTCAAGCGACCTTCTCCGCATCTAGCCTCTACAAGATTCGCGTCTCTAATTCTTCCAGAAAGTCAGGAGATTGATTTCCGAAAGCGAATAAATTAATACTAAGCAGTGATCTTACGAATTTCGACGAGCGAGATTGGCAGAAATTAATTGAAATCGACATTCCAATCGGATTCTCTTCTGCTTGAAAGTCCAAAATCTATCATGACACGTTATTCAACCAAAGCATATTTCCGACATTTTTTAATTTCATGTTATGTTGGATGAAATCGTTTTTCTATGCGTTGTAAAATATTTAACATATTTGTATAGTATTTGTTATAAATACATTAGTTTTTCTCGATACAAAATCATTATTGTTATAAAATACAGTCAAATAAAAACGAAAGTTCATTATTCCTATTTATACCGAAAGCCTTACTTCGGCTATCACCTTCAATTATACAAAAAGATAACTTCAATCGTACCCACATACAACGGAAAGCACACTAACATCATTATAATGAAAGAAACATTACAGTTAAAAATAAGTTTATATAAATATATTTCTCTTCATAAAATGCTGATCTTAAAAAGATATGGAAAGAGAGAGGCACAGGATAATAAGCAATGTCCGTATTTCGCCTACTCCCAGAGGGACTAACGGTCAATATTAGTCTTTAACCTTCTGCAATATACAGAGGGGTCTGCCCAAATAGAGATCATGCCGTCATCACTGATCTACTGGCCAGCACATGTATTTTTACCTTATATGGTTCCGAATTCCATTCCCAGTAAGAGAGTGTTAACATTTGATAGTATTATGGTGGTTGGGATTCCACCTTAAATCATAGGTCCATATCTCATATAGCCTGAATTCGGGAAAAAATACTTAATCTGTAATTAGGGTCATTTAGGTACATTTCGACACGTTAAGAAGCAACTGGACACTACTCTGAAAGTTACGATAATTTTATTCTGCAAAAGCAATAATACTTGACAATAATCCTTGCCTTAGACATAAATTACAAAATCTTCCCCGTGAATGCAGTACTTGCAAATGTAAGAACACATAAACGGAAAGGTGCGGAATAGTAGATTTTGGAAGTCTTGCGGGAGAAATCGACATTTACTATGGAAGATGTCGACACTATATATACACAATGAAATCCTTCACATCTTTGAAAACAGTCTTTTAAACGAAACAAAAAACGCAATGAAATAGTAGATGTAAGGTTTCTACTTTCTACATATGACTTATTTGCAAACTTTGCTGCGTTTCATTACAACCTAAGTTGAAATACAATAACACTGAAACAATGTAAACTCGTTAATAGCAAACTTGTTTTCAACCTGTTTTGCAACATATTGCTTTCAATATCTTACTACGCATAATATTCAATAACCAAAAATTACAATTTAACACAATCATTTTCGGAATCCATATGCGAAGAACCCAACAGAGGCTGATTTTCTTTCAACTGAACTAACTTTATCATAGCCTGCTTTCACGATATTTTGCCAGGGTTCCTACGAACAAAATTGTCCTAAGTTGAAATTGTTTTTCAAACTGCGGAAGAAAGATACCTTAAGGATTGAAAAATTTCAGTACTGTGTAGTGGGAGCATTAGAAACTTTCTTTAATACATCAGGATCTTTGACACATGTACTGTACTAATCTAAAATCAAAGGTACTTTACCATTAGGCTTGTACCGGACTAAATGACCCAGAAGCTGAGAAAGTGTGTTTGTTATGTAACCTAAACCTATAATGTATACACTAAGATAAACCAGACGGTAGTCCTTTTGTCTGATGACTTTCCTTATAACAAAGGAACTACACGGTTATGCCGGTTAGGCTAAAGGAGACGGTGATGATGAGTAATGAATGAAATGGTGGAATGAAGAAAGTGGGAGGAAACGGGAGAACCCCGAGAAAACCCACGCGCACGGTGTTTGTCCACCACAAAGTTTACTTGGCGGAAGCAGGGTTTGAACCCGAGACCCCTAGCACCAGAGGTGAACGCTCTACCACTGAGCCACCGCGGCCCCAAAACATGCGAGGAATATTCCCATTAGACTAAAGGTACCATCATATACATTAATAATGATAATGAAGTAATTGATGAAATGAGAAGTAGAAATAAGAGTATCAGAAAAGCACTCCTCTACGTATGAGGTTTCTGAACACAAAGCTTATTATATGACTTAGTGGGCATTAAATGTGCAACTCTGCACTGCTGTAATAACATCTCTATCAGTGAGCGCCGTGACTCTCTATTAGGCAAATCATGTTTTTCGTCGTTTTCTTTGAAAACGTTTTAATCAATTCACAAAGAGGAAAACACTTTCAAATACAACGTTTTCCCATCTTCTTTATTTGCTTGTTCTTAATCTCTATTCAAGGCTTTTCGGGGCCACAGTCAATAGTAGAGCGCTCACCTCTGGTGAAAGGGATCTCTGGTTCGATCCCAGGTTATCCAAGTTTGTAGTGGATAACGTCGTATTAGTGGTGTTCTCCATGTTTTCACGTATGTTTTTCACGGGGTATCGGGTTCGATTCTCGATGACTCTACTTTAAAATGTAGACCTTGTCCAATATTGCGAAATCCTTGATAAAATAAGTAAATATAAAAAAGCAATTGGCCCAGAAAAATTATAGACTCATTCCAGTTCATAGTAACACATACACCAGAATGTTTTCGCTTTTCAGTCCCCTTAGAGGTTCTTAAGCTCTATACGTTATGCTGTAGGCCAACATCACATGTAGCGTTGGTGTTGAACGGGACGCTAAACTCCCAGTCAACCAACCACCTAATATATCAAATACTACTTTGACTTAGCTCCGCTAGCCTGCTACACTTCTGCATGACACCCGTGAGACAGTTCAGAACAAGTCCGGTGGGCTATTAAAATATTAACAAAAATAAACAATTCATTATTTATTTTTTTCTAATGTTGTTTCATCAAAGGAAACAACGAGAGGTAGCTCAGAACCAATACGAGTTTCCAATAAAGACATTAGCAAAAGTTCATTAAAGTTGTTTCAGTAGCTTGTAAATACATTCATAAAGCTTGTGTACCCAATCCATTATGATTTAATATATTTATCTACATTGGTCAACTGGATGCTCTATGAGGTCTCAATTTGCTACTCCTTTTTTCAGAACATCACACACATAGAGAAGAAGGATGCAAAGCTAGCAAACAAGCAAGTACCTTCCTTGGGAATAGCTCATTACATTAGTGAAACATGCATCAAAATAGTCTAAAGAGTAGTCAGCCCTTTGTGCATGACACGGCGTAGTGTCTCAACTCGCAGAGTATATGACTGACAGCGAGTCCGGTCTAACTTAAATCGACATCTAATAGTTAAGAGTAGAAGATATACAAAAAGTGTTACAATTCTTATAATTAGACGTAAAATATTGTACCACGAAGATGAGTAGAAGTGGCGCAAATGCTGCTTGTCAGGTGACGAAATTTGTACACTCCGCATCAAAAAACTTGCGACAGCTAACGCCGTGCAGCTAGGCCACCCAATATACACCTTCTTATCCCATAATCGTGTCTGGTAAAAAGACCACCTCTCTCTCCCCTTTCTTCTCTCACATACTAAAATTAGCTAACAACATGAACGTAATTCTAATTTCAAACTACACATGTATTAGTATCGATAAAATGAAATAACACAACTCAATTTCCAGTAGAACTGTAGATCTCAGAGACACATGTAAGATAATGTCAAAAGTTTAACACACATGCTTCGCTTCAGAGTGGTTCGGTTCTAAATTTGGTAGTGTTCATTAGACGTACTTATGCAAACTACATTCTAATAAACCCAGTAGGTAGCGTAGGTCATATCCCAGGCTACTAATGCAAAGTGAACTAAAAAGGAAAAAAGAAAACGAAAAGAAAAAAGAAGAAAGAGAGAATGATAAAATTGAATGAGTGCTATTTTACTGATAATTTTTTATCACAAATATCCTATATTAAAAGTCCAAACCGTATCAAAAAGAAAAGTTAGAAATATTCAAAATGGAAAATTGGATGTTTTTTTTTTTTTTTTTTTTTTTATAAATGTAGCAGAGCCTGCATGTTTCAAATTTCAACGTGAATAAATCACATTGAATTATAAGATGGAAACAAATTTGTGTGGAACTAGTTTAAATAAAATTTTGTTTTCAAATAACTAAAGAGGTTGCCATTTTCTTGTCTTTTCCGAAGATTTATCTGTTCAGAACATCCAGCATCACTTTCATCTCTTGCGGATATAACGTTATAATTTGCACAGATAGAATGAACACGCTAGAGCTCAAACGGATCGTAGTGTCAGTCGGATGATGTTGGTTAGCTTATGGACCACCACTGGGTCGAGGATTCAAACCCCTAGTGGCCCGGTAATTCGACTGAGACTTGGTCACCCAGATGATAAAAAAAAGTTATTTTGTTTATTCCGTTGCGTTTAAACAGTATTTATTTCAGAGACGACCAGGACTGGAGATGTTATGCCCAGAGCACGAAAAACTCGACGCTGAAGTTGCCAGTTAATTACATTCTCCACACCAGGTCTATCGGTATCTTGCTCCGTTTTAACTTTGGAAAACTATGAATTCGACAATGATATTGGTTATTTTGATCATTTTTATATGTCTCCCCCTCCTCTATGTTACGGGCTGAATTTGGATTTAAACTACATCAGAGGTGTCACTGTTTATCTCAGCGACTCCAAAAAATATAGATTCGATACCAATATCTGTCGTTTTTAGTTCTCTTTTAAATGTTACTATCCTTCCCCCTTCCTTTAGTTACACCATCAAAATGATATAAGGAAAATCATCTCGAGTTCGAACTTCACCTAGGTTGAAAATTTTATCGAGATTGGTACGGTGGTTCAAAACTTATTAAATATTATTTATATTTTTATATCTCCCTTTCCCATTCCCCTTCTTTAACTTTTAGCGTCAAAGTGAAATAAATACCATATCAGGCCCGAACCTCATCTATGTTAAAAATTTGATCGAGATAGGCTGCGTGGTTCAAGAGTTAAGTTTTGTTTATTTTTATATATATTTCCCCTCCTCTCCGCTCCTCTAAGTTCTACCGTCAAAGTGATATAATGAAAACCACTCCAGGCTCAAACTTCATTCATGTTGAAAATTTCATGCAGATCAGTCCGGTGGTTCAAGACTTATTAACTCATTAACATAATCACTTCTATTTTTATTTACATTGATTTTTTTATATCCTCCGTCCTTCCCCTTCTCTACGTTCCACCATCAAAGTGAAATGATTAAAAGCATTCCATGCACAAACGTAATATATGTCGAAAATTTCATCCAGATTGGTCATTTGATTCAAGTTTTCTCTATTTTTTTATATTTTTCCATCCTCTCCCTCCCCTAAGTAACACCATCAAAACGAATAGATAAAAATGCTCCCAGGTTCGAACATTATCAGTGTTGAATATTTGATCGAGTTCGGTTGGGTTGTTCAAGAGACTATAAGTCATAGTCACCTTCCACTTTATAATGTAGGTTATTATTATTGTTATTATATTATTATTATTATTATTATTATTATTATTATTATTATTATTATTATTATTATTATTATTATTATTATTATTATTATTATTATTATTATTATTATTCGCGTACTTTTGAATTTGCACGGCGAAACTACTGAATAATATGTTTTTATTTCTGTATTTTTCTGGATTGAATGTGGTTTCCTTTATTAGTGGGCATTAATTTCTCCCCAGGTCGTCGAATAAATGAATTTCGTTGGGCACTTAGGTGCAAATAACCTTACAGGAAGAAGCTTGAACGTTACAATGAACAAGGCTGCAGTAAGTAATATTTGGCTGTTACTTTCAGGTGGCATGATAGTGTAGCGGTAAAGTAATGGAGTTACGACTAATATAGCTGTCCAGCATAGTTTCGAATCCTGTTCACTTCAAAGTTACATTTTATATAAAGTGATAGTGAAAAATCGATTTCTCATATTAGACGTGCAATGTTTAAGAATGTGGAAGAAAACACCTTTGTCATGATAGAGAAGATTTACGAAACCTGGTTGGGAAAGGGCAAGGGATTTACCAGAACCTTCGAAACACTTCATTGATCTGCAGTAAACACTTTTCGTGTTATCGTTTTCAGAAAGAAATACTACAGCATTGTTGAACAAAGTTTGTGTGAAGCAATCGGTGGTGTAGTGGTAAAGTACCAGAGTTCCAAGCGGAAAATCTGGGTTCGATTCCCCGCCAGGTAGTATAACATTTTCGCATAAAATAATGGCGGCAAACAGAGATTTATCTTCTTTTGGGAACTTACAAAGCACCACTGGCGAGAATTCGAATAAACAGTATGTGCGTTCTTCATCATGCACTGTTATGATCAGGGGCGTCATTTAGAGGGGGCAGGGAAGGGCATTTGCCCCCCCCCTGAGTTTGAGATTTATATAGATTTTATCAATATAGTAGTAGTAAATGAGAAAAAACGCGAAATTTTACTTATATCGAGGGGTTTCGCCCCCCCCCCAAGCAAAATCTGAAATGACGCTCCTGGTTATGATAAGTATGTTTCATATTTATATTCGTCTCTCCCCTCTCGCTTTCTTCACGTTTCCCTATCCTGTCGTTGCATCTCTCACTTCTCTCCTCTCTCTCTCACGTACACACGCACTTCGTGTGCGTGTTCCAAAGTTAAAACGGAGCAAGATACCGATAGACCTGGTGTGGAGAATGTAATTAACTGGCAACTTCAGCGTCGAGTTTTTCTTGCTCTGGGCATAACATCTCCAGTCTTGGTAATCTCTGAAAGAAACACTGTTTAAACGCAACGGAATAAGCAAAATATCTTTTTTATCATCTGGGTTACCGAGTCTCAGTCAAATTACCGGGTCACTAGGGGTTTGAATCCTCGACCCAGTTATGTACGTAAGCTAACCAACATCATCCGACTGACACTATGATCTGTTTGAGCTCTAGCGTGTTCATTCTATCTGTGCAAATTATAACGTTATATTCGCAAGAGATGAAAGTGATGCTGGATGTCCGGAACAGATAAATCTTCGGAAGAGACTAGAAAATGGCAACCTCTTTCGTTATTTGAAAACAAAATTGTATTTATACTAGTTCGACACAAATTTGTTTCCATCTTATAATTCAATGTGATTTATTCACGTTGAAATTTGGAACATGGAAGGAGCTACATCCATAAGGAACATCTAATTTTCTATTTGAACATTTGTAACTTTTCATTATGATACGGTTTGGACTTTTAATATAGGATATTTGTGATAAAAAATTATCAGAAAAATAGTACTCATTTAATTTTATCTTTCTTACTTTTTCTTTTCGTTTTTTTCCTCTTTTGTTCACTTTGCATTAGTAGCCTGGGATGGAAGATATGACCTACGCTACCTACTGGGTTCATTAGAATGTAGTTTGCATAAGTACGTCCAATGAACACTACCGAATTTACAACCGACACACGCAGAAACAAAGCATGTGTTAAACTTTTGACATTACCTTAGATGTATCTCTGAGATCTACAGTTCTACTGGAAATTGAGTATGCTATCCTTTTTGAAAGTGACTTAATGGATGTTTCAAGCATCCTCTGTATGTTCGAATAGTCTTGAAAAAAATATATAAACAAACGTTATTTCTATATTACTGTTGGATTTCTGGTAACGGAACTTTATAATGTTAGATTCTTTTCTTACTAATTTTAAAATTCCACATTTTTATCTGCTCTCCCTTTTCTTTTTCTTCTTCTTTCGCCTCCTCTCTCTCTCTCTCTCTGACTCATTTTTGAACCTCTGTGCAATAGACATCCATTGGTTTCAATTTTTCATTGTGTGTTTCAGTTTCTCCCTAAATTAACTTATGAATCTTGTTTCGTCTCGGTTTTGTTATTTCATTT
This sequence comes from Thermobia domestica, assembly GCF_964235325.1. Classification (NCBI taxonomy): domain Eukaryota; kingdom Metazoa; phylum Arthropoda; class Insecta; order Zygentoma; family Lepismatidae; genus Thermobia; species Thermobia domestica. The sequence continues at coordinate 160,424,655 of NC_137459.1, read as the reverse complement.
TATCGATACTAATACATGTGTAGTTTGAAATTATAATTACGTTCATGTTGTTAGCTAATTTTAGTATGGGAGAGAAGAAAGGAGGAGAGAGAGGTGGTCTCTTTACCAGACACGATTATGGGATAAGAAGGTGTATATTGGGTGGCCTAGCTGCATGGCGTTAGCTCTCATATTTTTTTTTTTTTTTTTTATGCGGAGTGTACCATTTATGGGAAAGATATTTATCAAGACCAACAGACAAGATATGGTTTAGTTGCTTTCGATCTGGAAATTTCGATGTTGGGCAACCAATCGTAGAACACGCAGACGATATTCTCGTAGAAGTTAAGCAAGAACATCATGGAAGCAATCATGACATCGTCAATGACCTAAACATCCATCACCAATCTTAAAACTATTTGGAGAAACGGGACTACAAAGAGTTCTTAACCCCTTGGTTATTAGCAACCCACTTTACTTCATTGATTTTCTGGTTGCATTTTGTTTTAGGATATGCTATTTCTCAAGCGTTGTAAGAATTATTTATTTAAAAAATAATGAATTAACTATATTTTTCAAACCTTTTGTACCTAAGAACTTTCCTTGGGAACAGCTTATTCGATTAGTGAAAACCCCTTTGGAATGTGACTGACGGTTCTCGATATAATTGCGAACATACTTACAAATATATATGTATTTATATCCACACAGGCATACACAAACTGATAACCTCCTATTTTTGAAGTCGGTTAAAAATTATATGATACGAAATTCCATTCACATGTTTTCTTTTCTTTTTTCTTTCTTTTTTTTAGTTTGACACAGTTTATGTATCACTAGAGTTGCAAGCAACATATGCATTGGAACATAGTTTGCCTTAGTGAGTGCCATCAGTAGCATTCAAGACATTCAACGTGTAACGTATTGTAAAGCTATTGATAAATGTAATATGAAATGGTTTGCATGATAGTCCGATAGATGCTCATGTCTGTTTGGCTCTAAACGCTAGCCACTTCACTGCTAAAACTTTCCCCGTCGACCAATAGATGGCTCTGTGAGTCTTTGTTGTAAGATATCCATGAAAGTCTATCGAGGTTAACATTCATGTATCATATTGCTCATCTTTAATACGACAGAGCTGAACTTGTCAAGCGTAATTAGTAATAGCCGGCAAGTGTGACGATCTTGATACAGAGCACGCATTTAAGTCCTTATCTTGTTTCCCAATATACTAGACATTGATTAACATGCTTGGAGAGTTTCGTAACCTCTGGTTTTTTGATAAGCTTGTACAGTAATGCATTAAAATTTATGATAATGCTCCGTGACCTTGATTCTAATGATATCCTATCCAATAGCAAAAGACGATACTTGTATCTTAACCCTTTCTCCGCCCTTTCACTGTATCTACCCTTGTTCATTCAGCTATTCCGTAGTTTTAATGGAACTGTTAAATCACGAAAGAATCTTCTACTTTGCAGTATCATATTTCAGAAACCGTTTCATGCAGATAACACTCAAAGAAAGATAGAAGTTCACTTTTCTCTCTCCTCACACACACACACACACACTGCATTAGTGAAAGTGATATTCATATCTTGAAATTTTAAGCTCTTTTTCGGAAAATGGAGTAGATTAGTTAAAGAAAGGTTTCCTACTTTTCAATTCAAGGGTCTAGCCTAGGATTCTGTTTGTATACACGAAATAAGGATGAAAGAAAATAGTTTTTCTTTTTAATGAAAAAGATCGTTACCGACAATCAAACTTTGGTTGACGATGAATAGGAGCTTAGCATCTTTTTTTCGCATAGACGCTATATGAGACAGACCTACAGAATAGCGTGGAGCCCAACCTACACGAGCTTCCACCTGGGATCGAGCCTACATCGAAGCACATACGCTAGCGCTTGTTTCATACAGACTCAATTGTGAAATGGGACATTAAACGGAACAAATCAATGAGGAAGCAGGTTGGTTCAGTGGTAGCAGAGCTCACCTCTGGTGCGAGGAAACTGTGTTTCGTTCCCAGACCTTGTAAGTTTATGGTGAACAACATCGTACCCGTGGTTTTCCGGGGTTCTTCCTTTCCTACCATATTTTCATTCCACCAATTCATTCATAATCACTCGATTTCATTAATCAGCTCTCTCGTTTACTCTACAGGGCATAATCTTCAGACCTAAAACTTTAGATTTCATTTATGCCGTTTCAATAAATCAATTGACATTTTGAAACAACTCCATCATAGCAAAACAAATGCATATATTTTATATACTTTGAACATTATTATTTAAAGACATTACTTAATTTGGTTGTAGATTATTATCTGATCAATGTATATGCAAATCAAATAACTAATCTCAAATATCTCAAATAAATTCAAATAAATATATTACAGATTTACAGAATTTGTAAATCTATTACAGAATAGATCAATTTATATGAAAATATTTTCAGATGTTTTATCTCAAATAACTCAAGTAAATTCAAATAAATCCTCTACAGAATTTTGAAATTATATTGCCTATTCTACGTTACAATTTATTTAATGATACTTAGTGATATTATTATCCTTTTATTAAATTTATTATCCTTTTGTTAATTTCTTATTCGAATGTATAGGAATACTGTGAGTACCACCTGAGCCCCCTCATGGCTATATGGTTAACGTACGTGTCTACAACACTGGAGACCCGGGTCGGTTCCCGACGGGAACTCGTGTGGTTTGGATCTTACGTTAAGCTGTAGGTTTAGGGTCTCATATAGCCTCGCTGCTGAAAGGGATGATAAACTCCGATCCAAAACATCAATCTCATTGACTTCTGTCCAATAGCTTTTCCATCGTGTTTTTCTGTTTCCCAGTGAAGAATGATGAAACGGTTTCAACTACATGGAACTAGTCTAGGTCTTTCACATGCAAGAGAAAAACGCAAAACATTAACCCTGGAATAACCTCATGATTTTTTCCCCTCTTTTACACGAATTTTATTGAACTAATTCTCAACATAAAACAATCATTCGTTGTGATATTTTTACTTTATTGATTTATTTCATTTATTTTTACAAAATTATGTTCATTATTATCCACAAGAATAGCGATATATATGCATACTTTGAGAAGAAAGTCAAGTTTTCCTTCCAGTGTTTGCAACTTTCAGTATATATATATATATATATATATATATATATATATATATATATATATATTCCAAATTGAAAATAGAACTCAGAAAGGAAATGGAAAACTGAGAAACGAAGAAATCAAGTGAACAAAAGAAGTTCATACAAAGATACTCATTTTTAACACAACTTCTTATACACATTTTCCCGGCACCCATTGAATGGCATCTACGAGAGAAGAATAGTTGTTTCGGTAGGTCGGAAAACTGAACGAGAAAGATCCTATGGAAGTTCGTGCTCGACCGCACAAGTATGTACTTAGTAATATTATGAGAAAGAGATAGCAGATTTCCCCAATTTTATAAACACGCTAAAGGAAAATGTTAGAAAAGTGAAGAAAAATATAGTAAAATAAAATTCGTTCTTTAGTAGAAAAATAGAAAACGCTATAATACTCCGTTCTACCGTGATTTGTTTCTTTCATAACCTCCAAATTATTGTTATCTGCATTTTCTGTACTTTTGTGCTTGTTGTAAATATTAAATTGTAGTGTTACAATATGGTAAGTTTAAAACACATTCGTAAGCATTTTATAATAAATGATCTAGTGACCAGTTAAACATTACCTTATATTTTCACTTTGCATTAATTTTATGACTAAATATACAGACAAGCTTGTTATGGTGATAATGATCGCGTACAATAAGCTAAAAATGTTCTTTGCGCTTGGTAAAATTTATTTTGGGAATAACGACGGCTGGAACGTACAACGGCGGTATGGCTTGAATATCCAGAAAATTAATTCTTTTTTTTTTAATTTACTAAAAATTACTCAAATTGTCCTTCTATTCTGAAGTTATTTACGAAACTAATTTCATCAAACGGAGAGAACTCCTGTCGCTGACTTACATACCGTACTGCCTGGGAGCGAACTTAACACTCCAGAGGATAATGTATATAGTTCAAGGGTGAGTAATTATGCATAATCGAAACCCGATTGTCGGTTCTGCGAGAGACGACACATACCGAATAATTCGTTGTTCATCTTGGAATAATATTGAATTGCGAATGTTTCGATTGAATTTCTCAACACTTCGAAATATAAACTGCTATACGAAAACAGTAGTTCTTATTTCCCTGGAAATTAAACTGCAAACTTGTGGCTAGAGAGAACGAAACAATCGTTAACGAGGAACAAAACCATTATGCTATGACTTACATTTATTTAGCGATTTTGGATATTTACTTTTAAACAAATTTTACAATATTATGAGCAGTTAACTAAACAAGATGCAGCTGTGCTGATTTATGTGTATATATATATATATATATATATATATATATATATATATATATATATATATATATATATACAGGGTGTTCAATAAGTAATGGTCATAAATTAAACCGTAGATAGTACACGCCAAAACTAACAAAAAAGTCTTAGTAAACATGTGTCCGCAAACGCGTCGTAAAGGAGATAGCGGTTGTCGAAAGTGTGGGAAAGTGAAGTTTAGAGACGAATATCTCAAAATGTATGAATCGGACAGAGGGCAGTCCAATGAATGACTACCGAAGTTAGACCTACGCTATGCACGCTTTCGTGGTACCAGGTCGAAAGCTCGAAAAGATACAAAATGGTGGACAATGTTTACGTGCCGTGTGTGGTTGCATAAAAAGCAGGAAATGAGAGAGGCAATCGAAGTGTGGTGATGTACGTTGTATATGGCTCCAGGAAGAATTCCGACAACTAATGCACACGTACAAATGTGGCAGCGCTTAGGTAAACCAAACGGTATGCAAGGCACTGATTAAGCATTATGTGCTAAGCAGTTAACGTAACGAATATCCGCAAACTGGATTGCAATGGGAAAAGCATGACAACATTCGAGTATGTGGGAGGCGAGTATGGTACAGTAAAAGACTACTCTGTACATGTGCATTCGTCTTAGGAATGTCCTCTGAAGTAGTTCACAACATGCACCACCACCTTTCTTCGATTGCCTCTCATTTCCTGCTGGCTATGCAACCACACACAACACGTCAGCATTGTCCGCCATTTTATTTCTTTTCGAGCTTTCGACCTGGTACTACGACTTATGAATTACTGGTGGATAGACGCGCCCTCGATGTTCATCTTGAGTCCCCTTTCGTCGGACAATTGTCCGGGAATCCCTCCGTTTCATTAGGGAACCTTGCGCGCGCATTGAAGTTATCAACCATGCATTTCTGAATAGCGCAGGTCTGACTTCGATAGTCATTCATTGGACTGCTTTCTGCCTGATTCATACTTTTCGAGATATTCGTCTCTAAACTTCATTTTCTCACACTTTCGACAGCCCCTATCTCCGTTACGAAGCGTTTGCGGACACATGTTTACTAAGACTTTTTTGTTAGTTCTGGCGTGTACTATCTACGGTTTAATTTATGACCATTACTTATTAAACACCGTATATATTACTTCTGGCTAAAAATTCTATAATTCCGTCATTTGTTTTTACATTTAGATGGTGAAACAACTGGGCCAAAATCATTTTGCTGTTCCAATTCGCACACAGCTCAGTAAATGTGAGAAACTACCAGTGGTAAATTTTGACAGTGTTTAGTGTGAGTTTCCAGAAATTGAACGAAAAATTTTAAGCAAAAATCAACAGTACCTGCTGGACATAAACTTCGCTATTAAATCAGAAAACTATCCTTAAGATTTAGCTGTTCGTGAACCTGGCCCACTTTCCCATTCAAGATTGTTAATAACAGCGAATGGAGTTCTCCGATTGTATTTAAGAATCGAAAACCCAATAGATGAGCATAAGAACTCAGTTCATTTTATCCTAAAATCTTATATGATATTAGGGTTTCATATATATATATATATATATATATATATATATATATATATATATATATATATATATATATATATATATATATATATATAAGTAAATACTTCACAGATGGACCAAAATATGTATTTGAAGTTATAGAATCGTCAAGATTCCTGCCAGAAAACTTGCTAAAAGTCATTGGCCCAGTAATTGAGAGAAACGCGTTCTTGCCCATCCGGAAAACTTGTTTTTAAGTGCGATAGTAGATGAAGGGGATCATATAAGAGAGTTAGGGTCCAGAAGAATTATAAAGGTTAGATACTTACGTCTAAGAGGAAGTCAATAATGAGTTTCCGACCACCTAAGATCAATTTCCTACTTACAAACTACACCGAAATGATTTACTGGAACACTGTTACACTTTCATCTCAGCCTTTGCTACGGAGATTTACCGATCACGATATTTGGTCTAAGGTCCAATCAGGTGAAACAGCAGCTGAGTGGAACTTTGAATATTCCCTTGCCACACCCAAGTATTAGAACGATGCGTAAAGCTGGTAACTGAAGCGTCACAAAAAGTCGTGGGTTTCAATTCCAGGGATAGTTCTATAAAAGCTACACTTTTGTCAAGATATTCAGTGCCACGTTTTCCAAGCAAATCATTTTTCAAACTACAAAAAAAAAAAAAAAAAAAAAAAAAAAAACCTAAAGACAAGTAAAAGACTATATTTCATTACAAACTGAAGTTATACACAATCAGAAAAAAAAAGTTTGTTTCAATTGAAATTTGACTTTTTTTAAGTTTTTATATAAGTGTAATACGATACTAATAATTTGTAAATGTATTCCTTTTCCATTTATTTATCTTTTCTATAATTTTCTCTATTGAAATATGCCTATAGCTACTTGTTATAAAAGTCATTTGAATTTTCTCCATGTATTGGAAAAGTTATGAAAATCGTATATTTTCTCAAAGTTTAGGGTCGTTGCGCTACCGTCAGACGTAAACAAAAAAAAATATTTCTTTTGCATTTCATTTATCTACCATAGAGGCAAGTTTTCCGCAGTATAGGGTTTCAAACAAAGAAAAAAAAATTCGGCCCAAATTAATATACCTATATATACAGTATATATGGAGGTAGCAGGGGTGTTCGGGTATGTGTGGTTCGTTTCTAGGTATCTTAGCAATGATGCAAACAAATATAACCATATCTTAGGATGTCCAAGGAAACTTTAGGAGACCCAGATCGGCGCCCATGTTAGAATGGGACATACACCAATCACCAGATCTCATTGAGCAGAACTAAATGATGTTGGTGAGCGTAAATTGTCATGCGTAGTTTTCGAGAAAATAAAAAATAAAACATTATTAGTAAACCTGAAAATTGTTATCCCTTATTAATATGAAGCCGATACTGAAGTGTATTTATGACGCTAGCAAATCGACAGCCTAGCATAATTAATGAGATAAAGACCAAAATTATGATAAACTCTTAAATTTTAAATTTTATTGAATAATAAGGCCTTTCAATGATAAGACATAGCCTATATCAATTGATAGAGGATATTAAGCTGAACAAAATGGTGGGCTTGAGGGTAAATTTTGATGCGTAGTTTTTGAGGAAATCGTCAAGAAATCAACTGAATTGCGTTAAACAGTATGTTGTTAGTTACTCATAGGATGCCGTTGATAGTTTTTTTTTTATTTTAAATTTTGCTATTAATGGTAAGTTATTTACTTTCGTACTATATATAAGTACCAGATCGTATTTCTCTTAGTAGTGATATACATAATCCAAACAGTGAAACATTTACTACTTCTAAGACTACGAATTTTCTTATTAACGAATATTGTTGTTTGAGAAATTATATTTAGAATTTACATTTTTCAAGGTTCATGAATTATTGTTCAAAAAACATTATGTAATTGCCTACATATCCTATATTTGATGTAGTACTAGAGGTGACCAACATTTCAGAAACCTCTTGACTTTAGATTATTTATTCGCACATGCATAGGAGGAAGCACCATAAAGTAGATTAACTTGTTTCCTCCTCATACAGTCTCAACGTTTTTATTTATCTTGGTCCAAAAAAGATAGCGTACTGCAGATGTTGCAACAATTCAAGCAAATTTTGACAGCAGTGCTGAACACCATACCACTGGACGATTTTCCTAGGACGTTCTAGAGGCTCTACGACCGGTCTCAAAAGTGCGTAGTGCAAGAATGGATGCGCATAGAAAACTAATGGGGTATTTTTTTCTGGCAGTTGTTAAGTATATTAGCAAGCCGCGAAAAGTTCGCGAAAATTATTGAACACATTGTACACTCATGTCCAAAATCATTGTCGCATGTCTATGAATATGTTGTTGTAGGAATATAATTTGATAAAGAATTCTCCCGGTATTTTTTATAATGTTAGTTTGTGTATAATCGGCAACGAAATGTATGTGACAAAATTTCATGTCAAAAGAGCAGTAAATAAGAACAGTAAAACGAAAATAAAACTTTCTTGGCCATTTAGCAACATTTTGTTTTACTCATTCTAATTTTCGTATTTATAATTCTTTTCTTATGAAATTTAACACAAATATACATTTCTCGATTATACACATATTATAAGTATTAAAAGTGCCAAGCAAACTCATTATCAAATTATATTCTTACAAGAAGACAGTTATAGATATGCGACAATCATTTTGGACATGAGTGTGCATATAGAGCACGGTTTGTTTATTCTGCCTTAGGTGACCTTTTTTTCTTTTCTTTTCTTTTCTTTCTTTCTTTTTTTTTTTTTTTTTTGAAAACAGGACGCCAAACGAGAACTGGCAGGCAGAAACAAAGCAGAAACGTCAAAAACTAGGCGTTAGGCTGATATATTCAGTTACATTAGAGCTCAGGTAGTTTTTTTGCCATATATACGTAGGGCATTAATGAACTATAGCAACTAACTGTAAGATAATTCCTCACAATCAAAATAGGGAAAATGTTCATATGGACCATCTAGGATAATTTATTTGCGCCCCTGATTTATTTATTGATAAGTGAAAAGCCTAAGTTGATTTATTTGGAAGATAATAATTATATATATATATATATATATATATATATATATATATATATATATATATATATATATATATATTATTATTATTATTATTATTATTATTATTATTATTATTATTTGTAGGGAAAGCACAATTCAACAAGGCTAGCAAAATACAATTCATTTCATGGAAGTTCTTATAACAGATCACTGGAAAGATTTAAGCCCGTGGATTAGTGAAGAACGCAAAATTTTAGGATTAAGATAAACAGAAAGTAAAGATTTAGAAAGAGTTTGAAAACTTCAAATGATAATTTTAATCTTGATCGTGCAAAAGAGATTAAGAATAAACTAGAAATGAGAAAAAGCAATTCTGTTTTCAGAAAGTTACAATAGATTTAGAAAAAAAAAAAAAACAAGAGTGTAGAGCGAATATAAAGATCTCTGTATCCATATACAAAACAACACTCGGATAATGCTATTACACGCAACTTACTACCTAAATACAGTTAATTTCTCGTTTCTACATTCCATTTAAGCTTCCACACTAATCCACTTCGAATTGCAACGTATTTCTTTTTCCTCGGGAGATTTTGAAATTTCATGGAGAAGTGAGTTTGGAAAATTGGGATACTACTTCCATGGACTCTAAGATGTCACAGATATGTGTTCTTGCCCTATACTATTGTGTACTGTTGCAATTGACAGTAAAACACGTTTGAAACGATATTTTTTCTGTTGTTATATCTATATGATGGTGTGTGTATTCATCCATCTCTCAACTAAAATTTTAGATTGTATTTTATTAACCAATTTACATACTGTCAACTTGCCAACGTCATAATGAAGAGCTTCATGAGGGTATAATTAAATGTTGGTCTCATTTTAACAGGTGGCATAATTTTCATTTAGCGTCATTTTGTTTAGGATTTAATAATAGTTTATCTCATTTTTTTTCTAAAACTACGCATGGAATTTTATAGTGTCATATGTAACTTTGTTCACGTTAATAAGTTTTATCGACTGGTATATGTCTGATCTTTGGATATTTTGTTTTTGATTATAGAATTTATGAAACTCAAACAATATCATTAGAATTTATTTCAAGGGAATCGCAAATGTTCGATTTCGTCGCTGCTGTAATTTGCCCATTTTTAACCGTCCTTGGGATAAATTCAAACTCTGTAGGAAGTTTCCAGAAAAAAAGTTTGATACATTGAATCTTGAGCATTCTATATCGTACATGGACGTGTAGGGAAAAAAAAAAAACTAAGAGATGCATAATAAAAGAAAAATACATTTTGACTTGTAAGAGTCACGAAAGTGTAACTATGCTAAAATGGAAATTTTATTCAGGGTTAGAAGAATTTCTTACTTCTACCGTTGCTTAAAAGTAAAACAAATATATTAACATTAGCATTGAAGTACCTAATTGTCATTTACAAGGCGAGCACGCTTCTCCTGTCCCACTATTTAAGGATAATCAACATTGGAGTACCGGTATGCTACTTTCATTTACAAGACAAAAACGCTTCTGCTATTTCACTGTGTTTGTAGAAAATAAGACTGTATACAGCACTCAACTAGGTTATTGTGTTTCAGTGTTTGTAATGTCATATTGATATAAGCACTTTTTTCCATACGATTTATGTATAGTCAAGTTTTACTGAACAATCACCTTCCTTCTTTCCATATACTATATACATCATTTTTTATTACAAAGGAATGAAGCATTCAATGACGTTTTACCCTTTAAAGTCTTCCCTGCAAGTTTATGTACCTAAATATGCTATCTATAGGACTTAATAGAACGTTTTCAAATAAAAGTTAGGTGTTCATTTTCTTTATTGTGAGTTCATATTAAAGGGATACAATTTGGTAACTTTAAACTGATGAGTTAATTTTAGTTGCAAAATATGTGCGACGAGCATTGATATTAAAATAGAAAAATATTGAATTCTACCAGAAAGAAAAGGTAACGTTCTATCAAATAGCCTGGTTTACAAGGAAAGAGAGTGTACGTGAAATTGTCTGAAATAGTAAAATATTTACATAAACATATCGTTCGTGTTTTTCTAAGTAGTTTTAGATGCATATAGAATTTCTGGATGCATATAGAAAACATTTTTGTAATATATATGTATATATATTACTTGTAAATCAAAATCATGCTTGTAAATGGTTGAATGTAAATTAACCCTAAAAACACAGCAATGGAGCGACCTATGCCAGATTAATTGACTGCAAATGGTTGTATATACAAAGTCAAAATGACAGTATCGTAATTCTTGGATATAACACTATGTTACGTGAGTGATGTCACATTGTAATTAACTATACCAGACAAAAATGTCACTTTAATATATCGATAACTGTCAACTAATATATTTCATGTGACCTGTGAATAATTTATTGAACGGTAACTGCAAACGACAAAAGTAATGAGGATGTAATGCTGTTCTGAATCTACAATGAACGAGTGTCATAAATAATTCCTTTTAATCCTTGCCATGCACATGCGTTCTCTCTGGTGAGACTTCCATATCATTTCTCAGGGGTAACACACCGTACATAGTAATCCTTAAAGTAAAAAAAAAATGATACTAATTCAATCTATATACATTGCATTAACTAAAAATGCTCGATATCTCTGGATGTTAAATTAACTAATAATTTCCTTGTTAGTTTTATAAACGCCAAATATATTAGGACGTGATAGTAGAATTTGGTCTGAACTCTTACTGGGAACCAAATACTATTTATAACAATTGAAAGAGTAGTAACGCTGGATGTTTGGAAATCTCTTAAAATGATGCATCAGTGTTAAATAACATGTTGGATCCATGTTTAATCATGGCAGTGTTTGGCACCCTTGAAACTAGAAACTGTCTCCGTGTGTAACTGCGGACAGCATTTTACACTTCTTACTATGTGTGTTCCATGTAAGACAAATTTTCAGTGTCAATTCAAGGAAGCTTTTAGTGGTCAACTGACACCTCTTATGATAATTAAACCACCATAGCAACATTACATTTTCCCTATTTTCTAGTTCTAAGATCTAGAGTTTTGTTTTCAAAAAGTCAAAAGCTTGAGTTGAGTTGATTTGAGGTTTAACGCCCCGTTCAGCAGCGAGGCTATATGAGACGTGGACCTACTGATTAACATGCAATCCGAACCACATGAGAAGTCAGAAGCTCTTCGGTAGTTTTGAGGTATGAAAAGACAGGTATAGTGCAGTCTCTTTATTTATAGAGACGTTGGAAGAAGCCTTGTCTTCTATTAAAGACAAATGTAAGAATTATTATTTTGTTTCTACTGGAATTGATATTTTAAACTAAGCTAAATTCTAAATTATGTTTTATTATGTGAACATCAGCCACATACATAATAAATTAATTTCCATTGTAATTACGTATTACCACCAGATGAGTTTTGTTACATGAACAGGAGGTAACGTGGATAAGTGAACTCCATATTCAAAATTAAAATCTTTCAACATTTATTAATTGTAACGAAGACATCATTGCATTCCAATAATTGGCTTATTTTTATTTACTCAAATATTTATTTATTTATTTTTAAAAAAGTCAGATAATACAGATAAATTAAAATAACGTTTAAAGTAAGGTACTTGCGGCAAATAAGGCCCGCCTAAGTATAAAAGCTTTATTACTTAAATACATATGTTGTAATAGACGAAAATTTATATGCACTTTATTTATCAATGTTTTATCTATCTTATAGTATATTAATTTTAACAAACATTGAGCTTAATGTATGGAAAAACGTATTGAAAGAGAAACATATCAAATGGCCTTATTACCCGCATGGTAGATAAATAAGGCCCACCGTTTGAAAAGTAACATTTACGACCTGCACTAAGAAAAATCCGTTCTCAGGACAGCGGCATATTGTACATATATACGGAATCCTCTTGCTTACTACAGAAATCATTATGGAGCTTATGTTATCCATATGCTACATACGAACTGCCCTTAGATGTTACGTCATGCCGTTGCTGGATGTGTGATATCTAACAGTTTCCCGTATATCACATGCATATGCTTATGTTACATTCCTCAGCTATATGCTATACTAATGTTATATACGTCCATTTGTATGTAAGATTCTGACCGCCTATATTGTTTCATACGGAAGGCACGTATAGATACGTTTATTAGATACGGATAGATACGGAAAGTATTATAAAACGTGCGTTATCATTATACGTCCGCTGTACTACAGAAATTACGCATGTAATCTACCTTTTTAAGTACGCCACCTACATTTTTTTCTCAGTGTGAGAGACCACTGAAACTCAATTAACACCTAACATTTTTATAGCACTCCAAATACTAATAATATTTAGTAGAATATGCAATATAAATATGAAATATTAAGGATAGAGGTAATCTACCTTGTGTTACGCAGTCGTTAGTCGTGGTAACTAACTGAATTTTAAAGTATAAGCTTGGACATGTAATAAACAAGTCACCATTGAAAACAGATTTCACACTATGTTTCAACAATGTTTATACTTGATAACACTTTAGCAAATTAATTATTCGGTGTCGACCAAGTCAATGCATTCGTCGTGAACACCCACCGCACCCTTTACAGCTTCGCATGTCACCGATCCATTCTTTGTCGCATAATGAACGATACCTCGAACGATCAGAGCTGCACGAAAATATGCTTAAAACATACCCCAAAACAGTAGTATGAGCCATTCGCATCCATTAAAAATAGAGATTTACATTATGAAAAACAGCAACGCAGAACTCGTAACCGCGGTCCCCATAGTCAACAACTACGCGCGATCACGACAGACCGCTCTACTACAGAATTGGCCAAGAAAGAATAACAAAGTAACACACATTCAAATGCTAGTTCCTAAGTATTCAACAATACATATACGTTTTATAGGGTAATGAGGGCCAGTTGATTTTTGATGGGCCTTATTTACCGACCATGTACTCGTCATTTTATAAATCATTATTTACAAACATGTTTTGAACAAAACGAAGTAACTACTATCCCAAATAATAAACACTTTGATCCTCACAAATATACAAGGTATTTCGGGTTAGCTTTATTCTACACAGAAAAAATTAACTTACTTTGCCCCCCTAAATTATATCAACACATGGAAACTGGCTTCTCGATGCATCAATACTGCCAGTAGTCCGTCTAACCATGCACAAGAAAATGAACTCTCTCAAGCAGACATTGCGTAAGCAATCGCTACTTGTGATGTTGTGAGATTTCTCCTACAGTGATTCTAACCTATGAAATTTTGCACTGGGCCTTATTACAATCCGGGCCTTATTTGCCGCAAGTACCTTATTTGTTAATCGTGATATTGGAAAGATTCCAAAAGTAAAAATATACCTTTTATAGGCAAGTAAAAATGTGGTTTTACAAAATTATGTATTTCGAGGGACATAATTCAGGTTACTGTGTAGTTCAGTAATTGAGGTAGGTTTATATTTTCCAGAGATCGGCGGGTGTTCTATGATATAATTGTCCATGTAGGGTTTGCTGTGTGCGACTGTTGTTCTACTGGATGCCAACTAGCTAAAAGTAAAATATGCCGGTAATCTGTGCATAGCATTTTTGGAAATTTAACCTGAGGAGGATAGAGGAGGCTGGGGGAACAAAATAATAAGACTTAATAGAATTGCTATTCAAAACATTTGAGGAAAAGATCTTTGGACAGACCAAGAAGAATGTAGGAGAATACAATGTAGATGATCCAGTGGTGCCCCCCCTTATGTCTATGACGCAACCCCACAATTGTCTATCCGTAGGTGTTCTTCCATGAAAAAATCTTCTCTTCGATTAATTTTACCCCCCTCATCAAACATATTTATATAGATTTTAACCCCCCCCAAATATTCAATGACGCAGTTTGCGTCATAGCCCCCCCTTGTGGGCACCCATGAATGATCTAAGGGAAATGAATTTGCCAAGTTCTGGTTGGATTGTTAGAGTTCAAGAAATGGTCCATTGACAGAGAGAAATTTCATCAATTTTTCTTCTACGGCAATAAACATTTGAATTCCCTAAGCTACAATTACAATTCATCAGAATAAAGTCTGGTATGCCCAGATGATTATAGTATTTATTTTTGTTTTACTCTTTCAAAATTTACTACGTTTCTCTGTACCTTAATTTTCATATGTGTCATTTTAGTGCAAATTGCACTATATTTAACTATCGTGTCTTTTAGTCTTTTTTTATGAAGTTAATCTAATTTCATTTACGATTTGGAAATTTACTATGTATCTTTCACTTATACTGATCTAATAAAGGACTAAATTACATTTGTATTGTTTTTTTTTTTTTACAATTTTCATAAAATATATAACTAACTAATTTTTTTTATTCTTGAAACTGAATTTCCGAGATATTTGTAAAAAGAAATTTAAAACTACACATAAAATAGATATTAAATTCATTTAAAAAATAATTCCTCATTAAAAACGAGAATCGACATACAATAAGTAGTACATATTTCGTAACTATATCATATTAATATTGACTTGAATACATTGAGAAAATATATATTTTGATAGGGTCAAGAAAAGGCGTGTAAAAATAAATGAACATCTAAGTAATGTTGGTAATAACAATTCTGTTACAGATTTAATTGCAAAATGGTATGATCTACTATTTGAATTTCCTTCAGGATTCTTTAGACATGATGAACCGCGGTGGCTTAGTGGCAGAGCGTTCACCTCTGGTGCATGGAGTCCCTGGTTCGATCCCACCTCGCACTAAGTGAACTTTGTGGTGGACAAACACCGTGTGCATGGGTTTTCTCAGGGTTCTCCCGTTTCCTCCCACTTTCTTCACTCCATCATTTCATTCCTTTCTCATCATCAAGGTCTCCTTTAGACTAGTCGGTATAAACGTGGGACGTAAAATCAAAGATTTCATTTCATTTCATTTCCTTAAGGCATGATGCCACCCACATTTAGCATTGTTTATTGCGGTAACTTATATTTATAATATACTGGTAGAGAGTGAAAAATGAACACAAATAAGGAAGTGACGTTGCAAATAATATTCGTACATGTAGTGTTGTGCATGTAATAAGGAGCGCTGTACTTTACATGTAGTAAAAAGTGATTACTGATAGTAGAAAGTCTGAAATCGTTGTATAAGTTGGTAACTCCTAAAGGAGTAATTGAATGTTTCAAATGCCGAACTGTGCGTCAAATCATTAATGGACGTTGGAGACATTTTCGGATGCCGTGTGAACTCAGTTCAATGGACGAATACATCATAAGTTTGTGATGGGCTAGGAGGTCGTTCCGTAGGAACACTCAGAACACTTCACTTGAAAAGTTCAATGTAAATTAATAGTAGCATCGTTTGTAGGAAGATGTTGCTCAACCGTGTCAACTTGCTCTAGGATACCAATGATAAATGGACTCGGGTCTGAAGCTGATATTGCAAATCGCATGGTGACCGCATCCCACATTAGGAACGATGCCTTAGGATCATCTGCAACTGTTTGGTTATGGACGCTTCTTGCAAGAGTTTTACCACTTTGCAGTCCAGTTCTGAATGTGTCCCGAAAGAAGTAATTGGATGAATGAATTGCCCGTAATTGTGTTTAGTGTGATTTGATTGTGCTTGTGAGCAATCGATGATTCTTTGTGTTTGGCATGGTCGGTTGTATATACTTTGCACAGTATACACTTAAAACGAATTTACACTTGCAGTATTCACAAAACATTATCTTGTGTAGTGTAATATACTTCCAGAACATCTTTCAAACCGTTCTACTGCCCTTTCCGTACCATCAGAAAAATGCTTTATTCCAATAAGTGAATCCTAGCCCATACACTACTCGTGTCGCACAACTCACTCATAAAATGTGTTGGTCTGTTCGATCACCAGATCTATATCTATTGAATGTATCATCGCTTCACCTCGTAAAACCGGTATGTTACACTTTGGTAGAAAATGAGTTACGTAATGCAGTATGAACAGAAAATCGTGTGAGTCAATCGATACGAAGTGGTCCAGAACAGATTGCTCGACCATTTCCGAAAATTATAAAACATTAAGTGTGATGAACCTTGTGTATGAGAAGGTCATTAACATCATTCGCGTTGTCGTATGTACAAGAGTTCCTGAATGGTGGCCATCTTTGTTATCAGTGGAGTGCCAATTTTTGCATTTGTAATCCTTTGACGAAAACTACAGTTGCTCAGGATGTACGAATCAGACAAACACCAAACAAAAATGAATGTTTACAGGAGAGACTGGGGTACAAGTAGAATATAAAATTTTGCATCTAAATATATATGCAGGGTTGCAAACCAATACATGAAATCACCCGAAAAACTACAGAAAATGACACTTTTAAAGGAGCTATATTTTGGAATGGTATAAAGTGGGGGCTTCAAAAGTTTTGTGCTGAATACTATTGCATGTAAAGAATCTGCAAAAATATCCATAAATATAATATTATTGACACCGTAGATTTATGGGGGTCCGAAAGTTGGAGTTTGTGATTTTGATGCAATTTTTGGGGCGTGATATCTCAGAAGGTCAAAGTGCTAAAAACTGATGCTCAGGCCACTAATTAATTCTGTATGTTAATAAACTATTGAGAAAATTCATGAATGATATTACATGGAGAAAAAAAAATGAGGCCATGATAAAAACGGGAAGAAAGTACGTGCGCGACGATGGTCGTAGGCCGAAAAAATCTAAATGTTTGGATATGTTTCATGCTAGATCTCAAGGACTACGCATGGTGTAGCAATTAGACCCGCTTTTGTTTGTGTTTAGTTGTGCAAAAGCTTGCAAGTGGCGTTCGTTCCATCTTTTTTAGCTCCATGACCATTGCCATGTCTATATAGTAAGGGGGTTAGCTCCGCCTTGCACCCACGACATCCATTGTCGAACTGGACCGCGGTATTAAGGCACTTAATGTATCAGCAAAGTATCATTGAAATCCAATCTCAGTTACATAAGTTAATATGCTTACAAGGTTGTGTTATATAGGATAGAACAGCCTTTGGGTAGTTAGGGTCTCCGCCTCCAGACCCCCAAGTTTTCATGACCTACAGCCTTGAACTTCTGAAACCTACAATTCTACCAAATTTCAAGTTTCTTTTCGTATTTCAACTATCTAAAAGATAAGATTTTGTATCACAATAAAACACCCTTTCAAGTAGTATGGGAATTACTTCATACACGTTTAGACCCCTTAAAAACTAAAAAAATATTCACTTTTGGCAGTTTTCCTACTGGTTGGTCCCGAAAGTCTAGAATCATGCCAAATTTCATCATTCTAATCCTGCCGGAAGGGCCTAAACATTTTGGAGTGAGAAGATTTCCCACATAAGTAACATTGGGAAGATTATTCAGTTCTACATAAAACTTCTCTACGGTTGATTCTTTTTCTTTTTGGTGATTTACTTAAATAATGCTAACATAAACGTGCTAGCATATCGAATTTCAAGTTCTTATTCCAATTCCAAGTACGTAAAATATTAGATCATAAGTCCTAAAAAGGTCCATTTAAATAACTTGAAGAATTAATTTATCCCCTCTTTAGACCCCCTAAAAATTAAAAATATTAACTTTTGGCAATTACCTGTAGGTTTGTACTTGAAAGCAATAATCATGCTAAATTTCAACTTTCCACGTCAACCGGAAGAAACCCTTTAATTTATGTCAGTTCATATAGTTTCATAGATAGCTAGAATAGATATAACGCAACTTTGCGAACATATTAACTTCCGTAAACGGAATTGGATTTCAATGATACTTTGCTGATACATAAGTGCCTTAATACCACGGTCAAGTTCGACGATGGGTGTCATGGGTACAAGGGGAAGCTAACCGCCTTACCATATAGACGTGGCAATGATCATGGAGCTAGAAAGACTGAACAAAGTTCTCTCGTAAGCTTCTGCACAACTGAACACAAATAAAAGCGGGCCTAATTGCTGCATGGGTAGTTTTTTTTTTTTTTTTTTTTTTTTTTAAGATCTAGCATGAAACATATCCAAACATATAATATTCTTCGAGCTACGACCATCGTCACACACATTCTTTCTTCGCGTTTTTACTTTTTACCTCACTTTTTTCTCCATGTAATATAAGTTGTAATAGTTTATTCGCATACAGAATTACTTTGCAATTTTTTTAGCGCTTTGCCCTTCTGAGATATTACGCCTCCAAAATGGCATCAAAATCAAAAACTTCAAATTTCAGACCACCATAAATCTACGTTGCCAGTAGTATCACAGCTGTGAGTATTTTTGCAAACTCTTTACATGCAATTATATTCAGCACGAAACTTATGAAGCCCCCACTTTATTCCATTCCAAAATATAGCCCCTTTAAAAGTGTAATTTTCTGTAGTTTTTCTGGTGATTTCATGTATTGTTTGCAACCCTGCATATTTATTTAGAAGCAAAATTTTATATTCTGCTTGTACTCCAGTCCCTCCTGTAAACATTCGTTTTTGTTTGGTGTTCATCTGATTCGTATGTCCTGAACAACTGTAAGTATCGTAAACGCTTGCAAATACAAAAATTGGCACTCTACCGACAACAAAGATGGCCTCGATTCGGGAACACTTGTACATACAATAACGTGAATGATGTTATTGATTTTCTCATACACATGGTTCGTCACACTCAATTTTTGTTATAATTTTCGGAGATGGTCGAGCAACCATTTTCACCATCTTTGGACCACTTGAGATGGATTGACCTGTATGCTGCTTCGAAGGCTCTTACATTCATATATTTGAATTATTAATGCAAATGATGAAAAAGCACTTATTGTCTTTTCTTTAAAGTTGCGAGTTCTACACATAGCAGTTTTTCAAGGTGCAGCAATGTCATCTAGAACTTGATTTGACATGAGTTGACGGATAACAATTCCCAGGATTAATCTTAAGAAAGTAAGACACCAGGTGGAAAAAAAAATGTGGAATGACATTTTCGTGATGGAACACAGCACCACTAAAACTGTCTCCAAGCAAGAATGCAAACCTACATGGTAAATGGATGACGACACACAAAACACTGATAAATAACCTTTAGATACAAAGACAAAATTTCTTCAAATGTGTAGGGACCCGTCAGCATAATTACCAACTATGTATAATTTACACACATAGAGTATAAAATCTTAATTCTTGTTGAACTATGGTTTCCCAATATTCATTTTCACTTTTAAAAGAAATAGGACAGAAGGTACTGTGATAACAATAAAGAAACCGAATTTGAGATTTTGATGAGAATTACTAGTTTCATGAAAATATAGAAGTCAAGAAAAAAAGTTATTTTGGAATGTCTCCAGTTGTTCATTTGTCCCCATACATCAACACTCACCTACAGACCATACCGTTTATTATATCAAAACCAATTTTTAAGCATGAGATTGATAAAATTTTCAGGTGAATGTTCCACTTTTCACTTCCCCCAAAATTAAGGGTAGAAAACTGGAGGATGAACATAAAAAAATAAAAAAGTCTCACAAATGGTTTTAATGATGCTATTTATATTTGCTTATATGTCTCCTTAGCAAACATATATTATAGTGTAAGTAATTTCACTGGGAACATTATGGAAGGAATAGTTTACTCTTGGTGATAAGTTCTTCTCGGACAATTTTCTCAGAAATGACTAACGTGATTTTGTTCGTTTTTTTTTTTTTTTTTTTTTTTTTTTGTTGTAAATAAAGTTTAATTAATAACCATTAAATACAGAGTAACTCATTTGCTCTCAAAAAGTTTTCAAATCATAGTTTTCTCACGAGTGAGAGCTTTTCAGATTAATATTTCATAAATAAAAATGTACCCAAGGGGGTGATTTACTCTTGAGAACGGTCAATTTTTCTGGTAGGCAGTTTTGTTCATATTTCATAAACAAATGACTCATTTAATAATCCTAAAATATCAGGTTATCATAATATAAGTATCGCTGTTCAGAGGACTCTGGAGACGTAACCACTGGACAGAATGCAACCAAACCTGGTAGGAGCATATTTGGGAACATGCAGAAACGATTGGTGTAGAAAATAAAATTAGTTCCAATTTTCGCCACCAGGAGTAATATTGGCGCTGCACAACACCAAGTAAGTGCAGTCGGGAACTGAAACGACACTAGTGATGGTAAATGATAAGAAAAGCTGTAATTACCTCTCCTGTGGGGCTCGTGGCATTGATTACCAATGCTGTTAATACCCCGTGGTCAGTAGCGGATTTACGGGGAGGTGCTTTTGAGCTGAAGCGTCCCTTTAAAATTCTTTGATATCTTTCAGAAACGAAGTTAGATGTTAGTCTTTTCTGAGCTCATAAAATGCAAGCTCCCTCTAAAATACCAGGGAAAGATTAGTGTCAAATCTCGCCTTTAGAGATCGTTGTGTTTCTGTTCAGTGAATGTAGTATGGAAGACAAATTGATAATCAACGAAAGAAAGGCCATAATTATGCCCCCCGTGCGACGTGTGGCATTGATTTGTACTACTATTAATAACTCCGTGGTTTAGTGATGTGTTATGGAATACGATGATGATGTGGGGTTCTACTCATAGGCAGGTCTTTGACGTTAAGGTCCTGGACTAGGAAAACGGTGGTGACAAGTGCCTTATGACGTGATGATGACTTTCTAAGTACGGTACCTAGAGGTTAACATGGAATCTGACTCACGTGCCTTCATCGGAAATCGAACCCGAGACTCCTTGAACACAAGGAAAATAATGTGGGAAGAAACAAGAAGCAAACATGGGATCACCATAATTCACTTCTAGCACATAGTGGCGCTCAAACCCGTATCACTGAAACACATGCAGGCATGAGTAAGCATCTGGAGAGGTAATTACAGCCTTTCTTACCATTTTGCATCACTACTTTGTCCAACGCTGCACCAACATGGCGTTGCACAGCGCCACAATTACCTCTGGTGGTGAAAATTGGGACTATTTTTTTCCTACACCAATCGCTTCTGCATGTTCTAAAATATGCTCCTACGAAGTTTGGTTGCATTTTGTCTCGTCGTTACGGCTCCAGAGTTCACTGAAAAGCGATACTTATTTTAATGATAACCCGGTATAATAGAATTTTTTTTCATGAAACAATATCAGAGTAGTTTACTATTGATGATGTTTTCAACGAACAAAGTTCACCGAAAACAGATATTACTATAAGCACTTAGTAACAATACTAAAATTAAATTGCTCATGACTCAGAAGACATTTCCACTCTTCCTATTGTGATGAAAAATCAAATTTGTTTCCGAGTAAGGATACATATGCCCAAGATCCCACATTAAACTGAAGATCCATGTCTCATATAGGCTTGGTGCTGAAAAGAGATTATATTTCAAAGTAAAAAGCAATGATCAAGTACATTTTGATAACGATATACTAACTAGGTAAGGAGTTTAGTTTCCCAAAACTACTTTATATATTTACTCTGTCCATGTGATCGTCCGTCCGGGAGACAAATATCTCAAAAACTCTTGATGGATGTGCATGAATTTTGCCCAGAATGTAGGGACCCAAAAATTAGGAACAGTTTTTCTTTCTTTTCTTTATGGAAATGAAATGAAATCTTTAAATTTTACATCCCACTGTTATGCCGGCTAGGCTAAAGGAGACGGTGCTGATGAGAAATGAATGAAATGGTGGAATGAAAAAAGTGGGAGGAAACGGGAGAACCCCTAAGAAATCCACGCACACCGTCTTTGTCCACCACTAAGTTCACATGGCACGAGCTGGGATCGAAACAGGAACCCCATGCACCAGAGGTGAACGCTCTGCCACTGAGCCACCGCGGTCCCTCTTTTCTTTATGGAAATGATATTCAAGCAGAACAGGTAGAAAAACTATTTCTGGTTTAAACGTTAATTACTATAGAGCAAAGACGGTAATCTATACATATAAAATTGAAAATCACTATGTGAATCTAAATCTTCTGAACCGCCTGCCCGATCTCGATCAAATTTTTTAACATGGATGAGGTTTGAGGCTGAGCTGGTTTTAGGCTATTCACTTTGATGGTAGAACTGAGGGATGGGTGGGAGAGGAAGTATAAAAAAAAATAAATAAAACTTAATTAACTCCTGAACCACTATACCGATCTTGATCAAATTTCCAACATAGACAAGGTTCAGGCCTGAGATCGTTTTTATGGTTTAAATTGACGGAGCAACTTAGGGGAGGACAAGGACGGGGAGATATATAAAAATCAATTTATATAGGCTAAGATTGAAAAAAAATGAAATGAAATCTTTGAGTTTTACGTCCCACGGTAATGCCGGTTAAGCTAAAGGAGACGGTGATGATGAGTAATGAATGAAATGGTGGAATGAAGAAAGTGGGAGGAAACGGGAGAACCCCGAGAAAACCCACGCACACGGTGTTTGTCCACCACAAAGTTCACTTGGCGGGGGCTGGAATCGAACCCGGGACTCCAAGCACCAGAGGTGAACGCTCTACCACTGAGCCACCGCGGCCCTAGGCTAAGATTGAAAGTGACTATATTTGTAACTTAATAATTTGGGTGTTTTTTATATAAATAAAAATGACCGCATTTGTGACTTCATCACTCTTGAACTACCAGACCGATCTCAATCAAATCTTCAACATACATGAGTTTAGGAGCAGGAATTACTTTAGGCTATTCACTTTTACGATGCAACGTAGGAGAGAGGCAGGAGGAGAGAAATTGAAAAATGATCAAAAATGGTCTATATTAGTGTTGAATCCATAGTTTTCGAGGTGGATGGGAGAAACAGTGACATTTTTGTTGCTGTTTCAATTCAAGTTTAGCCTTGATAGTTGGGGAAGGGGAGGGGATAATTGAAAATGACTAACTTAGTTTTAGGAGTAGCTGAGATTAACACTGACAATTCTGATGCCGTGTGCCGCATCGCGGAGCAGGGGGAGGGGGAGGGGGAGCTATATTATATTCTGTTTTGATTATATTAATGATCCAAAATGACCAATATTAGTGTCTAATTCATAGTTGTGGGGTCTTCAGATGAACAGTGACATTTCCGATCTGGTTTAGCTCCAAGGGAGAAAGACATATATAAAATGATGTAAAATGGCCACCATCAATGTCGAATTTATAGTTTTCTGGGTCGTTTAGATGAAAGTGATACCTTCGATCCCGTTTAAATTCAAATTCAACCCCACAACTTGGGGGAGGGGGAAGAAGAGATATTTAAAAATCATCGAAATGACCGATATTAGTGCTGAATCCACACTTTTGGGGGTCGCTGAGATGACCGGTGACACTTCCGATGCCGTGCACCGCAACATGGAAGAGGAGGAGGGGGATATATATATATATATATATATATATATATATATATATATATATATATATATATATATATATATATAAATGATCAAAAATTGCCGATATTAGTGTCTAATCCGTAGTTTTTAGGGTCGCTGAGATGAAGAGTGACACTTCCGATCCCGTTTAAAACCAAATTTAGTCCCTCAACTTGGGAGAGGAGGAGATAATAAAATGATCGAAACTAACCAATATTAGTGTCTAATCCATAGTTTCGGGATCATTCAGATGACATCTCCGATCCGGTTTAAATCCAAAATCAGCCCCGCCACTTGGGGGAGGGGGAGGAAGAGATATTTAAATATCATCGAAATGACCGATATTCGTGCTGAATCCACATTTTTTGGGTCGCTGAGATGAACAATGACACTTCTGATGCCATGGCCCGCAACATGGGGGATGCATATATGCATATATGTAAATGGTCAAAATGACCGATATTAGTATTGAATCTATAGTTCTTGCGGTCGCCGAGATGAACAGTGACACTAATCGGATTACGAAAACAATTAGTTACTTCTGCAGTATCAGAACACGAATCACATTTAATGTTCAACTAAGAAGAAAAGATTGTTACTACGTCATAACGTTCCCAAACGTTAACAAAAAAAAAAAAAAAAAAAAAAACTGTGTAAATATGCTTGCTGCAATAAACAATAAAATACATGAGATACAAAGATGTGCATTTAAATAATTTACTTCATCCCAGCGAAGCGGGTAATATATGCTAGTAAATAATATAAATCGGTTTCCAATCGTTAAGCGTCCCAATAATACATTTAAACTCCATCCTTAACTCTTTACTAAAATTGGAAGCGACAAAAATCAACTAGAACTCCGGTTTCAATTTTTATCAACATAGAGCAAAAGAAAAAATAACAGTAAAGATAGCAAGAAACTTTTTTTTTTTGAATTGATTAATCGTTTTAGTAATGGGTATCAACTTCTCTCATAACCCTCTATTCGAGTCCCAAAGCGGAGGAAATCAAGCACTTCCGGTTTCAACGTTGACCGCTATAGAGCATAGACGGTACTAAATAACAAGAAACGGTTTTCTGCAACCAGTTAAACGTTCTGGGAATATGTTTTACATCTCCTCTATAATCTCTCTACTAAAACCGGGAGTGGTAGACATATACAGTATTACGATTTCTGGTTTCAATAGTAATTGAGAAAATATCACACAACACAAACCAAACTTATTTGCGTGGTGTACAGATGACAATACTACTTGTTTCAAATACCACAGTAGAATTAGTATAACTGTTTAAAATGTCCGAAGGAAATTTCTAATTTTGCCACTTTTCCTTTAATGTCTCAGTAAAATCATTCAAAATAAAGTTTTGTAATTTCGTTTGGTTATTATTCTCTGGACTGATTAACTTACAAAAGATCGGTATAGGTCTAAATTTCAAAAAAAAGAAAAAAAGAAAAGAAAAGAAAAGGAAAAAGAAAAAAAGAAAACTACGCATTAATGGAAGCCATCTGGCCACAAAAAACAAAGGCCAAAGAAGCACTTTTGTCTTTCAGTTGAGTTAATGAAAGTAATCATTTCTTATACACGCTTCCTCAACCATGTCATCATCAAATTAAAGGAGGGAGAAGGGGAGAGCCGATAAAGACAGAAGATCGATAATGAAATGGAAATGTTTAATTAGAAGAGATGACGGAAAAATTGGAACCATAAAGCAAGATATTAAATTGTAACTTTTCTTTTTCTATTGTTTTTTCTTCCTATTTTTAGAAAACCAGAAAAGAAACTAGCAAATCAAGTTATTCTGATTTCAAAATTTGACACATTTTTGCATAATACTTCATATAGATAATTATACATAGTAAAAATATATTAGAAATGGCTGTTGTCGTTTGTAATACTAGTTCTTGCGCCCAACTAGCTGTACACTATAGGTTAATAGCGTGATTAATTAAGGGTACAAATCATTTACATTTAACTTGTACATGCTTAGTTTGCCCATCAACTAAGTTGCTTTTACATACTTATTAATATTGAAATCTAAAGATTGTAAAAATTTAGCTAGTGTACATCTAGTTGGGCGCAACAACTAGTCCTTTTAGGGTAATGCTAAAAATGGTACACGGAAATTTTTGAACTTTCCCTAATTACTTTTTCTACTACAAAAAAATTATCTTATGTACAATAATAACTAATTACAGTTCAAATATTAAGTTGATCTTAGATATTTGGTGATTTGTTGGTGAGTTCGTAGGAACCCAGTGACCCAGCGTCCTAGGGTGACAGGATCCAAGGCTCTTGTAGCCAAGGATTGTGTAGATACCTCGCGGAGACTAGGCGTCCTAGAGAGTGGTAAGCATATAGGAGCTCTCTAAGACCAGGTGTCAGAGAGTGGTAAGGATAAAAGAGTTCTCAGTGTTCGGGCGTCCTAGAGAGTTGTAAGGACAAAGGAGCTCTCAGAGATCAGGCGTCCTAAAGAGTGGTAAGGATAAAGGAGTTCTCAGAAATCAGGCGTCCTAGAGAGTGGTAAGGATAAGGGAGCTCTCAGAGACCACACGTCCTGAGAGCGGAGGTGTTGATCAATCGGTGAAGATGGATGCCTTCTACCGTTATGGCTTCTTTTTATCCAGAAATGTTGCTGACTTCATTCATCATCATTACTTGAAGATTGTTGACTATAGTCGGCGATATCTTCTTTGTGGTTGTCGTTTGAAATTGTTTGCAGCTAGTACGTGGTGTTGGGAACATGTGTAAAACCTTGCAATATGGTTACAGCCCTTGTCCTTAAACTAAACTGCCAAGCACGTTAAAGTTCAGTATCATCATTATCCATTATCAAATAATTCAATTGAAACAATATACAGAGTAGTTTCACTTGCAATTGAACTGTCACAATGTTCATATTACTGGATAAATACACAAGTATTAATATTTAAATCTAACATTGTTATACCGCTTGTCTTGTTTTGAAATAATTAAATTGAAACAACGAAGCTTTCAAATTACAACTAATTCGTCACAATATTTTTAAATTTGCATTTCTTGCTTGTTCTTCTTCTTGTTTGAAGCACCACAAATGTGACGTAAGAAATATTGTCACTGCCTTGAACAAGACTTGTCGGTAATTTACACAGACAAATAAACGTGTATAATGTAAATATTTGATTAGTAAAAAATCAAATTGCCGTTTTTGATCTGCGAAAATTAGTACTGAAACCCGAAGTAGTATTACAGTTTAACAACATCCAGTTTTGCTCGAATGTTGAGAGCTGCAACGATTTGCTCTCTTGAGACACAGAATCGAATGTAGGAAACCGCTTTCAGCTATATATGATCATTTTTGTTCTACGTAGATAAGTGTTCAAACTCGAAATGGGATGAAGCACTTTCGGTTTGAATAGAGGATTAATGAAGAAGATGGAAGCTATTCTTGGGACAATAAGTCGATATCAGAAAACTTCATTTAATATCTCTTACCGTTTTTGCTCCGCGGAAATCAGTGTTGAGACCGAAAATAATATTAAATTTGAACCACTTCCAGTTTAGGTTCGTATTCGGAATAACCAAAGTATGTTGCGTAAGACACTGAATGGCTTGCAAAAGAAAAAAAGAAAAAAAAAAGATTTCTTTTTGTGTTACCTTTTCTTCTATGACTATAAACGTTGAAATTGGAAATGACTAATTTGAACCATTTTCGATTTGAATATAGAGTAAACGGACGAGAAGGATACTTATCCTTAAGACGCTGAATCTATTGTGGTATCTCTTACCGTTTTCGTTTTGATATCCGCCGACAGACGGACGGACGGACGGAAGGACAAATCCGTTCTATAAAACTTCCGACGTTTATGTATAGCATTGTCTAAAAAAAACATAAAATAAAATAAACTGGCAAAAGAAAATGTAGTTGGACAAAAAGAAAAATCAATCAATTAGTAACATGCGTAACAATTAACCTAACTTTGTTACTGAAAAATATTCATAGTTTTAAATTTACGGATTTTTTTCTAACACATTGTATTTCTCAAGAGTGAAGAAAGTATCGATAGGCTTTCCAAACACGTTGCGTTTTCAAAATTAAAAATAGGTAAGAAGTTAAATGAAATATTTAGTTTAACGTTTCACGGTTATTCCCTTTAGGCTAATGGATAGAGAAGAAAGAAATAAAAGAAAAGAAGTCGAACCTTACATTAGCACAATTTCAAGAGCATTGTTTTGTTTCTATTCACAACATTTTAGCCTACAACGAGTCCACTAAATCTCAACATTATGTTATGGAGGAACAATTTACTGCAAATCTTCAGCTTGTGAGACTTGTGAAATTATATCTGGTTATGATTACGTAAAATAATCTGATCACCTAATAATTTTATTACTATTTTATTGCGTTTTGTGTTATAGCATTGTGCTCTGTAGGCTAAAGAACAAGTTGAGAAATACATAATTAACGATAATGAAAGAAGTGAGGGATTAAAAATACTCATGGTTAAAGCAAGAAAGGATTCGGAGCCTGTAATAATTTAAAACCTAACGCATGAGTTCGTTCTAGTATGGAAGTAGGGTAATTATATTTGACAATATACCTTTCTCGTTGCTATATTTTTGTTTCTTCGTTAAAGATTGGCGTGCCTTCTCAGCCAAGGCTGTAAGGGGTGTCAAATTACAGTTTGAGATGGAATCCAGACTAACGAAATGCTTTCAATGCTCTCAGTCTGGGAATCGAGCTGGGGACTAAGTACATCCAAAGCACGCACACTAGCTCCTAGACCTGCGATGAGGGTTCTTAACACGTGTGTTTTCTGCGTTGTTGATTCGAGTTAGATTTCTCAGATTGTGGATGAAATCTGGTTCCATCACTATGATCCAGATACTGAAAAAAGAAACTGGTGTAGATGCCAGTTCACGAAGACTAAGACATTTTGAGGATCTATGTTAGAGGATTGAAGTAGCAAAATTTTCTGTATATCTTAAGGGATTAGATGGCACTCTCTCATTGAATATTTGGAGCAAGCTATACGAGGTATGTCCAAAAGGTATCGAATTTTTGGTTGGCAAAAAATACATTTGGAGATCCGAAACACTAATTACTTTCAAAGTAATCTCCTTGGTGCACACACTTCTCCCAGTCCTCCCGCCATTGTTGGAAAAACTTTTGGAACGCAGTTATTGGAATGGCGAGCAACCATAGTGTCGCATTGCGCATGATGTCTTCTCTTGACTCAAATGGGATCCATGTTTGTGGCATTTTCAGCTTGGGAAATAAGCAAAAGTCATTGAACAAATGTCGGGTGAGTAGGAAGCATGACGACACACAGGAATGTTGTGTT
Organism: Thermobia domestica; assembly: GCF_964235325.1. Taxonomy (NCBI): domain Eukaryota; kingdom Metazoa; phylum Arthropoda; class Insecta; order Zygentoma; family Lepismatidae; genus Thermobia; species Thermobia domestica. The sequence continues at coordinate 160,395,032 of NC_137459.1, read as the reverse complement.
TGGCTATGAAAGCCTGAATTAAATTTCGCGGACACTCTTCTCATGCCCAAATTCTCGTTCAGAATGTAATGTAATGATCCGGTTAAATGGTTTCCGCTTGAGCATCGCCAAGCTTTTGCCAAAATTTGACGCAATATCACTGCTCAAGTTTCTTTTGTCATTTTACAGAAAAAAAAACTCCGACGACCGCACACTACACATCTTCACTCGTTGGCCTACTGCCAGCGAGTGACGCTTTCTGTGGGCGGAAAAAATCACAACCGCGCATGATTATCTCCTCTACATCTACACTGAAGAAAGTTTCAAGCGCCTCATTGGTTTAAAATAAGCTTCGATAATTTTTGTACATACCTCGTATAATAAACACTGCGAATAGGAAAGATTGTAAATGGGATTACTATTCTTTAAAACAAAGCTCTCTTACACAAATCTTATCGACCATTCCTGGAATTCAAGCACTTAAGTTTTCGATTCCACGAAGAACTTGACCACTCACCTGAATCTATTGATTTCATACCATTACATCATAATTTGTCTCCACAATTTGAAATTTACTTTAAAAGAAAGTGTTGTCAGGTCAATCATTCAGAAGTTAATGCTGTCAATACCCGGCTTCAGGACATTATTTTTCAAGAATTAAGTTAGTTGCAAGCTATTTTATTTAGCCTATTGTTTAGAAATGCATTGACGTATAGAAAAAATATGTTGAATAACCTAGTGTTTCCATTGATTTATATGTACTCCTTCTCTGTTTGACCGGAAGCTTTTTAACCTTTCCTTTACATTCCGATGGGTACCGGTACGCTATTTCGAGCGAAAATCGATTCCTGAAGAAGAATCGACAGCAAACCTATCCAAATTTATTATAATCTTGATTTCTAACATGTTGCGGAATACGACGCTTTTCTATTAAGACTCTTTATTATTTCCGTTTTGTTAGATACAGGGAGGTGCAACGTGCTTCGTGTGCATTGGCCTTTATACTCTTTTCTCTCTCTCTCTCTCTCTCTCTCTCTCTCTCTCTCTCTCTCTAGAAGAAATACGAGGAATTGAGACAATTTAATTACTGCGGGCAGGAACACGAGGAAAGAAAATTACTAAGAGACCTTGTTTCCCTTCAACGTATGCTCCAATTTAATACCATCTGTTTCGTTCACACAGACCGGCAGCTTTTGCGTACATTTGGATTAATTACTCAACTTTCAGAGGAAGATTGACGATGCATGTACACAGAAAAAAATATTGATTTTTTTCCTTTTATCTCAGAGAACAGAATGGTCCATGGTAAATGGGCAAGATAAAGAGAAGTTCTAACGTTTTTTTTTTTTTAATAATGCGACACGTGTACGGATATCAAACTAGTTTACATAGGTCTAACACCATACTGGTATGTTGTTTCATACGATGATATTAAGAAAAAATTCATCGCTTCTTGGGTGATTCCTTGGTACTTCAGAAGAAAATTAAAATGAATTGAAATCGTTCAGTTCAACGTTCCACGATTATGCCAGTTAGGGTAAGGGAGAGGATGGGTAAGATAAGTGGATGATGATGATGATGATGATGATGAAAGAATCGGTGGAATGAAAATGTGGGAGGAAACGGGAGTACCCGACAAACCCCACGGGCACGGGTAATGCCCACCATAAACTTACTTGACCAGGGATCGAAACAGGAACCCCGCACCAGATGTGTGCGCTCTACCACTGAGCTACCATGCCCCAATACTTCAGAAGACATGTAAGACATAAAAGGTCAACAAATGTTTTTAATATATTTTAAAAGTAGGTAAAAGAAAGCTATCGATAGAACCTACAACGGGCTATGGCCGACCGAAAGACTATAGAATGAATGACGTGTGGTGAGCACATGAAATTCTACCGTCATTAATTCTAGAATTGTATTGAGTATTATGCAATGCTTAATTCAAGTAGCATACCAACATCCTCATGGTGGTGATTCAACATAGAAATTATTTGAGTTCATTATGATTCGAAGTCAGGACCGTGTATACCTAAGACATGCACCCTAATCATTCCGATGAACGGAAACACTTAAAATATCTTATAATTTTGTAAATAGTTGATTGATGCCTAAACCAAAATATTAATTCTATTATTTTGGTGGATATTCATTAAATATCATTTAACTACTACGTATGACACTCTTCATACGAAATGCAAAGTATATCAAAGAAACTTATCAAATAACGGTGCTCGTTACATGACATATTTTTAAACTATGTATATTGTAATTTACTCATGCAAAGTATCAGTTCATTCATTGGAAAGATTCCATTTGTACGGTATTCAAAAATGTAGAGTTACACGGTTTATTGTAAAATTATAATCTAATGATTAAACAATACAATTTCATATATACACATTAGTTTCAATCTAAGCTCTTTCCTGATGTTAAGGTCAACAGACTTTCCCAGATCGCGGCATCACTATAGATGAGAACACATGTTCTGCACTTAATTTTCACTAAAGTGCATTATTCATTCATTCATTCATTTATTCAATTATTAAGATCAAAAATGTGTGCACAATTGACCACTTCCAAAGAACCAAAAGTACGCTAATCATAATGGTAACCAGTGACGTATATAATGGAGGGTATCCGGGCTTAAGCCCCCCAAAATTTTATTTACTATTTAAAGTAAATAAAATATATTGCAGAATTTTTACTTTTCCAGGAATAAAGTTAGCAAAGCCCCTTGAAACAAAATCGTGAATACCCCACTGATGGTAACAAATATTATACTGTTTGAGTAAAATTAAATCAAAGTCTATTTCTTAATTTTAGTTATTAATTTACCTATTTGTAGGACTGTGAACTATATATATATTATGTGTGTGTGTGTGTGTATTAATTTTGATATTTTTTTCAAACCGTGCATAATGCTTTAAACTTCTTTGCAGTGTATCCCAAACAAATACGTTAATTTTTGTTGGCTTTAACATAATATTTCCACTGCCTTTTTAAAGAAACTTTAAAGGAAAAACTTTGTGATAGTATTCGTAGAAACGAATCCATTGTCGGGTGTATTCTTCCTCATGAATACTAGCGAATAGAGAGTTTGAGTGACTGTATCAAAGGATGACCCAAATTACGTCTCTTTGTTGGCGATCGCCTGAAAAACTGTTGCTTCTCGGCGAGCGGTGTCACCAAGACCTACGTTGTGAGCATTTGGGGTGAGACTGAGTAATTGTGGCGATGCACCTCCGTCGATCGATGGCTAACACGCGATATTCTGTTCAGCAGACAAGTGGAGTAGTTCGTCCAGCTAGGAAGTTGAATGAGACCGGGGACAAAGTCAGATTAGTTGGAAACAGACGGTTGCCAAGCAACGCTCCCACATATTGGTGTAAGCTCTACCTATTAAATCCATTTGTTTTGCAGAGCACACAGAAGAAATGTTCAAGAGACTTCTTTTTGCTACACCAACTGAGATAGTCATTACAGACCGTTGATTCATATTTATAGTCTAGAATAGTCTTCAAAGTTATTGAAAAGGAAAAGAAAATAAAAGAGATAAGGAAATGTGCTCTGAATCGAAATGAAACTAAACGAACAGAATTAAGGGAAGATTTGGGAAACCTTATGGGTGATCAACGTTCTATATAAAGTTACCAATGAAGTGCTGCCTTGAAAGCTAAAACTATAACTATACTATCTGAAGCTAGGAACATTGGAGACTAATATTCTAGATATTACATAACCATACATAGATCTAGAATATTAGTCTCCAATGTTCCTAAAACATTCCTGAAAAGTTTCCAGAACAAGATGAAACATTTCAAGTGGAATGTTTAAAGCAGAGATGGCCAATTTCTAACATACAGCGGGTCAGAACAGAATAAGAATCGAACTTGGGAATCACGCAAGATATTTTCACTCTAGCTTCCGACAAAGAACTGAACGTCAAAGCACATGGGTGCTCAGGGGAAATGGTCGAAAAAGAAAAAAAGGACGCACGAAGTATGTGCTAGGCGTTCGAGCGTTCTAAAGCAGCGCTCACATTCTGAAGCAAAATTTGCTGGAGCTTTTCGTTTGTGTCCCAAGCTATTCGATTTCTGGAGCATTTGGATTCCGGAGGTAATGTTATATTTCCACAGTTAAAAACCAAGTTTCGTTTCAGGTATATTATGATGGCAAGCTACACACTTCTTGGTGCAGTACACCTGATATTAAAAAAGGAAGCACATGTATTACCTTTCCGGTCCGCGGGCCACCATTTAGCCATCACTGTTGTAAAATATTACTTCTCTGACTTTTAAGGAGGTTTGAAACAAATTTTGATGCATGTATTACTGGATTTAAAATGAGACTGAATACTTTAAAATATTATAAGAGACATTTCTTATTGCCCAGTAACTCTCAAGTAGAAAAAAATGCAGTCAGTTTTTGAGAGGGCACAATGGAATATCGTTGTATAAATAATATTTAATTAGTTCAATGAAACATTAACCTGTAGAGAAAAAAATATCGTAATATTGTGTCTATGTGTTTTCTTGACATTCATCACCTTCAATTATCTTATTTTCATAAGATCTTAAGCAATAATTAATTAATTGCATTTGTTATACTTAGCTTACAGGGTTTTATCTTGGAATGTTAAAGTAAATATTTCCTTATATTTCGTTTTGTGATAAGTTTATTTGTTTAATTAGTAGAAGAAAATGAAACAAAATGATGATTAATTATACAGATGAAATTTAAAGATTTTACTGATCAAAAATATAAATAAAAAAGATGATTATACCTATATCTGTCAAAATTTAACAGTTTATAGCTGCAAATGGTAAACGTGTATGGATCTTCATAATAAAGAGAAAAATGCATTTATTAACTAATATACATGCCTATAGATAATTGAACTATATCCATCCTTCAGAATAATGGATTCGGTTTTTCTGCTACGTGAATTTTGTAATGAAGGAGGTGTGCCTCGCTAGTAAATAGCTACGAGCTTAGAGAGTGAGTTTCCGCGTAGTGAATAAACACACATTTTATCAGTGCTTTGAAAAAGGTCAGGTCAGATTGTAAGGTCCCGAATGGCTGGTACTTCAATTGTGCAAACGGCTGGACGTCCGAGAGCAAATTAATGAAAGTGCATCAAGAATTGTGTCAACAGAGGCGAGTGGCAACCGTCGGAAAAACATAGAGGAAAGCACAAGGTTAATCTTAGAGGGTTTGAAATACAATTGTGGTCAATTCCCAAACATCTCTTATAACCACACATCATACTGTCATTCATATGAATTTCTCACCAGACTCACCCCGGTATCACTCGCTCCTCATCTGGGTTCAGCAACTCTAACGATTATCTTGGTACAACTAACATGCAAATTATACGATGGAAGGCTTGCAAAAGTTTTTCTGGTTTGTTGAGTCACAATTTTTCCTCCGTTCTCGTGGGGGTGGATGTGCTCGTATTTGCTGGAAACCCCAAGAAGCATTGGTGCTCTCGTGTATAGTGTCAACAGTGCGGATCGGTGACGGATGGTGTAAGTTTTCAGTCAGTTTCACGCGATGTGAAGTAGGTCCCTCTAAAGTCAGAGGCAAACACGGGGCTAAGTCCAGTATTGTAATATTCAAGGTGAGTATATCCCCTCATACTACACTTTGTTTCCATAACGAAAACTATAAAGTGCCTATCCACTGCGTAGCAATAGGTTCAGAATCATTTCGCGGATTTGCACCATTTTCCACGTCTCATAAACTCCCCGGATTATAATCTCATTGAGCAATAGCAATCAGTTTTTTAGGTCCTCCGAACTACATCTCAGCATTAAAGGTTGTGTTTATTATATGCAGTTTTATTGATCACACCAATCTTCATTTTGTTACAAGTTTCATTTTGATGTCTTTCATATTACTATGGATATATTCCAAATTGTGGCCATTAAGCCTATTGGTAGGACGATTGAATGTTTTTATTTTTATATAAATATTCTGAACAGTAGCGTTTCAGACTTTGCTTGGGGGGAAGGCTCTCAGATGTACATTAGAGTGCATCGAATTTTCACTTTTCTTTTAAATCAGCTTACCCTTACGATTTTTTTTTCTTTTGCGAAATGGTCTCTATATGCCATATAGAAAATCGCACGCCGATTAGTTAATTTCTTTAGGTGCCACTAACGGCCTAAAGTTTCAAAAAGTTGTAAAGAAATACATTTTTTAAAAAAACAAATTCTACATATTTATTTTTAAGAAAACATTTTACCCTTAGTAATCATTTTTGTCACAAATGTGCATATTTTGCGTGAAAAAAATTAGCTTGATTGGTCAAGTCCTTCAGGTTCCACCCGCGTCTTAAAATTTAGACAAAACGCCCCAAAAATATATTTTATTCAGTGTTTTGTAAAAAAAAATATATCGAGTTTTCGTCTATTATAAACAGCTAATTAGGTAAGAAATGGAACAATCAAGGTAAAAAAAAGAGTAGACTTTATAGTAGAATAAATGTTATCTAATAAGACACATACCGGTACTTGTCCACTTATGTTCGTAGCGCAAAAAATAAGAAGTGATTATTTTTGTAGTGATTATTTTTGTAGATAAAACTCCTTTCGATAAAACACCTGCACTGCATAGAATGAAGTCGCCCAAAAGCAAGTTTGTCGTAAAATTAAAAGTGGAGTAGCATCGAGAGAAAAGACAAAAAAGTGACTCGTTGTTAGTGTGTCTGCAGATGAGATTAGGAGTAATTTTGCGTTGCTTTCTAGTGGGGATGGAAAAAAATCCTGAATTCGGTAAAAATCCGGATTTCGGAAAAAAATATTTTCATTTTTGAAATCCTAAGAATGTATGATGCAAGATAAGCTGAAACTTACATCCTGAAGTATACACTACTAAATCTTTCCATGGTTAATGAGATGTAGCCCAAAAGTATAACGTACCCCAATATTTAATTTTTGTTTTACTGTGACATTGTCCAGAGATAAGACATATATCACACCGAGATGAACAAAATGACATAATTAAGATAAGTTATCATGCGTAGTTTCCGAGAAAATCGTGAGATACGAATTTTTATGAAGTTAAAATATGCGTCGCTTGTTGCCAATGTGATGCAATTGATAACTTTTATGCTGGATTATTATTATTATTATTATTATTATTATTATTATTATTATTATTATTATTATTATTATTATTATTATTATTATTATTATTATTATTATTATTATTATTATTAGTTTATGTGCTGTAAAATAAAAATATGAACCGTTAAGTAGGAGAGTTTATCTATATTTTTTTATATATCTTCTAACAGTAATGCACATACTACTTGTAAATATGCAATGACTATCAAGGACAAGGGCATATTAATGTAAGGAATACTTTACAGACTAGCAATAAATAACAGATAAACAATTGTTGCAACAAAGTGACTAACTTGGGCACGTCAGGCCGCACATCCACATTGCGCATTATGTTCGCGAGAATATAGGGACTCATTGAGACTCTAACAAAGAGCGCCCCGCGTGGCGTAGTCGCTAACGCTCTCGCCTCCGGTGCGAGCGGTCCCGGGTTCGATTCCCGGTGGGGGCACTCGGTCGAAAAAGTGTAAAACGCTTTTTCAGGCCAGCCACCCTGAATGAGGTCTTCCTGGGTTTTCCTCATTCACACCAGGCAAATGCCGGGGTGGTACCTAACTTATAGGTCCCAGGCCGCTTCCTCCCCTCCCCAATCCTTTCTTCCTTTCCTTTCACCAGATTGTGTGCTCGCCGAGAGACATCATCCCTCAAAACGTGAAGGGCTAAATGACCTTAGATGCCGAAAGCCCAGAAATCTAAATCCCATCCCATCTAACAAAGAGCGTGGTGTTATCATGTTCGTTTGGCTAATTTTAATAAGGTGAGCCTGATGTATAAGTTGTTAAAGTCATCTTATTACTCCAAGAGCTGTACAATGGATGCATTAACGTTAATATTAATAGCACTAGTGAGCACTTACATTACTCCAAAGGTTAACCTCATTTTTGAGAAGATTCTTAGATGTGGATCTATTGGCATGCAGTTACAAGACCCATATTCATCATTTAGAAGGTACACGTTATCTGTAGAGTACTAACGATTTGCGTCACTATTGAACACAAACGTAGCACTAGCGACGTGTAAAGTCGGAATTGGGGCCTGACGTAAGTGGCTTGTCAACTTCATGGACATTATATTTTCCTTATTCATAGCATGTTTATGTCACCCGGGGCAAACATGAAATTCAGGGCCCCCTACTTTATATGTACATCTATCTATCTATTGCCCTTTTAGGCGCCCCTCCAACCACACGCCCGGGGCACGTTCCTTTCCCATTAGTAGCGGTCTGTATTCATATATACCTCTATATTTGGAAATAGTCCTGACTGAGTGAGTGTCTGACTGACTGATCAACGTTCAGGCCAAACAGCTTAAGCTAGAAACTAGAAATTTGGACAAGACATACAGTAGATACCTCTAGGAAAGAATTTTTGGAGATTCGACGGACCAGTAGCGGAAGAGGGATGACAATTACTTTCTTAAAATACCCATATTAGTGTTACCCACGAAACGAGGCGAGACGAGAAAAAGTTTTGTCTCCTCTAATTTTTTGTAAAAGTATCGCCTCGGTTCCCAAACGGTTCTCTCTCGTCCCTAATCGTTTCTAGGCAAGCCTTTTCCGTATCCCTTCGAAAATTTCTCATCTCGTGTGTCGTAAATACAGTAGACTACCAACTATCCGGTCTAATGTTGCAGAAGTTTAGTAGAACGTTTACAAAACATTTCTTATTTTTTTACGGAGATTTCTCTCTTTCTTTCTTTTTCTGTCTCTTAACTAGGCCGGATGGTGCAGAGTCTACTGTACTTGACTTTTGGAAATAACGCAAACAGTAGTCTTTGTTGAATAATTTATTAATAGGACCAGTGGCGGTTCGTTTCTGAACCCAGCAAAATGAAGTAGCAATTTGCTTTGAAGCTATCTGGATACAATATTCTGATGGACTGTAGGATATCCCCGTGTCCTATTCGCTTGGTTTGCACAAAATTAATGTAGGAATTCGGGAAATTTAATTTTGACACATATCAGTAAAGTATGCTTTGACCCCGTGTGGCGTAGTCACTAACACTCTCGTCTTTGGTGCGAGCGGTCCCAGGTTCGATTCCCGGTGGGGACACTTGGCGCCAAGATATCCCCTCCAAATGTCATCACCTCTTTCTCGAAAACTATCAGGGTACAAACAAATTTTTTTTCGGTACAAACGGTACAAACGATTTGCTTTCGAACGGTGTATTTCAATTTTTTGTGCTGTGATACGGGGGGTCTACCTTGGCGCCAAGATAGCTCCCCCAAATGTCATCCCCTGTTTCTCAAAAACTATCAAGGTACAAACAAAACTTTCTTTTCGGTACAAACGGCACAAACGATTTGCTTTCGAATGGTGTATTTAATTTTTTTGTGCTGTGATACGGGGGAGCTATCTTGGCGCCAATATACCCCCCCCAGTTGACCTCTCAAGTAACCCTATAAGGAAAATGGTACAAACGAAAATATTTTCGGTACAAACGGTACAAACGTAGTACAAACGAATGACTTAGTTGTTGTTTCAATTTTGTAAAGTGGGGGGGGGCTATCTTGCCATAGTCTAATGTACATACCTAGTTTCTTGCTTTTTATTAGTGTATTATTATAGTGTTTAATAAAACGTATATAAATACTAGGCGTGTTTTCTATGTAAGTACCGTTTTGAAATCGGACGCTGCAGCTATGAGGTCGACATCCCACGTATACATGCTATGTGCACCCGTGTCCAAAATGATTGTCGCATATCTGTAACTGTCTTCTTGTAAGAATATAATTTGATAATGATTTTGTATGGTACTTTTAGTATTGATACTATGTGTATAATTGGGAAATGTATATTTGTGGTAAATTTCATAGGAAAATAATTATAAATACGAAAATTAGAGTGAATAAAACAAAATGTTGCTAAATGGAAAAAAGGTTTTACTTTCGTTTTATTGTTCTTATTTACTGCTCTTTTGACATGCAATTTGCTACATACATGTCTTTATCGATTATACACATTCTAACACTATAAAAAATATCGGGAGAATTCGTTATCAAATTATATTCCTACAACAACATATTTATAGACAAGCGACAATAATTTTGAACATGAGTGTACCTACTTATGTTGACATGCCACAGATGTCATTAGGAAAACATTCGACTGTGTTTACGTTTGTTTATGAGTAGCTAAAATGCCTCCGCTGCACAATATCACATTTTGATGATTTAGGAGGACAGAATTCATTTTTTCAAGTGATTAATATACATACAGTGTTATTGCGCAAGTTTGCGCGCTTAAAGGATTTTGGTTTCTAATTAAAATGGTTCTACAAATTCCTTATCACAGTTTATTTGAGATATGGTTACAGAATTTAAGTTCAACGAGATTTGATGCCTTATTGACGGACGTAAAGCGATCAGTTGGCTTCTTCCCATTATCTGATGATTTATAGTCTATTAGCGCGACACTTACGACTTTTAGTCACAAATTTGAAGTGAAGTGGAAAACATCATCAACACATCGTGAATGTTTTCTGCAAAATAATTCCTCCCAGCTTGAAAGAAATCTTCAATTTCCTGAACTTATGACATCGCAGCTTTGTACATCTCAAGGTCATGTTGGAAGGCCACAGAAGTCCTTCAGTGACTACAGCCGAAAGTCAAAGAAACGTAAAGTGAGGAGTCTGATTGAAGAAACAAGTAATGAGGAACTGTCGTTGGCATTGGCGTAAGTAGGATATTTTCCTAGGTGAACCATGGCCCCTTAGTTCTAAAAATTGGAAGAATCTTTTAAAAGACCTTGTTATAATGCTTTTATATATATTTCTTTCTGAATCCCTCTTATCCCGCACTCATAATCGTCTCTTCAAGTTATTTAGTTCTCCTAACACGACACTAACAGTTCGGTGAAAAGTATTACATCAGAAATTTGCTTACAATTGTATATTTCGTATATTCTGTTGGTACTAAATAACTACCTAAAATCTGATATATATGAAAACTTACAATTTTCTGTTACTGTTTTACTCTTGTAGTTCCGAGTGAAAGTATATTATTTGTAAACGTTAACTATCATGTTCTCAGTTTACTCTTTCATCTAATAATAGGGTTGCCATATGTCCGTATTTTGTACGGACTGTTTGTATTTTGGGTCCGTGTCCGTATCGTATAAAGCATGAAACAGGAAAATGTCCGTATATGACAGTTTTTGGAGCTGCTCGAAAATTTCCGAGTCGGGAATTGCTAAAATCTCGGGCGAAAATAATTGTGTCTTTACCATATAATTTATACTGTAGTTACTATTAATAAAGTAGGTTATTTTTTTTTTCAAAAAGTGTCTTATTTTTCCATTCCAGGATTGAAATGAAATCTGTGAGTTTTACGTCCCACGGTTATGCCGGTTAGGCTAAAGGAGACGGTGATGATGAGAGATGAATGAAATGGTGGAATGAAGAAAGTGGGAGGAAACGGGAGAACCCCGAGAAAACCCACGAGCACGGTGTTTGTCCACCACAAAGTTCACTTGGCGGGGGCTGGGATCGAACCCGGGACTCCAAGCACCAGAGGTGAACGCTCTACCACTGAGCCACCGCGCCCCCACCATTCCAGGATTCTTTTAGTTAGATTTAATATAAGTAATTTAGTTGCATGATTTATTATATTTGTGTTAATGAAAAAATATAAAACATGTTAGTTTCCAATAGTGTTTTAAGTATTACAGTAAACAATTGTGTGGTAACCTAAAAATGTGATACGTAAATTTTCATGCACTAAAAACTTCTTCCTGTACATCTACTAATCTGTTGATAGTGTGTACGTTGTTAGAGACGTGTCTGCAGAAGGTCCCTTACAGCGATTGTAAGGCACTTCTGCAGACACATCTCTAACAAATATTTCTGGCGGATAACTTTTCTCTTTCGCAGATTTTACTTTATGATATGATGAGTACAGTCTAGTCTTCAACATGAATGCATGAATAGTGTATTGGAACTTGTAGTGAGATGAGTTGAGTTGATTTTGCGTTTAACGTCCCTTTTCAGCAACGAGGCTATGAGACGTGGACCTACTAATTAACGTGGAATCCGAACCACATGAGCTCCCACCGGGAATCGAACCTGGGTCTCCTGCGCCAAAGGCGCGTACGCTAACCGCTTAGTGGAACTTGTAGTAAGTAGGGTTGTGATGGTTCTGAACAAATCAGATACAGACAAAAGTTTTCCGAAGAATATCACACTGACGCAAGCCTTTTTTTTATTTTTTTCTTTTGTAAAAGGTAATAAATTATAAAATAATAAAATAGAATATAAATGGCATGGCTCAAAGTGATAAGGTATCATACCAAAAAAAAAAAAAAATAGCAGCCTTGCCTCATCCTGTTGAGGTTTCAAAGAAGAAAAGAGGAGAGAAAGTAAAGGAATAAAATAAAAAATAGCAGAGAGAGAGAGAGAATAAATTGATAAGGGGCAGTTGCGTCTGCCATGAATAAGACCAAACGAATTTGGCCAAGGCAGGGGAAAGTGGAGGCTTAAAAATATCCAAATTCATGTATTCATGCTCTATTTCAATAACTAATCGTACAGACTGTTTTTTCTTTTTTTTTACAATCAACTTTTCTCTCGCTTTCGTTTCTCTTGATGTGAACAACTCTTTCTTCTTCTTTTTATTTAATGTGTGTTTGCGATGGTTGTTATTGCTGCCGTGGATTTGATACTAATGCTTTTTTTTAATGTAGGGTTCAGTCTTTTCTACTATTATACCCTAGAAACGTACATTATGAAATTTTAATGTGATAGATTCTTGATATAATTTTGTCCTTCTAGATTTCCAAAATGTCACACTGTGCGCCGGTTGAGAATACCACCGACTGTGAAATATGCGCTGAGATTCGTTTCTCTTTGATAAGGGCGTGAAAGTGGTTGAAATTCATAGACAGATTAGTGAATTATATGGAGGAAACATTATAAGCGGTAGAGTGGTGCGGAAATGTTAGAGCTTTTAAAGATGGCTGCACAAACGTTCATGATGAGGAACGAACTGGGCGACCTTCTGTCATCACTGACGACTTGGAGGAGAAACTTCATAAAAACGTGAAAGAGAACAGATGCTTTATGACTTCATCGTTATCTGATAAGTTTCCTCAAGTTTGAAGAAGTGTTCTTTATGAAATTGCCCCATATTTAAGGAAACACTTGGGTGGTCAGCACCAGACAACGATGACGAGGTCAAAATGTCAGTGCTTGTCAAATTAGGTGGCGGAATTCTGTGCGTACAGTATTCAAAAGCTTGTTGTACGATACCATAAGTGCCTTAATATTAGTGGAATATATGTAGAAAAGCAGATTAAGGTACAGGCTTTCGTGTAAGTATAAAATTGTTACGAAAGGTATACTTGTTCTTTAAAAAAAAAAATCAAAGCAGTACTTAGGTTAAAAAATGCACTCTTCGTATGAAACTCGAGGAGTAATTGCGCCCCTTGCTCTCGATGTATGTGAATTTTTCGGCTTCATCACTTTGGACATGCAGTACTTCTGCATATAGAAAAAGAATAATGCAGAACGTTTTATCGTTGTCGCGCACAATTATTATTTTACTAAGTAATTTTCATGCTCTGCCAACGGAAAATTAGGTTACTGTCATTCCAGTGGTGTAACATTTCTGGTATCTCGGATTACATATCACAATGAGCCTTCAAAAAAAGTTGGAAGAAAAGTGTGTGAGTTAATCAACAACCACTTTATTACCCATTTCCGATTTTTATGCAGATAGACTTGTTATTGCAGATTGTGTTTTCTGTTATTGTTTATTGGCAAAATAGAAGTTGCATATATACACAGAACGATTTAATCGCTAACAGGTTTAAAAAAGGGGAAAATCAGATACAAACACATATTGAATTTTCTGCTTAAAAATAGAATGAATGAATGATGATGATATGGTATTGTGTAGTCTTGTACATGTTGTATAGAGACAGATATAAAATGAATGAAACAAATTGTATATACGAGTAGTTTCTTGTAAATTAAAGTGAATATATCGTCTGTTTTCCAAGGTAGCTAAACATAACTGCTAAAGTCGTGTCACCACAAGTTTCAGTGAATTCTTGAGTCAATGATGCCTTACTTTAACCATAATTCAGTTTACAACATTAGTTGCACCATATCAACAACATCTGTTGGATAATTGTACAGATTTCAAAGTTGAAACTTCATAATAAGAGCTATATAAAGTTCAGTTTAATTGAATGAGCAAAAATAGTTTTCCGTTAAAGGTGTATCCGTTACTTCTATGCAGTGTTCGAAGTGCAAAAAACAGAGGCAGTATGTTTTAATATGATTTTGACTCAACATGACTGTTATTTAAATATTGTCTTGATCACTGAAAAACCAGAGACGGTATGTCCTCATTATTGAAAAACCAGATATGGTATGGCATACCACCGCATACCGTCTCACTTCGACCACTGCTTCTATGGAAAAATCTTGAAATATATCACATGTCGAGGATCAAAAATACACCATAAAAACTTTAATAAGTAACAAGTTTAAGTACATCTATGACATAAAAGTTTGCCAAACTTTTGTGAACTGAAATTGAACTAATTGTTGGAAGAAGAAAATAAACGGCAAATTGTAAATCTAATTTTATCCTGAATTTAATTTATTTCTACATCTCTGAAAAAAACAAACTTTTTGAACTCTTGATGTAAATTTCAAAATACTGGAGTAAGATAAGGAACTTTCCTTTATATGTACAAAGGGGAACAAACCCTGATCAAACCCCGGTTTTCAATTTCGTTTCCTTCTTTCCAATTCTTTTTCATATTTATGTAAACATATTGTACAAGATTCGAGTAAAATTTAAGTCTGCTTATTAATTTATACTTTTATTTATAAAGCACATAAAGTGCAAATATAGCCAATAATAGCAAACAGTGTCATATGACGCTTTAAAACCTTATCACTTTTTTGTCGAGTATGTATAATACATTGAGTTGGTAATCCCAAGATCTATATATTCTAACCTCATTCCGGGCTTGAATGTTAAATGTTGTAAGTTCACAGTTATTTCTTTACCATCATTCAATTGTATTTGTCTTCTGTGGTATAAAGGGAAGACAATGAACATGAAACTCAAAAATTCATTGAAATTTAAAAAATAACATATGTGAAATGTAGTGTCCTAAGATTTTGTAAATATCGTGCTTTCCGTACGGAACAATGGGTTAAGTTTTGAGGAATCATACGTAAAATAAATATACATATAAAAAATATTTCAATTTGCTATTGAAAATTAATTTTGGTTACAATAACGGTTCATTAACTGGAGCCAAATATGTATTAGAAAATAGCTTGTGATTCGGATAAACATACATATTTACAATAAAATGTTTGTTCTAGAACAATTTATGCTTGAAACCTATAATAAAAAAAATAAGTTGTAATGATCGTTTTCACTTCTTTAAGTGCAATTTCTTCAATGTTTCCCCTAACTAACACATAACACACAATAACCAACTATACCTGAAGCAAAATAAGAAACGAATTTAAATTGGATGAACGCATGTTATATGTTGTGATTTTACTGTTCATTTCTCTTAGGATGTGCTACCTTATCACATCATGGGTATTCCACTGAGGCGTCCGGTGTGCTCCTTCCACCGAAACATGGTTACAAAGTGGTAACGATGTACAGTGTAATTTGTTGTCCTGCTTTCCTAAAGTGTTCAACTTGAAAGTGCTACAATAACGTATATGATTAGTCCCTCAGAGTTGTCTTAACAACTCTCTGACGTAGATTCCCTTGGCAACACAAATTTAACTGTAAACAGTTATCCCATTTAATTTAAAATGTAAGTACAGGTTAATATGTTTATTACATACCCCACTTTCAGTTAGAAAGTTCTATCATTATTTAATATAAACATACTAATGATGGCAGCTTCATTGGATATACAGGGTGGCACATAAAATGTCATATACTTAAATTACCTAATATAAGGTAGGTGCAGGTAAATACGCCATGTGGTGTTGTACGCTGGTAAGGGTGTTGTATCTTTTATGACCTTAATTTTCTTGAAACACACACAAAAATAAGACATGCTGGTTGCAGAGTAGTAATTTTCGCGTGTAGAAAAAATGTGGCAATGATGACACACTTCTATTTTGTACCCAAAGTGAAAGAAAAAAGTGTTACAAAGTGGCACATTTACCAACACATGCAGGTAATTACGTCAAGCCTAGGATACTACTAGAAACCTGTAATAAATATTGCAACTACTTACATCGTCTGTATTATACGAAGTCAAATATTACTACACAACATGGCTGAAGCAAAACTTAGAATAACTAAAGTGTAAGATGAAAATGAAAAGATATAATGTAAAAATGATCACCTCCAAAGTCGAAATGGAGTTGCAAACTGAAAATTTTTAGTCCATAAGAAGATAAACAAACTAGAGATGCAAAAAAGCCGGCTTTTTTGAATCGATTGTTTTTTTTTTTTTTTTTTTTTACATAAAAAGCCGGCTTTTTTGGGAAAAAATCGAGAATTTTGGAATTTTTTTTTTATTTTCATTACTTTTCTATCTAAATAGCTTTCTTATAGTATATTCTATAATTAGATAAGAATTCCATGACCTAAATGCCACATTTCGCTCTAAATTTCACCAGCAAGATTGATGGAGCACACATTTTATGAATTAAAGCTAACGTGAAGAATGTAGTATTTGAGGGCAATTTTAGAGGCTATTTAACTTTATTTTTACTTTTGAGTTATCGACATTTTTTTCTTCTAGGGAACATTTCAGTTTGTCATCCGTGTTTCATTTCTAAGAGCTTAGTACTCTAGCTTCTAGTGCAAAAGTTAAACTTACGTTTTTCTATATATCCGTCAAAGCGTACGTTTTTCAATATATCCGTCAAACCGTACTTGCACTTTTCTGTTATACTGTAGCTGTGCAACGATTTAGCAATAATTTTCCGGATACAACCTTGAATACTAATTTATACAAATAATCAGTAGTGGATTTAGAAAAGTACTTTGGGGGGGGGGGATTTCTCTGATTGTTTCGTTTTCTAAAATGTCCTAATTTTATTTGGGTGGAGCTTGAAGTTTATGAGTACAGGCATAACTAATATTTCGTTTCGTTTATATATTTAGCGATAAACCTCATTGAAGATCATTTTTTACTGAGAATCAGTGGCGGATTTAGAAAAGTATTTTTGGAGTTATTTTTCTTACTAATGTTCAGTTTTTCTAAACATTCGTAATTTTTATTTGACGGCAGCTTAAAGTTTATGGGTAAAGGTATGACTAATATATATTTCGTTTGTTTTAGACATTAAGTAATTTTGGGAAACAGGCTTCCGTCCGAAAGACCGCCCCCCTAACCTTCGCAAAACCGTCACTGCTGGTAATTAGTAATAATTACGATTTAGAAACAATAAGAAAGGAAGTCGGCCAACGCACAGTACACGCACTATTTCTACTTCACAGATGGAACGAAGAAAAGCTTTGTCAGAATGATCGAATGCTGAGTTGAATCACGGACTTCTCGATAGAAGCTTCCACTCAATCATGTTTGTTGTGCAGTTGTATTTATATTAGGTTAAATATATTCCGTAGTCCTTTTTTTGGGTGGTGCTGGGGTGAGGAGAGTTCCATAATGATATGAAGGGTGTGAGCCAAGAACATGATAACTAACAAATTTTCAATTGCTGAGTTATGCAGCACCAGATAGACAGCAAAGCATACCGCTTCGTTTAATCCTTCATGTATAGTCTTATGTAAAAAATTAGCTTTCTGACTTTCAAAATGGATTGTGCAGCAGAAAATCTCTAATTTCTTAAAATAGTAAAATTGTGGGTTACCGTGTTCTTGCCTCACACCATTCATATGTTGAATCCCTCTTGTTAAAAATTCAGAAAACTTGAGGACTGAGTAAACCGTGATGGTGGTTATATAAAACTGTAGAATTTCAAGAATATACAAAACCAAAAGCTCTAGATGTGCAGCCTTTAAGTGTATCATATAAATCTAAGTATTTTTCTTATGTTTTATTTTAATTTTATTTTGTTCCAAAAAGAGGATATGGAATATTTTGAAAAATACTGCATAGAATTTTGTTAGTTATTGTGCATTTTTTTAAAAATAAGTATTTATTTTTAGGGTTGGCTGGTTTACAGCAGCTGTTTTTTTTTCTTTTGTTTTAAATAAACAACTGGTTTAAACCAAAGAAAATAAAAAGAACGAAAAATGCCAATCGTGTGAACTTCATGGTGACGTTTCCCCACACCAAACCATCTGCATTAGTTTTATTTCCTTTTCCCCTTTTAATCAAGGTGTCCCATGTTCAATTCTCGGTCGAACAACAACCCTTCTTTCATGCGTAAACAAAGTATCGGTTCGGATGTCACTTTAAGCGAAAGTCTTCTTCTTGATAACCTCGGTATTACGTAAGGATGTTAAGCCTGAACATACGAAACGAAACCAAATTGTATATTTCTGCATGCCTGAATGCCTGTTGTTTTATAAAGAAGCCAAGGTTACTTAAATATATTGATATAAATTGGTAAAAATTATCGATTTCCTAAGTAGCTTCCAACATTAGCTTAGATTGGACTTTCAATGATATGTACGTACTAAATTTGTAATTTAATACCTCAGTTTTAGCGTACTGATTATAATATGTTGACCTTTAAATTTTACATGCAAAGCAATAACAGGATTTTTCCGTTATTGTTTTACATTTAGAGTAATGAGAGGATTTTCCCGATGGCTAGGGCGGGAGTTTCCCAATTTAAGAAATTTACTGACCGGACTTATTTAAGCTTATGTGACCTCTTCCAGCACAACCCCATTGTTGCATAATAACACCAAGGCGAAACAAACTTATTTCTGTCAATATGTAATATAAATATATAAAGCAAAATATCTAAACCCAAAAAAGCCTGGTTTAAAAAAAAAAAACTAGTTTAAACTCCTCCCCCAAAAACGGGGTTCTGCCATTTTGCCAACCCTGCTTACTTTTGTATGTAGAAGGTTAAAAAAATGTTATTATATACATTGGTTAATCCTTTGGAATTCATAATGTAAATATGTTGAGAAGTAAAACTGTTTGAAATATCTTTTCGAAATTCATGGTTTATTTTCGAGGTTTTATATTATTATCGACATCAACCACTAATTAAATGACTTTTTGTGTTATAGTGAAGCGAAACAAAATCTCGTTTATCCATTTAAAGCAGAATTTTGAAAAAAGCCCAAAATTTCCCAAGCAAAAAAGCGAAGCAGAAAAAATCGAGTTTTTTTTTTTTTTTCGAGCCCTTGCATCTCTAAAACAAACAGTGTCACTGTACTGTGACTTTGAAAGAAAACTACACCTATATTACATGGAACTTGCGGGACAAATTAAAACATCTTTGTCTTCTACAGTCAGTTCTGCACAAGCCATGGCGTATTTCGCTGCACCATGCTTGGTATTGCTTTAGTAGCCATGGAATCACAAACCATGCTTGGTATTGCTTTAGTAGCCATGGAATCACAAATACTGAAGTTACACTTGCGAAACAAAGTGTTCCTAAACGAACACGAAATAAGATGTACTTTGCTGTAAACAACCGGCAATGTTCTGAGTTAGCGCGGTACTAATAACGGATTCTTAGGTCTATCAAAATAATGACGTCCTTCCACGGAATCTTCCCAAAGCAAACAACACTGCATGGCGTGGTGGTCTCAGTTCTGTCTCCCAGATTATTCGTCAAATTGGACTTGTCAAAGTCCGTGGCATATATTGGAGGTGCATTTTAGCGGATTTCGTCGGAAATGTCCCAGCATTAAACACTTGGCGTATTTAGCTGCACTGGCGTATATACCTGCAGTTACCTTAATTTTTAATATCGATATATAAAATATGAGATGCAAAATGAAATATTTCAGTAAAACGCCCACGATTAAGCTCTTTAGGTTAAGGGGAAGGTGATTAAGACAAGTAAATAATGATGTAAGAAATGGTGAAATGAGTTAGCAGAAGAAAATGGGAGTACCCCGAGAAATCCCACAGAGACTATGCTGCCCACACAATATGTGACACAACTGAGTATTGATTTATTCTTTGAAATTTACATGATTAATTACCATGAAGGACATGCTCAATATGTGCACATTCTTGGCATATCGCCTCACTGAGACGAACATTGAGCTATTTACAATCCTACGACACAAGTCCTCAGTTAAATCCCTGAAAAAATGCCAGGACGATTGCTTACAGTTTCATGAGATTTCGTGATTTACTCTGGTAGGCTGCTTCCTTTAAATATCCCCATAAGAAATAATCACAGAGATTAAGTACTGGACTGTGTGGTGGCCAAATTACACCATGTGGAAAACGTTCAGGATATCGATGGGACATCACATGAAACAGAAAACGATCATGCAGGAAGTCTAGTACAACGTTTGCTGTATAATGGCGAACTCCGTCTTGCATGAACCACTGTTTTTTATTGCTAAGCCTGTTACATAGAGTTGGGCGAGAAAATTGTTTCGCAATATTTCCATGTAGCGTGCACAGTTGACTGTCTCCATGACAAAAATGGCCTAATTATTCCCTGTGTGGAATTCTCAGTCCACACACACACACACTTTAACTTGAGAATTTTCTGTCTCATACACAACATTAGGACCATTTTTTGTCTCCCTCCAAAAAATGCATATTATGCTTGTTCACACAATCGTTTGGATGAACGTAAATCTCGTCAGAGAACCATGTGTTGTGAATTATTGCATCAACTTGCGAAACAGCCCATTCAGCAAATTGAACTCACCTACATTTGTCTGTCACGGTTAGTTTATGCAACACTGTAATATTGTATGGGAATAACTCTAGATCCCTCTGTAGTATTCTTTGAAGAGAATGGCGTGCAATGTCTAACTCAGCAGAAGATCTTCTGGTCGACTTACCGGGGCTCCGTGCCGAGGCCACTCCCACCGTGGCAATATTTTCTGGAGTACGGACTTAGGTAGGATGCAGTCGTTTCCTTTGCAAAACATTACCACCAGTCTCAAATTTTGTCGATAATTTATACATAGCTTCTCCTCAGAGTGTCTACTCAAAACGAAAATGAAAGCAGAAACGTTCTTGTTTTGCAGCTATGCTATTTCCGCGCAAAACAACACTGCTTTCACTTGCTGCTCAAGTGTCAACCAATTTCGTCCGCCATGTTGGAAACAAACGAACACTACACCGCACATGCAGGGAATTCACAAAAGTTGAGCCATACATGAGTCAAAAAAAAAAAAAATACCGAAATTAAAATACACAAAACTTTCACACTTGTACTTTATTGCATATTTTCAGTATATAATATTTCGTGCTCCACCCTGTATTTTAGTAAGTTATAGATTAGTCTTCCTCATTAATATATATTAGGATTTTAAATCTCAACTGTTATAACTTCTTTACAAACAAAGTTAAGGTTTATAATATCTTACTTGATTCATTTTCTGTATACGCTTAATCTTTCTTGAGTTCTTCTGCAGGTCGCAACCGTTGTATAAAAGTAACCAAGAAACTTCTGTCGTTTTTTCACCCTCCACATTCGAACATCGATATGTCACCTAAGACATACCTGGAAGATCAAAAGTACTCTCCATCAGCATCCACGACATTCTGCCAACGTTCTGGAAGGCCATGAATTCCATTGCGGCAGAACTTGGTGGGCCGTGAAGCGAAGAATGTATCAAGTGCATTTTGCACCTCTACTAGAGATTTCAACTGGCGTGATCTAAGGTGATTGTCCAAGGAATGGAACAGGCGATAATCGGACGGTGCAATGTCCGGAGAGTATGGCGGACGCAATAGTGTTTCAAATCCAAGGTGTAGAATGGTGTACCTTGTCATCCTCTCCATGTAGGGCTTAGCGTTGAATTGTAACAGGAGGACCCCTTTGCGATCCAGAGTTTGAGTTTATCTTGAACACGGCTCAACCGCTGACAGTACACAGTTACATTGATGATCTGACTAGCTGGTAGCAATTCCCGATGCACGATGTCACGAGCAGTCCACCAAACACAAAGGGAACCTTTCCTCTGGTGTAGTGCTAGTTTCGGCTGTCTTGGAACCGGTTCATGGTAGGCTAACAAATGATGACGGCGTCGTGGAGCTTTGTACAGAACCCACTTCTCATCACATGTCAAAACCTGTTCAGAAATGAGTCCTTCCTCAGACGAGACAGCAAAGAAATACATATGTCTGCTCGAGTTGCCTTCTGCTTCGAAGTTAAATCATGGTAGTGCTTCCAACTTGTAGTGCTTCCCAAGTTGATGAGGGTGCAGCTGAATGGTTTCTCCACTCATACTGAATTATAGTTCCAGTTCCTCACATATTTAGCCGCTGTTTGCCTCAATTGCTACCTGAAAATCTTCATTTTGTACATGTGTTGGTCATCCGGCACGTTGTGCGTCTTCGAATGTTTCGCCACCGTCCTTAAACTTGTTAAACCACCACTGCACTGTCCGCGTACTCACGGCATCGTCACCAAAGGTCTGGCATATTTTCCGCCTCGCTGCAGCGGCGTTTCACCCCAGTTTGAACTCGTAAAACATACACGCTCTTAAGACGCTCTGTGGAGGTCTCATATTCAGTCTGTCCTTACGCAAGTTCACAGTGTAACTGAACTGGCATAACCAGGTAGTCTTTTGATATACCCACACCAACAAATGATTTTCACCTTATCTTCATTAGTATTCAACTAACTGTGTGAGGACCCATGTAACACAGACCTCCACAAAAAGCAACAGAACTTTCTTGATTACCTTTATAGATACAATTTTAACTCTTGTGCTCAATTCTTGTGCCTTATCTACATGTTATCTTCTTCAAAATTAGGTTATCTGAGAACTGTAGTTGTATTTGTAACTTTTTTCTTGAACAATTTGAACTTTAAAAAATCTGTACAATTAGCAACAAAAATTCTGTTACCTTTCTCTCTATTTTTGCAGCGGTCCCGGGTTTGGCATACGGTAGGGACACCCGATCGAAAAAGTGTAAAACGTTTTTTCAGTGCAGGCATTGTGAGTGAGTTTTTTCTGGATTTTCCTCATTCACATTAGTTAAATGTCGGGATTGTACCTAACATACAGGTCCCAAGCCACTTCCTTCTTCTCCAATCTTTTTCCTTCCTTTTCTCGGATCGTGTGATCACAAAGGGACGTCATCCCTCATATACGATAGGTCAGCATGGGCACAGATGCCGAAATCCCAGAAATCTAAATTTTAATTGTAATCCTCTCTCTCTGAAGAGATTAGTCAGAATGCTACATATTGTTATTCATCATGTTATTTAAAAATGTGTTATTTAAAAATTTTAAGAATAATTTCGGCATTGATAGGATATAGAAGTTCTGTCCGACTGATTTAACACTTTAAGAAATACTTTCTTGTGAGTTTTGAGTTGTACTATCTTGTGAGTGGTTAGAATACTTATATATGAACTTCCCTTTTTGTTCCAAATGTGCACAGAATGAATGTTAATGGTACATTTGATCGTACTTTATAATGGATATACTGCTATATGGAGTTGTAGACCCTCTCCTGTATATAGGTATGATATAGATAGTTCCGTCTAGCATGGAAGACTGTTGGGAAGATGTGAAAGATACGATGTTGCTGTTATTTTGTACACTCATGTCCAAAATGATTGTCGCATATCTATAACTATTTTCTTGTAAGAATATAATTTGATAATAATTTTGCAGAGTACTTTTAATACTGATACTATGGTATAATCGGGAAATGTATATTTGTGGTAAATTTCCCACAAATAATATAGGAAAATAATTATAAATACGAAAATTAGGATGAGTGAAACGGAATGTTGCTAAATGGACAATAACCTTTTATTTTCGTTTTATTGTTCTTATTTACTGCTGTTTTGACATGAAATTTGCCACATACATGTCTTTGTCGATTATACACATACTAACATTTTAAGAAATACCGGGCAAATTCGTTATCAATTTATATTCCTGCAACAACATATTTATAGACATGCGACAATAATTTTGGACATGAGTGTACGTGTCGATAAGCAAGATGCTACCTTCAAAATTGTAACTTTGTGAGAAAACCTTTACTTTTTAACCGTTTTTCTATGATAAACACAATGGGCTCTATGCAAAATTAATTTAAAATAGGATAAATTAATTACTTATAAAAGAAAATAGGTATCTTTTACTTTGATTTCTCCTAATGTGTTTGAACAACCCTGCAAAAAAGTCGAGATTGGCCATTTTTATATAAATCGTTGTTAACTTCACTAATATGTTTCTAAATACTGAAGTTAGCCTTCAGTATTTACGCCATTCAAAATCCTAATACGACCTTTAAAACGACTCTTCGTAGGATCCAAAGTATTTATGCTTAGTGATGGGTGAATGAAACCAAGTCCTCTAAAGTTATAATTTAAAATTATGGGAAGTATTATAGAACTTTATGTATTATATCTCTTTCCCATAATTTCAAAATGCATTTTATTGAGGAGTTAATAAAGGAGTGAAATTCTGAGAAGTTTCAACATCAACACCAATTAGCCTCAGTATGTTAAATTCGTTGCCAAGATTTTTCACATCACACTTTGTAAACAGTATAATAGTAAGTTCGGATGGGTCCGATTTTATAAACAAAAAGCCATAATACCACGGTTAAAGAAAACAACAGAAACTGAGTTACGCGTTTTATGACACTTTATGTTATCTAGTAAGCTACGGTCTCTTATGTTCTTCATGCAGTTCCCTATAGAATATATTTTTCTTCGTTTTATACAGATATTTTACGCTTTATCACATAACATAAACGGAGTACATATTTCATACCAATACTGGTTGCTGGAAAGAGAGGCGAAGTTTTGCTTTTTTACTTTTCTTTTTTCATTGCGGTTATTTCATTTTAACTGGTCCATCAGCTGATGCATCTAACCCACAAAGATGTCTCTCGTACTACGAACAAGGACTTCCTACAAATCCTGATAAGAACGCGAGTCGCGTCTATATTCCGTCTCGGATTTCTCTCGTTTGGAATAACAACATTTTTGCGATCTAAATCCGAAGACCAACGTCCCCAAATCCAATATACAAATCCTGTTACCCGAGATAGTCGATGGTAAAGAAAAAAGGAAATAAAGAAAGGAGGACGCTTTCGGCCGTGTCTTGAGGATCTCTTTCACAAACTTTATATTTCTTAATGTGAAACGTGAATGGAGTAACGGAAACTGGCACTTACCTGCACCGACGAACCCACCACGCTAACGCGGCCAGGAGGCCTAAGACTACCAGTACGAGCAACACTACGACCTGAAAAGTACAATAGAATCATTAACAAATAATACGGAATTTGCTAATACTAAATAGAATTGCATTCTGATAAGTACTCTTTTTTTAATTTAAAGAATATATTTTAACTGTATACTAATGCAGTGACTCTCAACGTGATCCTTAACGCCCCCAGAGGGCGTACTCATTTCCAAAGGGGGTGCCGAAAAAAGGGGCAATATACGTTTAAGAGAAAATGGAACAAAATTTTATATTATTTGATAAAATGTTTAACATGCAAAAGTTGTGAAGAGTAGGTTGTTTCTTCAGTACTTTTTTGGTTAGCCACTTAATAAAACCGAAATATTTGCTGCATTTAAATCACGAGTTTAATATCAATTTTGTTCGGTTATTATAGTTTTAAAAAAGGTCGGTCAAAGAAACGCTCGTTTGTTCCGTTCTTTTGGAAAGTGAGGAGGGCAAGCGAATGTATTTTTTTTTTAAATGGATAAAAGTGCATTTCTCGGAGGAAAAAATGTAAGGGAAATGGCAAATGAAAGACAAATTATAGAAAGAAAATAATTTCCTTTCACTCAGTTAACCCTAAAACTCATACAAAAATTAAGTTTTCCCTACAGATTTGTGTCTTGTGAAAATTTTTCACATCCTTCGGTACATTTACTATAAACCTGGGTTTGATTCCCTATTGGAATAGATGCGTTTCGGATTAATCAACAAATTTTCCCGTTCCTCTGTCTGAGAGATAAAAAGAAATATATGTCCGTCCGTCCAGGAGACAAAACATCGCAGTAACTGTTTGTTGAACCACTATAAAATTTAGCCAGGATGTAGTAGGTTTAAAGTTATGAATGACTTCCTTGATGAACATTACATTTAAGCCAAAAGTGGTAGATATCAACAATTTCTGGTTTTAACGATGATCACTATATAGCTTTAACTGTAATCGTTAGCAAAAAGGTTTTTTCCACAGTCAATTAAGCATCCCAAGAATACATTTCACCTCCATCACTGACTGTCTATTAAACCGGAAGTGAAAGAAATTCACAAATTCCAGTTTCAATATTAATCTGCATAGAGCAAAAACGTTAAAGAATAGCTAGACGCGTTTTAGGGACCCGATTTAACATTCTAAGACTACCTACTTTCTTATTCCTTAAATCTCTATTCAAAGAAGAAGTTGCAAGAATCAACCAATTTTGGTTTTAATGTTCATCGCTACAGAGTAAAAACGCTAATATATAGCAAGATGCGGTTTTCTATAATGTCCCAAGCGTCCCAAGAATATGTTTCAGCACTATTGTAATTTATGTCTGCTAAAACCAAAAACACAAATTTATTATTATTTCTGGTTTCAATATTAATTGAGAAAATATAACACCGTAGAAATCAGAATTTTTCCTGCTGTACACGTAGCACTGGTATTTTTATTCTACCAATTATTCATTTTTCACTTGTACGTATCGTCCGTCTCATTTAGCTCTAGGCAGTCAGTATATTAACTGGTTTCCTTTTCAAAACAATAGATTGCAATAGTTGAATGTCTAGTCCATGAGGGAAAACAACACCTATTAATGTTCATTCAATCTATAATTTCGGAACTTTAATTTGCTTTTAATGCCAATATAACAACTAGAAATGTAACCGAAAACTTATGAATTAGTACTTCACTGCTTCATAAGTAGCGCAGTGACTTTACTTTGTAAACAAAAAGGTATTCTAATGCTTTATGATCTTCCAAGAAACAGGATGGCAACTAGGTATAACCAAGTAACTACCAAGCTCCAGTTAACTCTTCATCGAATAGTTTTCTAAGATATGACCATAAATACTATATTTTAGACACGTGAACGAATTAAAGTTGACGTTTGTAGTATAAGTGGGCTTCTTTGGCTAAGGTTGCATTTATAGATTCAGAAGCAGAGCTCAATGACACAAGATTTTTATTTCCTCAAGTGAGAATGATAGCAAACCTATACCTACATGAGGGCTTTTTCCAGATCTACTTCTGTCCTACAACTTAAATTTTGTTATCTAAGCTGACCTTATATTACTAAATACTAAACTGTAAAACATTGAAATATTAAATGGGCAGAGCGCATCTTCAAGAATTTCCCAACTTCCACTTTTTCCACACAACTTCCTAACTTACAGGTATAAGTTTTGGATTTAGAAAATTATAACACATATACAGTTTAGCCAGTAACTATCTCTATTGCGGATAAAAACAAATCTTCACTGATTTAAGGAAATGTTTATTTTAAGTATGCATTGCACTTACTACATAGATAACCAACCATCTAATCATTATGACCCAAATTAAAGTACACCATGTTTGTTAAATTTATTTTTAATCAAAATAGCAATGAGATACCTTAAAGCAAAAAGAAAATGACTTAGTAGAGTTGACTAAGATCGCGAATTTCATGCTCTCACCTCACCAAAGAAAAGTATGCAAATAAAAATTAGGTTGTCGAGTTATAGGTCATCACGCAATTAAGGCGTTTATAGCAAAAGGACACATGAACAAAGTGGTTACAAAAGTAGACATAAATATTTACGTAATACTTAATTACAGTGAAAACTTTACGCTGCATTACCTTATAGTAACTATCTACAATAGCCAGACAAGAATCTTTGAAGCTCTAATAGGAGATTTAGACAGCGTTCTTAAAGATAAAATATGTCCAAAAAAATCTTACTTGCTTCCTTTATACAGTGGACACTCCACTAACGAGGGAAGGACGTGATGTCATTCGGAGATAGTTGCAACAAATTTGGTGTACGAGTAGATAATGGGAATAGAAAAGAATGCGTGGATGCATTCGTTTCGCAGGCGTTCGGAATCAGAGATAATGGGCCCTACAATTCTGGAAAAGTATAGCCTGTCAATCAGATATTTGCGGGACGGAGCCTTTGCACGCTGTTGCGGCCAATGCAGAAGTTAAGTAAAGTAGGATGAAAACAGAATAGATGAGCTGAACAGAAAATGCGCCAGTGTCCGCCCTCAGTCTCACCAGGCAAATGCCGGGATACTAAATCTATCAACTGCCCTGCTCTTGCCGTCACCAGTTGAGTGTGCATCACTAGTTAACTTAATGAAATTATATTTAAAAACATAAATAAAAATATACATAAATTAATCATGGGCGTGGCTAGAAGTTTTCCAGGGAAGAGGTCGAAATGAAGTTGCATTTCTTCACACTATAAGATCCTATCAGTACGTAAGTATTAAATGTTTGAACCCAGTGGTGGCGATTAGACGTTAAAAGTGGGGTGGCAAGACGATCTGAATATTTGTATATCAATCTTAGTTTTCCTGGTTGTTTCTAACACTTTGTTTCACGAAAGGTTGTATAACTAATAGGATACTATATTTTAAAGTTAAAATACTGTATATCGTATTTCATATTTTATTAAGTAAATTGACAAAACCAACGCAAGTAGGTACTAGACCTTTGTACTCTGAAATAACGAAAATGTAAGAAGAGATTTGATTCCTTGCTCATCAACATCTTAAAATACTGTCTGGAAAATTATGTAATCAGATTAATAACAAATTTGAAAACCAAATAAATAGAAATAATAATATTAAACATAGTAATGAATAAGGAATCTTGTTTTGTAAATGCTATACTGAAACTGGGGATAATTGAACAACTTAATTTTTAATTCCGCACATGCTATTAAATGCATGTATTACTCTTAGAAAATGAAAGACAGTAAATACTACAAGCATATGCTACGACATTGAAAGCAATATTTGCTTTTGCAGCTTCTTGAAATATGTTCGTTGCCATTAGTTGCAGTTTTCACTTTCTTGGAACACATCAAAAGACAACAATACTTAGAATAACTGTACACTCTAGCTATACAAAATAATCCTAAAACCTAGAATTATGTTGAATTCACTAAATTTAATTGTATATACAGTTACACCCCTAAACACACACCACTTCACTCGTATATTACATTACAAAACAATGGAAAAGGTAGAAGTTGTTTCTTATTACGCTCTTTTTAATCAATATTCTTTACTTTAGAAAGAAGAGAAGACATTTTAGGAATTGTCAATTTTTGTGCAATTAAAGAGTAACTTGTGAAATACTTTTTTTTTTTTTTTTTTTTTTGCGAAATGTTCTCTCAATTAGTTTCAAAGCAGCTGACTAACATATCAAGCCCTTGTAAGAAGAGAGTATAGAAGCAAAACCTGCTAAATCCATTTTTGAATTTTGTCTGGAAACGAAGAAAAAGTGACGCTCTCATGTTTTCAGAATTGTTGAACAACTTTTTTGTTTAATGGTTGATTTCACTCATTTGTATTAAGTAGGGACCTCTAAACAAGAAAATTGTTAAAAAATTCTGAAACATAAGGGCATCACTTCTTCGTTTCCTGACAAAACTGAAAATGGATTTAGCAGGTTTGGCTTCTGTACTTCTGGATTGAAATTATGATCGAATTGTTGTGCTCCAATGGGTTAATTTTTGGGTTGTTTTCCGTCGCACTTAAAACGCAATTCCTCTAGCTTTCTTAACTTCACGGGAAGACAATCAACACGTACTCACGCAACGGTAAATGTTACATAGCACCATTTTTCTTATGAAACAGTAATACATACATAAACTTTATATTTCCAAATGAAACTACGGTATATATATTAATGGGTTGCTTCAAAAAAGTGGGGGGGAACTGCCCCCCTTTGCCCCCCCTAATCGCCGCCCATGTTTGAACCCAACAATATTAACTGATTTCATTTATACGGGTGTTTGAGATCTACGACGTGGTGCCCACCTAAATTAAAATATTGTGTGTTTCAAGCGAATTAAAATTTATATTTCGGGATTAATGTTTTTTAAAATGGGAACGACTGTGGACGGCCATAACAAAAAATAACCGTTTGAATACATACAAGACTGTTCATTAGCACAACTATGTTAAAGCAAAGGATAAAGGAAATATTTGGATTTTGTCTACTCACCGCTAGAAAGCATCAAAATATATTAGTCAGAAACAGCTCGTAACAACTGCGTTCAAGACTCCAAATATGACTCACGCATATTTCACAAACATTGCACTTTAATAGTGTGAACACAAAACAAACATGAGTGTTTCGCTTCTGTTGCCTAGCACACATGAGACAGAACGTCTTAACTGTCTTACACACATGCCATGTTCATAAAGTTAGCTTCCAAATTGGTCTCAACAAGATTAGAAAATACCATAGTTAACCATAAGGTACCGTACATGAGCTATATACTATTTTTGACATAATGAAACAGTTGTTAACAGAAATGTTAAAACAATATAACAGGCACACATAATACCAGGAACTGTATTCAAAAATAATTATGCTAACAAAAACCAAGACACGTTCAGTCTGAAACAGATGAGACTGTCTTTTTTAAAAATTTATTTCAATTCCTTTTTATAGAGATAAGGTGGATAATGACAAGGGCAGGGAGTTGATATATTTAGTATCCCGGCATTCGCCTGGTGAGACTGAGGGCGGACATTGGCGCATTTTCTGTCCAGCTCATCTTTTCTGTTTTCATTCTACTTTACTTAACTTCTGCATTGTTCGCAACAGTGAGTAAAGGCTCCCTTCCATCAATATCTTATTGACAGGCCATTCTTCTCCTGAACTGTATTGTCCATTATCTCTGATTCCGAACACCTGCGAAATGAATGCTTCCACACGTTCTTTTGTATTCCCATTACCTACTCCTACACCAAATTTGGTGGAATTATCTTTGAGTGAAATCGCGCCCTTCCCTCGTAAGCTAACGTTATTGAAGATCGAATTATATATATTAGGGTGTTCCTGTCCCTTATATGAGGTAATTCCGTGTTACGATACGCACACCCAGGAAATGTATTATATGTTGCCATAAACACACATTAGTGAAATAGCAGGTCCCTACGACAACGTTAACCCGTGCCGACTTGACAACAAAGTCATGAAAAAAATGAAATGAAATCTTTGAGCTTTACGTCCCACGGTATTGCCGGTTAGGCTAAAGGAGACGGTGATGATGAGTAATGAATGAAATGGTGGAATAGAGAAAGTGGGAGGAAACGGGAGAACCCCGAGAAAACTCACGCACACGGTGTTTGTCCACCACAAAGTTCACTTGGCGGGGGCTGGGATCGAACCCGGGACCCCAAGCACCAGAGGTGAACGCTCTACCACTGAGCCACCGCGGCCCCAACAAAGTCATGAAATGACGTTTCCATATTATAACATAATTTAGAATGTGCAATCGTGATAACGGAGAAACCAAAAGAGACAGAGAAACGAAACTGCATGAAGCAACTAGAGAGAGGAGGGCACCTGTATCGATGAACATAACCGGATGAACAGTGTTGCCAACCCAAGAGAAAGTTATGTTTTTGCAAATCGAATAACCTAGATTGGATATCATCATTGCAAGCAACAATGAAAATAAAGACAAAATATATGGTAAACGCAGTTCAGTGTTGCAAACTTTTCGAGAAATAACGTGAAACATGTGTTAGATGCAAACGCCGTTGGCGCACACAGGGAGTGAGGTATTAAAGTTTTGTACACTTCATATTAAATATTGACAAGAACTGTTTACGCTGACTTCAAGCCTAGAAGAGTCCGTTGAACACTGTTGCCATCTACAGAAGAGAAAAGTTTAGTTTGGAAAAGGTACAATACCTCGGAAAAGGTTACTAGTGCAGTTATGCTTAAACATATTGCAAGGAGGTAGAGCATGAGAAGCAGTACTTGGTTATGTGAGATAGATAAGTCACATACTAACTAAGATATTCAGTATCTTGTTAAAGCTGATAAATGTGGTTAATAAAAGATGGCAATACTGCGTACGTAACTGGCGCTTGCATTTAACACATGTTTGACGTTATTTCTCGAAAAGTTTGCAAAACTGATCTGTGTTTACCGCCTCTTTTTTATTTAATTTCATTGTTGCTTCCAATGATGATATCCAATTAAGGTCATTCCCTTTATAAAATATAACTTTATCTTGGGTTGGCAACAATGTGTAAACGTCATTTCATGATTTTGTCGTCAAGTCGGCACAGGTTAACACTATATAGTGTATATATGGTGTATATACTAGATGAAATGTCCATTCATTAACGGGGAGAATAGGTTTATGTAAAGTCTTTGAATTATTTCCTCCCGTTAATACACGTATGGGGGATAAATTTGGGAAGCTCGATTTCAACGGCATCAGATCTAATGCTAATAAACTCAGCAATCTAAAACTTATCAATTGGACACTAATATAGGTCGTTTTCGATTATTTTTACATGTTTTCCCTCACTACTTCTCCTCTCCTCACTGAAAATATACAAAAGACCTAAGAAAGACCAGGGTCCAGGCATGCACCGAAAATCATTAAAATCAGTGCACATGTTTAGGAGGAGTTAGTCTTCAAATACATCATGTATCAAATACATCATAATTTATGTATCAAAGTTCTCACTCTTCAGCCCTTGCCGAAAATGTGCTAAACACATAAGGTAACCCAAGGCACACTCATGTACCAAACATAATCAAAAATAACGCAGATAGGAGAAGTTCGCACATATATTAAGTGTATCTCTTACCCTCCTTTAAATGGAGATACTAACTAGGGATGATTCCATACCGGGACCAAGTACCTGGGGAAAACCTATATATCGTCTGAAAGCTCTTGTCATGAGAAGTACGAAACTGTTTTCAAATCACGGGCAAACCCCCAACTTGACCCTATAAGTGGCCGATTTGTTGGTGTTTGTGACCCTATGTAT
Organism: Thermobia domestica; assembly: GCF_964235325.1. Taxonomy (NCBI): domain Eukaryota; kingdom Metazoa; phylum Arthropoda; class Insecta; order Zygentoma; family Lepismatidae; genus Thermobia; species Thermobia domestica. The sequence goes on along the minus strand of NC_137459.1, from coordinate 160,361,872 downwards.
GGCTTATTCGATAGAATAGAAATGAAAGTTAAGATGTATCACACGTAACCGCCTGAGCCCATCATGTTCTTTTTCGGCTCATTGCTAGAACGTGATTTGGGCAAGAGTTTGATAATATCACTTTGAACTCTGACGTATCCATTTGGTCAGTGTTCCCAACGAACTATAAATACAATGTGGAAGATGGTTTGTGTAGCACTGGATATATATCCATGAAACGTGGCATAAACATCGTTAGCCATTGGAGAAAATAAGACGTATTCCTCTCCCAAGTACTCTAGTTTGTCAATGTTGCCAACCAATTGTAAAAATGAGAAGTTGTAAAACAGGTTCCGTAGGATGAGACGTTTATACACCAAGCTTGACAGAAACATCACACGACACTATAGCAAGAAGGCCTTTAGTATTACTGTCTCCCAACCATCCTAGGTTATCAGTGTTTTCAACCATTCTAAAATACATTTTTTTGAAAGGTTGCCTCACCATGTCATAACGAAGATCCTATGACCAAATGTATGCATGACTCATCCAACACTTTCTTTCTACACGAGCTTCTAACCAATACTGTTCGTTGCTGCATGGTCAACAGTCATGTTCCATGATATATGTTCAGCCACATGGTCACATTATTAGGCAATATAAAAAATATCGCCAAGTTCGTATACTGCTATTTGAAGAACGTTCATATTGAAAACATTAGCAATACTGACAGACAGGTGCTTGAGGAATGATACCAACCACAGTATGTTTGCTGTTGTGTCGAATGATGATTATTTCAAGTTTTGTCCCTATGCTTGCAATGGTCAAGCAACCTTTCGAGAAAATGTATTTCAGAATGGTTGGGAACACTGACACTATGAATGCTTATGGGTTTACACTAACATACTACAAACTAGTATAGGTTGCAGTCTAATTATGTCCGCCAATGCTGTCGACTTCATCTGAAAATTATGAATGTTCGCATTGGTTGGCAACACTGACAAACTGTTTTTTTTTTTGGAGGGGGAAGACGGAGACATTCACTCACACTATGTTTTACATTGTCCAATACTGCAGCTGTCACATTTGTTCTAGGTTCGCTCAATGGCACACCATTTGCATCATTATGATGTTTACACTCGGTTGGCAACATTGACAACCTAGGATGGTTGGGAGACGGTAATACTCAAGGTCTTTTTGCTATAATATCGTGTGATGTTTCTGCCAAGTTTGGCATATAAACTTTTTATTGTAGGGAACCTGTTTTACACCTTCTCATTTTTACAGAAAATGGTTGGCAACACCGACAAACTGGAGTACTTGGGAGAGGAATACGTCCACAGTATATGTTATCCAATGACTAACGATGTTTATGTATGCTACGATTCATGGATATACATCCAGTGCTACAGAAACCATCTTCCACATTGTATTTACAGTTCGTTGGCAACACTGACCAAATGGGTGCGTAAGGGTGCAAGGTGATATTATCAAACCCTTACCCAAATCATGTTCTAGCAATGAGCCGAAAAAGAACATGATGGGCTCAGGTGCTTTTACGTCATACATCTAAACATTCATTTTTATTATGTCGAATATTCCTTACATAGGGTCACAAAACCAACAAAGCGGATCCTTATAGGGTCAAGTTGCGGTTTTGCCCGTGATTTGAAAACGGTTTTGTAGTTCTCATCGCAAGAGCTTTCAGACGATATATAGGTTTCCTCCAGGCACTTGGTCCCGGTATGGAATCATCCCTAGTAAGACACCGGTGCTTATTTATAATGAATAATTCATATATCAAGTTTCATCCTCCCAAGTTGAGGGAACTTTGAGATACCCAAATTATCGCAAAAAATGGCCCTCATTCTCCCATAAGGATACGCATATTAATCAACGTAAACCTAAGTTAAGCCGTTGCCCAATCGTGTACTAAAAATCATGAAATTCGTTGCAGGGACCTAAGAGAAATTCACGGAAAAAACATCGTTTCATTGACTTTTATATAGATAGAACATGCCGTCCCCTTAAAAAGGAAATTTTTAAGATGATGGGACACGGTTCAGAGTAATAAAGAGTTTATGTAACAAGTTTTATTTTCTTGAGAGAGTTGTGAGATACTCAACATTTCCTATAAATTTTGAACGCTCTGCTCTCCCCTTAGTGTACGTATTTTAATCAACGTATCATGATAACTAGCTTACGTTATGTCCGGCCATTTAACAAAAATCATCCATATCAGTGCAGTGCTATAGGAGAATATCGTGGTTAAACATTGTTACATTAATTTTATATACATATAAGTTACTGCCTTGCCCCCATTAAAATGGGAATTTTGCAAAATGCTGGGACACAGGATCTATTATTATAAATGAAGAGTTAGTGTACCAAGTTTCATCTTCCTACATTGAAAGGATTGTAAGATACTCGATTTCTCGCATAACTTTCGAACTTCTCGTTCTCCACTTAGGATACGCAACTTAATCAAGCTAACATGATCAAACCCTAGGATAGGCGATTGTCTAGCCATATACCACCAACCATCAAAATTAGTGCAGCAGTCTAGGAGCAGTTCGCGGACAAACATCATTACATTCATTTTTTTTAAAAAAAACATAAACTAGCTGGACCTGTGCTCATTCACATATGAGCATGAATTTCCTTGTCATTCCTCACAACATTTCTACATGTCTCTTTACAGACACAAGCGAAAGACGTCCTGATAAAATCAGCAACGGTACCATAAAGGGGAGATTTTTTTATTATTATTTGTTTTTCAATATCTCGCACCGTTGGCAAGATTAACCCTACTTCCTGTTGGAATTGCTAATTTATGTATGATAAGTTTTCTTCTTGCATGCAATATGTAATAAGCAAATGCATTACATACACAATTAATTGTAATGTCAGTGATATATGCTCTTCATTGGAAAAAAACGCTCCAAACAATAAAGATTCATCTTAGCCTGGAGAAATGGTTATCCTTCGTTTTTCATTATCATTTGACCATGAAACTAATACCTGAGAGTTATACAACCTCGATATACAACTATGTTGTGTTGAAAAATATAATTGAAAGGGTATGATGCTTTACTTTTAAAAAAATCAACACTCGAAGTATACCCCTAGAAAATGTAATAAAGAAATAACAGACACGTTCTTTTTTAAAAATTAAATTAGAACTGGACAATCTACACTAAAGTTAGAATCTACCAGCGAACGCTGCACGCTTCTAGCACTTGTGGTTTTCGAAATCTCATTGTCGAACATGTGTTGCGTTTGCCGACCGTTTTTTTGTTTACAATGTGTCATGTGGACCTTCCTCTTCCGTCAGCATTAACCAGTTCACCTGTGAGTGTCGTGGTGTGAAAGTGGTGCGGTAAAATGGGTAACCTGACAGACTTCCAAAGAGGCATGATCTTTGGTGCCCGTCTGGTTGGAGCTTCAGTGGCAACAGTGACGAACATTGTGGGAGTATCGAAAGGCACGGTGTCCAATGTCACGAGGGCATACACAATCCATGGGCAAACGACGTCTGCAAAGCACAACAGTGGTCGAAAGACAATCGTGTCAGATAGGGACCGGAGGGCATTAAAACAGATTGTAGTAGTTAAAAAGAAGACTAATGCAATGAAAATTACGTCTGAACTCAATTCCGGCCTACAAAACCCGGTTTCAACGAAAACAGTGCGACAGGAACTTCATAAAATAAAACTTCATGGCTGGGTCGCTATCGCCAAATCCCTGGTCACAGCAGTAACTGCGAAGAGGCGTATCCAGTGGTGCAAGGACCACAAGCCGTGGACTCATGAGCAATGGAAACACGTAATGTGGTCCGATGAATCGACCTTCACCTTGTTTCCAACAACCGGTGGTGTTTACGTATGGACACCGTCACAAGCCTATGATACAGACTGTCTGCTTCCAATTGTAAAGTATGGGGGTGGTTCTGTTACAGAATGGGCAGTCATATCGTGGTTCTCCGCAGGTCCCATCATAGCCCTGCATGGAATGATTAATGCTAAGGCGTATGAGGCCATTTTGGGGGACCAGGTTCTACCCATGGCCCAAATATTGTTCCCTGGTGGTGATGGCATGTACAAAGATGATTTGTCACTCTGAAACGCTGCAGAAACGGTGAAATCATGGTTTGAGGAGCATGACCAGGAGCTATCACACCTCCCCTGGGTCCCACAATCACCAGATCTGAACATCATTGAGCCATTGCGGTCTGAATTAGGAAGGCGTGTTCGGTCTCATTACCCTCCACCAGCATCCCTTAAGGAACTGGAGCATGTTTTGGAGAAAAAATGGTATAAAATTCCACAACCACGATTCAGGAGCTGTATACGTTCATTCCACGTCGGATCCAAGCTGTTTTGGACGCAAAAGGGGGGGCCCCACACATAACTAGGTATGATTTTCACACTTTTGCAAACGTTTTAGACATTTTGTCCAACTCCTGTATATATATATATATATATATATATATATATATATATATATATATATATATATATATATATATATATATATATATATATATATATATAGATAGATAGATAGATAGATAGATAGATAGATAGATAGATAACATTGTATTCCCTTAGGATATATTTACACAAGACAGGATATACCCTAGAACGGAAATTCTTAAAAACTCTGGTCCACGGGTCCTATTATTTGAATGACTAATTTATATGCCAGGTTTGACATTCCTAAGTAAGGACTATTTTTTTTTGCATAAATTTCTCGCCTTCTTTTAGAGTACATTTTTAAATCAAAGTAACATGATAAAAGCCTAGGTCACTTTATGGTTCTGTCATGTACCAAATATTATCAAAATCAATTCAGTGGTCTACGCTGAAGTTTACCGAAAAACATAGTTTTATTTGTTTGAATAATGTGTCTCATTAACCCTTTAAAACGCGAATTCTAAAAAAAAAACTTTGTTATACATCATTATCATCATCATAGGTATTCTGCCGTTATTGGAAGGTCACATGCCGCAGCTGAGAAGCTTCCATGCCCCACGGTCTTCCGCTAACCTTTTCGTCTTCACGTACGATTTCCGTGTTTTGATATTGTGCCATAATTGTGATCTTCATCCCTCCCTTTCTTTCCGGCCACCATACCCTCTAGGACGTCCCTCATGATACAAGTTCTTCTTAGGCGATGTCCCAACCAGTTTCTCTTCCTCTTCTTAATAATATCTAAAAGTGTTCTTTTCTCCCCCACCATTTCTAACACACTTTCATTCGTTTTCTTCTTGACCCAACTAATTCTTTCCATTCTTCTCCACACCCACATTTCGAAGGCTTCCAGTCGATTTTCATCACTTTTACGTAATGTTCACGTTTCCACCCCATATAGTACAACACTCCACAGGAAGCATTTTATGAGTCTTTTTCTCAACTCTTTATTCAAGGTCCCACAGAACAGACTTTTCTTCTTCCTAAAGGCTTCTTTCGCCATTCCTATCCTTGCTTTTATTTCACGTTCGCACTTCATGTCATTACTAGGAATACTACATAGATATCGAAAACTGTTCACGTGTTTTATTTTCTCCCCCCACTTTTGTATTTGACACAGACTCCTTCATTCCAATCACCATGGCTTTTGTCTTTCTAACATTTATTTTTATCCCATATTCTTCAAAGCCCTTCCTCATTTTTCTAACATTTTATTGACATTTTTTTTTCAGATTCTGCAAGAAGCGCTATATCTTCTGCAAATCTTATGCATCTAATCATTCTACTTTCTACCGAAATGCCGTCATTATCATATAGGATCTTTTTCACTATCTCTTCTAGATAGACATTAAATATTCTTGGCGAGAGGCAGCATCCTTGTTGAACTCCCTTCCAATTGCACTCTCTTCCGTCAGTTCTTCCCCTATCCTAACACTTACTTGTTGGTTAAATGTATAAGTTTCTTATGAGTTTTCTATCTTTCCATTCCATCCCTATTTTCGTTAGAACTCTCAACAACAATTCCCAATTCACTCGGTCAAAAGCCTTTCCTAAATCAATTAATACAACATACACCTCTTTCCCTTTTTATATGAATCTTTCACCGATCGCCCTTAATAATCCAATTGCATCTCTTGTGCCCTTGCTTCTTCTGAACTGAACTGCTCCTCCTCAACTTGTTCATTTGTTCTTCCATATAACCTTCTTTTTAGTATTCGTAGCAGAATTTTATCTGCATGAGATATGAGACTAATAGTTCTATAATCCTCACATCTCTTTGGGTTCAATTTCTTAGCCATCGGTATCATGATCGTCTTCAGAAAGTCTTTTGGCCACTCTCCTGTTTCATATATTTCATTGCATAGTCGGAACAATTCTTTCTTTCCCTTGTCTCCCATATTTTTAATGAATTCGATTGGTATGTTATCTATTCCGGTTGTCTTTTCATTCCTAATCTCGGATATAGCCTTTTCAAACTCATCCCGAAGAATATTAAATCCTTTATCTTCCTCGCCTACTTCATTTTCTACTTCAACATTTAGGCTACACGGTCTATCCCTACTCTCATATAAGTCTTCAACGTATTCTTTCAACCTTCCTATGACTCGATTTCTCTCGCTTATTACCTTCCCATTCTTATTTTCTACTGATATCGTAATACCCTTTGTTTCCTCCGAAATTCCATAGATTTCACCTCCTTGTACATTTCCTCATATTTCCCAACTCTTTCTAATTCTCCTATGTCCTTGCATTTTCTTTTGTAAAACTCTTCCCTCGCTCTGTCTGTTTCTCTTCGTAATTCATTATTTAACTTTCTGTGCATCTTTCTCCCCTTTACTCTATCAACCTGTTTCCACGTCCTCCTCTCCCTCATTTTCTGCAATATCAGCTCTGTAACCCATGGTTTCTTAGCAGTTTTGTGTTCGCGGTAACCTACTGCTTCTTCTGCAGCCTGCTGTAAGCAATGTTTAATATGTTCTCACCGCGCGTTACTACCTGCGCCTATCCTTTCCTCGTTTTAACATTTTTTTTCGAATTTTTCAACGAAAAGATTTCTTACTTTCTCATTTTTCAATTTTTCAGTATTCAAAACTCTGTTGCCTACTTTTCTTCTCCCTACATTTTTAGTTGAATATCTACTTCGGCCAGCACAAGATTATGATCAGAGAAAATATCCGCCCCGGGAAGGGTCTTCGCGTTCTTTAACGTATTCCGATACCTGTCCTGAATCATAACATAGTCTGTCTGATATCTTCCGCCGTCTATTGGTGATTTCCATGTATATATTCTTCTCTTGTGCTGATCGAACCAAGTGTTCCCAATTACTAGTGAATTCCGTCTACATAAATTCACCAGTCCCTCTCCCCTTTCATTTCTTTCGCCTAAACCATATTTGCCTACGATACTACCTTCCTGTTTTTCTCCCACAACTGCATTGAAATCTCTCTTTAGAATTACGCATGCACCCCTCTTCTCCTTATCTATAATTTCTTCTATTTTCTCATAATTTTCCTCTACTTCTTCAGTTGCATGCGAAGTCGTTGGTGCATATGTCTGTATCACCACTAGATCCTTCGTTTTCCCGTTAAGTCTTAACATCATAACTCTATCATCAATAAATTCTAGCTTCACTACCTTTTCCTTTAAGAGCTTTCCAAGAATTATTCCTACGCCATTATGACCACACTTTTCATTACCTGAGTAAAACATTCTATAACTTTTGCTGTTTAACACCCATTACCTTCCCATCTAACTTCACACACGCCCACCAAATATAGATTATTTTGTTTCATTTCTTCTTTAAGATTTTCTAATTTGCCTCCCTGTAACATAGTACGTACATTCCGTGTCCCTATCCTAAACCTTTCTCTCTTCAATTTCTTTCTTTCTCTGTCTGTCTTCTCCCCATTATTACTTTCTCGTCCAATAGTCCTTCCCAAGCCATCCCTCTCCCGGAGATCCAATGGGGGGATATTTTACCTCCGGAACTATATTTTGACCTGCGAAAGACCATTGTACGTATGTTCTCTTTTTGCTGCCAGCAAACTAGAGAAAATAGAGTGGTGGTTTCCCATGCACTTATTTTAAATGACGAATTAATATGTCAAGTTTGATTTTCCTAAGTTCAGAGGATCGTGAGATTCTATTTCTTTTTACATAGAATTTGAACGCCTCGCTCCCACTTATGATAGTATTTTAATTAAAGTAACACCATAGAAACATTAGATAGGCAAGGATCAGTTCAGGTGCCAACAATGTTCAAAATCGACCCAGCTACCTAAGATGAGTTGAGAGACAAACATAGTTACACTAATTTATAAACACCAAAAGAGGAACGAAAACAGAACGACGATTTAGTTTACAACAAACAAGCTTGGTAATTACAGAGAAAGAAGATAACAGCCAAATTCAAGCTGATCATCTATTATTTTAAGAGTTGTATACTTTTGTTTCAACAAATCAGTTTAATGATTACACATAAACAAAAATTTTGTTTAACTTTTAGTTTAGTGTCTCTATCAGCAGCGAGGATATATGACACGTGAACCTACGCTTAAAGTGTAATCCGAACCACATGAGCCGGGAATCGAACTCTGGTCTCTCACGCCAAAATGCTGTCTGCTTAGCCACGAGGGAGCTTGCAGAGAAAGAGAAAATAACAGTAAAGTTCAAGAAAATTGTCCAATATTTTAGGAGATATGTAGTTTTGTAATTAGCCTCGTGAAATTTTTTAAAAAAAAGTAAAGAAGAAAAAGCAAAAAGGACAAACTTAGGAACGAAAGGTCACCATCAGAAGTCAGCTATTTTATCTCCATTGTGACAACTCAATCTAAATGTCATTTACTCTGGTTAAAGGAAGTTGGCTCAACGTTAGTGCTTGGGCAAACGTTTAATGATGAAACCAAGTTGCTAAAACATTTTGTTTGCCCATGTAAACATTGTAAGTGCAGGAAGCGGATTGCTTGATTCATGATTCCAACCAGAACCACAAACCATAAAATTACAACCACAGAGTTCAAGGAAACAAAGTAACCTAGTTTACAACCATTTCTAGAAGAAGCATTAGGTAAAGAGAGACAGAAGCATTACAGAAAAGAAAGTCTTTTGAAACAAAAATAAGTAAGATGTCATTTTTATTTAGGTCCGTTAAAGCAATTTAAGCAACGATGTGACTTTTTTACTATATTTTGTAAAACACATTTGTTTTATAGTTTTGATGTGTTGTAATTTTAATGAGGTGTAGTGGTGGGCATTAAAAATGTAAAACAAGAAAGGAACATCGCATTGACCCTACATTTGTAAAATGTGTAAAGGACGAGGAAAAATGTTAGAAGTGCATCCTGAGTCATCACGTGCACTGGTTACACCTACTGAGACAGGCCAAGGAGCCACAATTCAGTAGTATTTGATTCTTGTCGTAGGGTATACTGAAATTTTGAAGAGAAAAGTTTTTTTTTTGGTTGAATGGTTTCGTTTTTCGAAAAAATGGAAAATAAAGAAGAGAATTGTATATCTTTTCTCCGAATATACACTATCTTTACTATACTATACATAAAATTCTATACTTCCTGCTTCAAGTATGACAATGATGATGGATATATTTCCCCCAGTCAATAATAATGAAATTTAATGAACAAAGAAAGGTCTTGATTCAACTCCTAGATCTATCTGTAAATGTACTGATTGACTCGTCTGATTCATTTATTACTAGATCCTTAAAACTATTAAGAGCATAGCTTTGAAATTTTTGTATAAATAATATATCTTTGTATTCTAGATTGCAGATAAGGTGGAAGTTTGCGAGATTGGAACCCTGAAGGGGGTCTTGAAACATTTGTTGTTGTTCATTACATCCCCGAAAGTATTATACGTAGTAAATTGAAACTTTGAATAAAGATTTTTCCATGTACGGTGATCGGAGTTTCTTACCTAGAATGTAGGGACCCCTAGGGGATCGTGAGAAGAATACTTTGGAATCTCAAAGGGAGGTGAACAATATAAATGTAATTAAGATCTAGTAACAGGAAAATATACTAAATATTATTCTGAATTTTTTATTTTGATAGATATTTATTTATTTTTATTTACACACTTATTGTAAAAAACATCAAAAAATCTTAAACAACATTGTAAACAAATAAAGAAAGTTTCATAAATAATCGAAATGAAAGAGGAATGAAATTAACGGGAAACTGCATACTGATATACAAGAGCATGCAAACAAAACTGTGATAGGTTGCAATAATCAAACAAACTTATTACAAACGGAAATGAATTTACCGGCGTCCCTGCAAAGAGGGTATGATAAATGGAGCCAGTTCGTGATATGAAATAGATTAAGGAAACCTGCTCTAGACTGACAATAAGTTTGAGTTTGACGAAATGTGAACATTAACGGATACGATGGAGTGAGCATTTACATATCCCAAGTAAAATTTGACTAGCATCAACATATGATTAGTATTTTTTCAAATAAAAATTCAGGACACTTTTGGTTTGCATAATACGCGATCTGTCTCCATAATAGTTACATTATGTAACAAGTGAGTTTCATGTTGTTGTGTGAAATACAGAAACTTCGAAACTATGACAATTCTCGAACTATGAAATATTGAAACTTCAAGTAGTACATATATAACTATAAAAGAACCAAGAAAGTTTTGTCGCTTTCTGTGGAGGTCTGTGTTCAATTGGCCCTCACACCGTGAGTTGATTACGAATGGAGATAAGACGAAAGTCAATAGTTGGTGTGGGTATGCCCAAATACTACCTGGTTGTGGCAGTTCAGTTACACCGTGAATTTGCGTAAGGATAGACTGTACATGAGACCTCCACAGAGCGTTATATAGGCATATATGCTGTGCGAGTTCAAACTGGGTTCAAACGACGCTGTAGCAGGGTGGAAGATATGCCAGTCCTTTGGTGAGGGTGTTGTGGTTACGCGGACAAAGCAGTTAACAAGTTTAATTACAGTGACAAAACACTTGAAGACGCACCACGTGCCGGAAGACAAACACATTTACATAACGAAGATCTTCAAGCAACAATTGGGGCGAAGAGTGACCTGATATGTGAGGAACTGAGACTACAATTCAGTGTGAGCGGAGATACCATTCGGAAACACTTCCATCTACTTGGCAAGCACTACAAGTTGGGTAGATGAGTCCCACATGATTTGACTCCGGGCCAGAAGGCAACTCGAGCAGACACCTGTGTTTCATTGCTGTCTCGTCTGAGGAAGAAGACGTTTCTGGACAGGGTATTGGCATGTAATGATAAGTGGGTCCTATACAAAGCTCCACGGTGCCATCATCATTATGTAGCGTCCCATGAACCAGTTCCAAAACAGCCGAAGCAAGTACTGTACCAGAAGAAAGTCCTGCTGTGATTTTGGTGGACTGCTCGCGGCATCATGCATCGGGAACTACTGCTAGCTAGTCAGAGCATCAATGCAACTGTTATTGTCAGCAGTTGAATCGTGTTAAAAAAAAACTAAAAACTGTGGAGCCAGTACTTCTGAATCGCAAAAGGGTCCTTATGTTACAGGACGAAGCTAAGCCCCAAGTTGCTAGGATGACCCGGAACATCATTCTAAGCCTTGGATGGGAAATACTATTGCATCCGCCATACTTCCTGGACATTGCATTGTTCGATTATCACTTGTTTCATTCCTTAGACAATCACGTTAGATGACACCAGTTGAAATCCCTAGTAGAGGTGCAAAATGTACTTGATACCTTCTTCGCTTCACGGTCCACCAAATTCTGCCGCAATGGAATTCATGATCTTCCAGAACGTTGGCAGAAGGTCGTGGATGCTGATGGAGAGTACTTTTGATCTTCCAGGTATGTCTTAGGTGACATATCGATGTTCTAATGTGGAGGGTGAAAAAGCTACATAACTTTCTTGGTTACATTTATACTTGTTGCAATAGATTTATAAGATCAAAGATAGAACTCATTTCTCAGGTGCTTAATCCATATCAGAAAGCCATTATTCGCTATGTCTACCTGGTTTGTTGTATGGTGATAAAGTTTGAAACCGGAAATCGTAAATTTGCACCACTTCCGGTTTTGGTAGTGCTGCAGGTTGTGACGGTATATTCATTTGACACCCTGGATAGATTGCAGAATACAACTTGTCACTATGCATTACCATTTTTGTTCCATGGTTCTATGGCAATAATTATTGAAACTTGAAATAGATAATTTTAACCACTTCCAGATATAATAGAGGGTTAAGAGAAATAAAGCTTACTCTTCGGAAGCTGAATCGATTGCGAAAAAAAGAAAACGCATTTTGATATCTCATACCCGTTTTGCTCTGACACTTGTCGACATGCTGACAGGCAAAGCCATTCTTTAAAACTTTCGATATTTATGCATAGAATAGTTTGGAAGTCTAATAAAATGATATTTTGCTTTTAGTTTTTTTTTCTGTCGGAATACTTTTACTCAATATTTTGATGGCACATGAAGAAATAAACCTAATTTTGATTCATAGCAAATAACTATCATATCGATTGAGTCATATTTAATATCACCGTGTCCGCAAGTAGCACTATTTTTACAACAAAACATTATAAGAAAAGTAGAAATACAACTTATAACTGTAAGCGATGGGCAGCAATAGTAATAATAAAGAAACTGATTACAAACTTGAAATTCTTATACCGCTCACAGGATGTGATAAAAGGGGCCATGATTTGAAATAGGTTAAGAAAGCCTGTCATACGCGATTTACAGAACTTATTCGGTCTGAACCAATCTTGAGGCAAACATTGACTTGTTTACTAGCTAGTAAGCAAGTGGAACATTTTCTTCTGCAAACCTTTGCTTTCTAAGTTATTGACTATCAAATTTGTAGTTCACGCTTACATAGTCAAATGTTCGCTATATATATATATATATAGTGAGACATTTAAAACTGTTTTTGGAAATATGTGGAAAACTACAAATCGGATTTTTAAAAGAGTTGTAACAAAAGTTGTTCGCCTCGAAGGGGAACATCCAGCGATACCATACTCGACCCCCGGCCCCAGCTACGGGTGCAGGTTTGAGCTCAACTTTGAAATATTAAATAGGAACCTCCATTTTTTATAGATTTGTATTTTCTGGAAAAGCATACGTAACTTTTGTATTGAACTCTTTTTTTGTTGCGTGATAGTAAAAAAAAAAGTCAAAATGGTTATGAACAGTTGAAAAATGATATCTCAAGAAATACACATCAGATTAGGAAAACTAAAGTAGGTAATTTAGATATCCTTGCAAATGCTATGAAATGGCACCATAGTTGATCCCTCAGCGCCATCTCAGGAGTTTAGAAAGGCAGTTATTCTAAAATCTTTAATGAGAAACTGGTGTTTTACAGCAATAACACTTGATTCTCCAGAACATAATACAATACTTTGTCCACATTGTTGGTGTAATTTATGTTATCGATGTAGGTTAAATGGACAGCAGTTGGAACCATTTATTTTTTTTCTTTTTTGTGGATGATTTAAAATGTAGTTTTAGCGTTCCTTAGGAGTAACGACGTGGACGTAGTAACAGTTTGTTCCCTTCGGGGTGCTTTTTTAATGTGAGCCCCCTTGTCTCCCATCATCGGGATGCTTGTTTCAGGTTAGTCTTCTTGCCTCTCATCATCGAGGTGTTTGTTTTAGGTGGGTCTCCTTTCTTCTCACAATCGCAGAAGGGGAGTCCCCTTGCCTCTCACACATCTCCATAATTTATTGAGACAAATGCCAGAAATGGCGCCTGTTTTCTGCAGAACATATTGCAAGTGTTACCCTACAGCGAGAGTCTAACCACGGACTGCGACACGTGATAGCAGTTCTTGCTTTAGAGACAGTAATTTGAATGATAAAGAAATGTATCGCAGAAAATAGTCACCATTTCGAACATTTTCTTGTCATTTGTCAGCGGTGTTTAATTATTTTGATTTTTGTCTATTACAGCGCCATCTTTCACACAACAAACCCAATGTTACATAACATACTCACAAAGTACGATCACACGTCATACAGGCTTATGTCATTGTTTGTATTGGTGAGAATAATTTCTAGTTTCAAGGATTAGTTCCTTGACCTATAGTTCAATTGTGTCGAGCATGATTGTGGATTTCACTTTTGATGGGATGTTAACTGAAAGAAAAGAATATGGGTAACAGGGCAATAGTCCGTATCATATGATGCAGTTGGGTGTTGTTATGTAGTTAGAGACTGTGGTCAATGATGATGAAAATAGTTGTTTATTAGTTACAGAAAAATTTCTATTATGGGTCAATTGAAGATACCAGTAACTTTAGGTGACAAAGTTAAGGAGTTCCGGTAATTCTAACCTCACAAAAAGAATTGATAATATTTTAGAACAAGACTTGATTGACATCAAACACTCCAAATGGTGAGAAGAATTAAAAATATTTTTCATGATATAACTGCTGGATGTAAAAGGTTTTCAACGTCACACGTGTCCAAAAAGTGGTTTCAGAACACCCCTTGTCCTTGTTTTAGTTTCAAAACTCTCTTGTCCAAAATATTTTCCTCAATATTATGCAAATAATTAGTGTAATAACACCAATTAGCTTTAGAACACACTCTTAACATACGTACGCGCCTTTGGCGTTGGAGACCCAGGTTCGATTCCCGGCAGGAGCTCATGTGGTTCGGATTCCACGTTAATCAGTAGGTCCACGTCTCATATAGCCTCGCTGATGAACGGGACGCTAAAATCAAATCAAATCAACACTTTTAACATAAATATTTCAAACATAAAACATTTCAACGTTCCGATAAGTTTCTGAAGCATTGCACGTTTTTTTTTTTTTTTTTTTTTAACTGTACAAAAGACGTTTTGAATATACACTCGACAATCCCTTGATACACAAACTGTTTCAAACTGCTATCCATTTCACCTACATCTGTGATATAAATTACATGACCAATGTGGACGAAGTAATTTGTTATGTTCTGGGGAATTAAGTGTTATTGCTGTAAAACTCCAATATCTCATTACAGATTTTAGAATAACTGCCTTTCTCACCTATGATGGCACTAGGGTATCAACTATAGTGTCATTTAATAGCATTTTCAAAGATATCAAAACTATCTACTTTAATTTTTCTAACCTAATGTGCATTTCTTGAGATATTATATTTCAACTGTTCATAACCCATTTTGATTTTTGTCGATTACAGCGCCATCTATCACGCAACTAACTAAGTGTTAAATACAAAAGTTACATATTTTCTCCCGAAGAATCCGAATCTGCAATAATAAAAAAAAATGGGGGTTCCTATTTAAGATTTCAAAGTTGGCCTCTCTCCCGTCCCCGAGGTGTGGGCCAGGGGTCGAGTGTGGGATCGTTGGATGTACCTTTGAGATGAACACGTTTTTTTTAGAACTTTTTTTTAAATCCTATTTGTAGTTTTCCAGATATTTCGAAAAAAAAAACAGTTTTTAAATGCCTCACCCAATAAAAGAATGCTATTCAGAACAAGAATTAGCGGAAACTACAAGGAACAAAAGTGACAAGACAATGCAGGACGAGGTCTCTTAGACCATGTTGTCATGATAGAAGAACTTGTAGCTGTCATAAGTTTTCTTAGACCATTTATTAAAGCAATGTCAAACACTTATGTGAGGAAAGGCTATGTGAATACTAATCCATAGTGAGATAGATAGAAAGTAGTTGAAGTTCTTACATGGTTTTTTGATGCACAAAAATACAAGGAACCTATAGCATAATTAAAATATTATTTATTTTGATAGAGTTCTCTCTGGGGTATACTTGAAACCTTTATTATTATTATTATTATTATTATTATTATTATTATTATTATTATTATTATTATTATTATTATTATTATTATTATTATTATTAAATTCAGTGTATGTATACGACTTTCAGAATGAGACAGGTGTTAATAGGACAAGTGATTTTGAAAGTATGACTATACTTACAATAACACAAGAAAAATCTTAGAACATTTGATTTTAATTACAAATAACTTTGACTTCTATTCCATACAAAATTCTGAAATAATTTCATCTTTATTTACACTTTACAGCTAGTTTACAGGCCAAAATGTGTGACAAAGAACTTATCTATGAATGAACTATGCCAACTTTGGTGCGCGCGGAAGTCAATTTATTGATTACTTCCTGAGTCTGAGAATCTGCTGATCACGTTAGAATGCTGTACTTACAATACTACCTCACGATTTCCTAAATACGCAGATTCTCGCTAAGCTTCAGTGGATATCATTATTTGCCCTGTCAGTGTTTTAGCAGCACCAAATGAATGGAGGTCTCACATTTGCAAAAGTAGAAATAAAATACAATTGCTCCTCCCGCGATGTTATAAAAAAATAATGACATTGAGTATTTTTCATCTATATTGCAAGTTGTGCAATTTCTTTTTAAAAACAGAAAAGATTTACATCAGTAAGTAAGTGTTGCAATTGAAAAATATTATTTCAACAGTTTACTTTTATACAAGTTGAAGAATCGAAACAAAAACCTCTTAATAGTTCGTGAATTCGATCCCAGTTCATTTAGTGCAATAATATATGAAGAGTAAAAACAATTTCACTTCTAATAATTGAGCGGCTTGAGGGAACATAATGGTATATAACACTTTTTAAATTTCAAGTAAACTTGAAAAGGAAGTTCAACCTTCTTATGCAATGCAATGCAATGACACATACCAAACAAGCTTGTCCTGCCATCTTCAATTACATTTACGAAATTAAACTACCTACATACTGCCCTGGTATTTGATCTCTATCTATTCCATTTAATGTTTCAATTTCACTGGAAATGGCACTTACCATTGTGTTTCCCCGAGTCACTCAATCATTTATTTTCTACTTCAGATTGATAACCTTTAATTTTTTACCATATAACATAAGGAATATTTTCTGTTTCGAGCAGATAGCGCAATTCTAATTGTGTATAGTTGTTTTCTTACACGGTTGTAGATTATCACCATATTATAAGAGGTACGGAAAGTTGGGTAGCAAATCCCAGCCAAATTATCTGATTTATGTCAAGATGCCAATTGATGTAATATAGTCTTACATTATCCTGAAAGAAAACGTACCTTGTCAAAACCTTCCAGGTTGATCGTCCTGAATCACCCCCTTCATCCCCCCCAAAATACGCCGCTTTGCAGTAGCAAGCAGCACTGCGGCGTCTGTCGGCAACCAATTGATGAACATAGCTTCCTAACGATAAAAGAAAAAATCTATATATAATGCTCAGAATTAGGGGCAGACAACATTTTCTTAATTTCTTAGGTAGTGGTGCAAGATGTTTCCTTTATTAGCTTATCCTGTTATTCACTTTCAGATATGCTCTTGCATCTGTTCGATTGAACGCCAAACGTAGCAGATCAGCTGCACTGCTTCTCCTTTCTTATAATTTTTTATATCAGTTAAACACTGTAGTATGCAGCAAATCTCCGCTCCGTTCACTACATTCAGTCGTCGAAAAATCTCTGCTGACAGCACACCATTTCGAACATTTGGTGGAATCCATCCATACACTTCTTTAAATTTTAAGGGCGACTGTTTCAGTGCGAATAAAACAAATTAACATGTACATCTAACAAGCATAATACATGTGTTGGAAAACACAATTAGATTTTAAATAATTTCTACATACGGAGAAGCTATAGGGTCAGTCCCCTTATTTAGCGTCCTTATTATAAAATGAAAATTTATCATAGTCTCTGAGTAACGCTAATTTCTAATCGTTAACAATTGATTTTCGTTTCACAGTATGAAATTACGGTAGATTTCCAAGCTATGCGAATTCAATACTCAAATTTGAAGTAATACATCAATAACTACTGGTTACAATAGATTAATAAGATGAAAGATTGAACATGTTCCTTGGAGGCTGAATCTACATATACAATCTACTGCTCACTGCCTTTTACTGTTTTTGTTCTATGGAGACAAAGGTTAAAACTGAATGTCGTTAATTTGAACCACTTTTGATTTGAATAGACGGTTAAGGAAGGAAGAACGCACTCTCGGAAAGCTGAATTGATTAAAAAGAAAACGCTACGCGACACATCTTATTTTTCACTCTACAGAAATCAATATTGAAACCACAAGCGCTATTAAATTTCAAACACTAGCAGTATTAGAAGTTGAGGTGATACATTCCCTCGAGACCTCAATCCAATTGCATAAAAGAGCTTTTCGCAATCTATCACCGTTTCTTTTTGTTGTTATTGTTGTTGTTGATGATGACGGTATAAGTTGAAACTGAAAATGATTAATGTGAATTTCTTTTGGTTTGAATAAAGTTACCTATTCTCGAGGTTTGTTCGAGGAGATGGAACCTATTCATGAGAAACTGCTCTATGGAATTCGGTACTGAAACCGGAAATAATAGTAATTATGTCAACCACTTCTGATTTTGGTAGAGTGCTGTGGGTTGTGATCATATCTTCGTTTGAGATGCGAAATGGATGTCAAGAAACAGCTTGCCGTTGTTTATTACCATTATTGTTTTATGGTGATAAGACTTGAAGTAGGAAATCTTTAATTTGAACCACTTTGGATTTCAATAGTGGGTTAACGGAGAAAATAAAAACCTACTCTTGCGACAATAAATCGATTGGCGAAAACCACATCTCGATTTCACTTACTGTTTTTCGTTGTGGAGATCACATCGGTACTGAGCCACTTCCGGTTTTGGTAGATTATTGGTTATTATCATGAGATGTTGCCTTAGGATGCTGATCATTTGAAGAAAGCTGCTTCTTGTTATCTGTTAGCATGGTAATAAGTATTGAAACCGGGAATGTCTAATCTGAACCACTTCCGGTTTGAATAGAGAATTACCGGATGAGATGGAACCTACTCTTCGAACGTTGAACAGTTTACAAAAGGAATTTCGCGATATCTCTTACTGATTTTCGAATGATACTTGTCAACAGACGGGCAATCGGACATATCCGTTCTACAAGACTGACGCTTGCAAATCACAGTTTGGAAGTATAATAATAATTAGAGTTACAAACTGAGACATTTTAATCTTACTAAGAGTTGTAATGATTTGATTGCAACCAAATTTAGATTTTAGCATTATTATTTGTGTAATGACATGATAGTTGGTGGCCATTTTAAACTTCCAAACGATGCTAGTATAAGTGTCGGAAATCTTAAAGGATAGCTTTGTCCGTCCATCAGTCTGTCGACAAATAATAGAGCAAAAGCAGTAAGAAATATTTAGAATATGTTATTTGCAAACGATTCAGCAGCGTCTCAAGGCAACAACGCTGAAATCTACGAAAAACAAAAATGATTCAAGTTTACTATTACTTTCAATACTGATCTCCATAAATTATAAATGGTAGGAAAAGCGCTTTCTTTGCAATCGATTCATTGTTTCAAGAATAAGTTTCATCTTCTCTGTCAACCCTCTATTCAATCTTGAAGTGGTTCAAATTAACCATTTCCGATTTCAACATGTACCAGCAGAGAACAAAAATGGTATTAAATAGTGACAAACAGTTTTCTGCAATGGATTTAGAATTTCAAGCGAATATATTATCACAACCTGCAGTACTCAACTAAAACCGGATATGGTTCAAATTTAATAGTACTTACGGTTTCAATTGTGATTTGTAGACAACAAAAAATATATAAGATATATCAAGAGATTTTTTTTTTTGTAATCGATTCAGCGTTCCAAGAATAGGTTCTATCTGTTCTCTTACCTCTCTATTAAAATCTGGTTAAGAACACACCATGAAACAATAACAATAAGATATAGCGAGTAGACCTAATGGCTTTTTGATGTGGATTCTGTGTGCGAGGAACAGATTATGTAGTTGAAATGAAAATGAAATATTTAAGTTTTTCGCATGGAATCTTTAATCTTTGACGTCCTACGATTATGCCGGTTAGGCTAAATGAGATGGTGATGATGAGAAATGAATGAAAGGGTGGAATGAAGAAAATGGGAGGAAACGGAATAAGCTCGTGAAAACCCACGAGCACGGTGTTTGTCCACCACAAAGTCAACACGGCGAAAGCTGGGATCGAACCAGGGATCCCAAGCACCGGAGGTGAACGCTCTACACTTTTTAAAGACTTAATTGATAATTTAATTACAGTTACATTGGGCAGTTACAAAAGTAATACACAAGCAATGTGGCTGAAAAATATATAAGTAAATTGGTAAAAATTGAAAGAAAAAATTTAAAAATAAAGAAAGAAGTAACGATTGACAATATGAATAGTAAACGCAAATGCTATGAAGGTAAGACGATCAAATTATTGCAAAGAGTTTATAGTCATTACATTGGGCTGTTGTTCAGTCGATACAAAACAATTTGGTTAAAATATAGATAACAATTGACAGTTAAGAAAAGTAGATACTAGTTTATGAAGCTAAGACAACTAAATAATACTTTTTGTTTATAATGCGCAGGAATTTTCTGCAAATGGTGCCAGAGATTAGTCGAATACACATCAACATGACACGGTCGATGTGTGGTAAGCACATATAGAAGAGTATATGCAGCGAGCCAAATTACACTGTTATTTCTTGCTTTAGGAAAATAATTAAAATCAGGATAGATAAGAATATTGGTTGCCGTAATGTATTATGGAGACGAACGACAAATCTTACTTATAAGTAAGCTAAAATCTCGTCAGATATTTTGAAATCTGTACAAAATTGTAAGCAATGTTCAAGAGTATCTATGTTATTGTAGTGGAAGCATATGTGGTGATCCACTATTGCTAAGTGAAAGAGTCTGTCTAGCGTTTCGTATTTGCTGTTTACTATAACATTCCAAAGCGATTTCTGTTGAGTAGGTAAGAAAGGAGCATTAATATTTCGCCAAATATAAGGTCAGTGAAAGTGTGGTTCTTTCAATTGAATATGAGACGTGACGAAGTGTTGTGTCTGTATATAACGGTGTCTAAATTGCTCTAACAGTCATGAGGTCTAAATTGCTTCAGGCAACCAACCCATAGGCTATATCAAGAACTAGTTCTCGCACGTGTGGGAATTTATATCTCCAAAGAAAAATATTAATAGGTGTTTCGAGGTCGACGCAAGCTAAACAAGCAGAGATACCATTACTAAAGACACTGTTCTATCGGTCGTATAGACGTCGATGGTTCTTTTCAACAGTAGAGCTTGAGCTTGAAGCGCTATATCTTGGAATGCGATTCCACCTAATGCCGGGGATAGCACGAGTTGCTGACGTGAAACACGAAGCACTTTATTATGCCACAGAAAGTACAAAGCTTGACTAGTGAGGAATTTGTATGTTTGTAGGAGGAGAGAAAAATAGAGCAAAAAAACACACACACACAGAGAGAAGGCTATTTTTTGTGTGAGAAAGAAATTTCTAGTGATCATGTTCATATTGCGAGGTTTATGTCGTATTAGAAGACCACATACTTTGTGTGCTATTATAACATAATTGAAAGTGATGGTTTGTTTGATGTTATTGAACAATTCAACACCCAGGTTTTTTTACCGAATTAATAGCCGTGTAGTACGCACTTTGTTGATCCAGGTTTTTGGGATAAATACAGAGGAGCTTTGTTTTTTGTTTATTTCATCTTGCTCCTGAAATATTTTGATACTTGTCTAAAAGACACTGAATATCATCGAGGGTAGAAATACTATTCACATAGAAGTGTATATCATCTAAGTATTAAATAGCTCGCGACTGAAATAGAAGGGTGGCAAATTTTAATGCCATTGAGGTTGGTTTGTGCCCCGTTTATTAGAGGTGCGATTGAGAGACTAAATAGGATACTGAATATGGTTTCACCTTGAAGAATTCTAGTACACAAAGTGAGAACGGAGCTTAAACCACCATTGATTTTTAACTAAGTTATTCTGTTGTGATACACTCCCTGAAGCATGAACAGAAAAATGCTATTTAATGCAAATTTGTGGAGAACTTTAAAGAGATAGTCGTGTTGATACCCTGTCAAAAGCTTGTGAGAAATCGGTGCATAAAATGGCCACAAGGCTGGGGGCGGCAGACTCATGATAAGCTATAAAATCTCTTAGGCTAGCTAAAGCTTCATAAACTAATGCATTTCATCCATGACCGTATTGACAGGAACTAAGTAACTTTTCCATATAATTGTTCATACGAAGCGCTATACATCGGGTTAAGATTTTTAAATCTGCACATAAAAGACTGATCGGGCGATAATTATCAATAGACGTAGAGTTAGGCTTTTCAGGTATTAAAACAGTAAGACCCGTAGAGAGAGATTTTCCTAAAGTAAAATTTTCTCGACATTCATTGCAGAGATCCGTGAGAAAGGGGCAAGAATATCAATGAAACTAAGATAAAATTCTAATGGAAGGGAGGCAATTCCAGTAGATTTTCCATGTTTGCGTAATCTAATGGAGGTCTCAACTTCATAGATGGTAAAAGAACTGTTTAGATACTCTTGAGCATTAACATCTAGAATTCAAGGATAAAATCTAAAAGAGATTCATCCACATTCGTTACCTGAGGTGCAGAATACAGTTTTTAAATAATGCTTAACAAATTGGGGAAGTATATGCAAACCTTCATATATTTGACCATCCTTGTCCTTAATGGACGAGATAAACTTTTGTTTCCCTCTGAGTCATTGTTTTTGAATTTGTACAATGATAGCCTGATCCGTGTCATCGGCTGGAACAATTTTGTTTCCAACCAAGAAACCGCACATTCGTTGTTTATGCAATGACAATAGATGGGCTTTGATTTCTTGTATTTGAGGCCTAACCAGACGGCCTCACAATTGCTCTTGCATGTATTCTGTGAGTAGGTGCGAGTAATAGTTGTATTGAGTATTATATGCTTGGTTCCTTTGGATACAATATTGCTTACTTACGGATAGAAATCTAGGTTTAACTCTCTTGTCCCCAAAATACATAAGTTTGCCCTGATAGTGTGATATTAACGGAAACAAGATCCTCCATTCCTCTCGAATTAAATGCTGATATTCAGGGTCCATAAGTAAAGAAGTGTTAAAATACGAAAGGGAACTACGTCTCAAAAAAATTGACACTGGTAGGGTTATTCTCATAATAAGAGCATCGTGATGACTAAAACAGACAGTTTTGAGGGTAACATCTCGTACTTGGGCAACCAGTGAGCAACTTATGTAAAAACGGTCCAAGAAACTGGATGATTTTGACGTATGAATGAGTGACCTGGGTCAGTGGGTCGAAAGTGACGCCACACATCAACTAGATTATATGTGTCTACTATTCGCTGGAGTTCAGGAGAGAAGTTAGCAAAACGGAATTATAATCTCCACCTAATATACAAGGGTTGGTACTTTTAAATAAAGCCTGTGCAAGGTCAGTGTTGAAGAAATCCTGCCTCTCTCACTATTTGTGAGAACCAGACGGGATATTCATATTACATAATTTGATGTGTTGAAGCATCCCAACGGAGATTCGTTCATTTGCTTGATCATTAACGGTCTTAAACTCTAGGTCACTACGATAGATGATAGCTGTACCTAGCCCATTCTCCGTACAACGAGAATAGCATGTATGATTTGAAAGATAACCATACTCTTGAAAGGCCACTTCTTGAGCGAACAACAAATCAATATCTGCTTTGTAAATAAAGTATCTTAATGCTTCTTGTTTAACAGGAGATGTAAATCCATTTAAGTTAATGGTGCCAAAACTAAAACTATACATAAAGATAAACATAAAAAATAGAGTGAAGCGAAATGGTAAACACTGCATAAATGGCTGAAATAGAGACCTCAATATAACGAGGAAGATAATTATAAGTCGTCCCCAACGGGGGTACCAGCTTTCAACTTTCTCAAAGTGGCCCGGGTTCGTGCAATTGAAACTTGGGTAAGATCTGAAGTACGGCCTCCTTTAGAATTTTTTGAAACTCCACTAACATTTGCCTTTAATTTGGAAAGTTTACGCTTTTCGTATACAGGGGCACTGAGATCAGATTCACTGGCAGAGTCACTGGTAAGTGGTAGTACATTCCTATCAAGGGTGATGTTTGAGTCTGCTACCAAGTGTACGTCAGATTATCATGGTCTATGGGAGCACTCAGATCAACTTTTAAATCCTGAACTGACGGTTGGTCACCTACCTGAGCAAGTTGTCCTTCCTGGGCAATTTACTGGGCCTTGGGACCAGAAATAGATGGGGGTATTGCAGTAGTTTCCAGAGGTTCAAGAACTTCCGGGTCAGTAGAACGTACTCTTTCCATAGGTCGGGGCGAATGTCAGGATCGTGGGGTGTTTCAACTGCTGGAACATCATGACTTGAAGAAGCACCAGGGTGAGCAGAAGTAAGCAGAGGAAATTCCGTGTAGTTATTAGTATGCAAAGAATCTTTTTCGTGAAGATTATGAAGTATACGAAGCGGTGGCGGTTGGAAACTTCGAACTTGCAGATTAACTTCGAAATGCGGACCTTTTTTGCGGGGGCATTCTTGAACAAAATGATCCTGTGAATTGCACAACGTGCAAGTTTGGATTTGTCCTTAGTAACTGCAAAATAGCTGTAAACCACACACTGTAATAAATGAAGGAATAATTTGTTTAACCTTCACTTTAATTAATTTACGTCCAGTACGGGTGATATACACATGGCCCGCAGAATACTGTTCGTCTAGGATTGACTGTATTTCACCATAATGTAAAAAAAAAAAAAAACTCGTGTTAACTGTTGATTACTAAGTTCCATGTGACACAAAGACACTTTAACGACTGTAAAACTGTTGTCAGCAAGATCAATAGGAAATAAATGTCCTTGTCACTCTCGGTGTATTTGACTTTATCATTAGTTGAAGAAAGAATTCGTTTACACAGCACCTTGTTGTCTAGCTTAATATGCTATTGTTTTCTCATGTAATCCAGTTCTATACTATGGATTTGATCAATTGTTAATTTGAATGTGTTTCGTATCCATTCATGTATAAAAATTGAAGTAAGCTTGTGACTTACTTGACCAAAATTGATATGTAAGGTATTCTCGCGTAAGTAACTCATGTTGAATTTTCGTCGTCCACAAAAAATCCCTTCGAAAGAAAAACATATATGCAGAGCCAAAACACTAAGAAAAACTGAAATATAACACTAGGATATTAACACAGTACACAAACTAATTTCGTGACTTGTCGTTTGTTACAACACAAACAGTCAGAGAGCGAAAGACGGTGTTACTAGCACGAAGTCTCACGAACGTATGACTGAGCCACCGCGCCCCCGATTATGTAGGTGATTTTTTTACTCTGTTGCAACAGTAGTTTTAGGTATATGGGATATTGAATCCGCATAATTTGGAAGTCTACGTTTTTTGCACACTGTAAAACGAAAGTCACTTGTTTTTTAAAGTGAAATGGAAATAATCACTAGCTTTGATTAGGGAAAATTTTAACCTATAATGTACAGCCAGCCAAAGGCTTGAGAGAACAACTAGTATCTATGACATCTGAAATAAAGTGTATGGGGGTTCCAGCATACTAAAGGCTATGGTGAGTTGCAAGTTTAACTATCTGATGAGTGATGGACACATCGACAGCCAACGGCATTATTTATGTTTTTCGGAGTCCAATATTTCTTAATTGATGTAGTCACAAAACTTCCTGCTCAAGATGCTTGATGAACACCAAACAATATACACTGGCTCAATAAAGAAGTCGGACATATACCTACTTACATCTTTCAACAGAGAATAAACATTCCAATAGTACGCTTCAGAAAACAAAAATATATTTTAATTACTTTATATTATTTACCTATGGAAAATAGAAACAGCAATAACAAAACTCAATTCCATGGCTATAAAAATACAAACAAGTGAAAATACAGCTAAAATCCATGTCACACAAGATCTCGGACAGATGGCAGCACTCTCTTTTGGGGCTTAATAACGGAATTTCCAATATGGTGTCTACTTGACAGTTCTAGGTATCCAAGTGAAACGAGTTAAGGCCGTACTGTCTGTACGTGGGTGAAACTGTGAATTTAAACTTTAAAATAGGAAGGCAACGTAATCAAACTTCTTTAGCAGTAAGAGACTTATTTTAAAATGTAAAGGGTGGAAATCAGTTCGTGAAATTGGGAAAATAGTAAATAGGTCAGACCCTATACTTCATGACATTATTAAACGTTTTAAATCAACAAAATCAGTGGAAAATAAACCAAAAAGTGATAGACCTAGAGTGTTTTCGAAATCAGTATCAGAATATCTTAATAAAAGTGTACATCCCGAAATCATAAGACTGGTTTTAAGAAGAAGCAATTTACATGGAAGAGTAGCCCGTAAAAACCGTTCGTGAGCAAGGGCAATAGAAATCCGAGACTCAATTTTGCAAAATATTATAAAAATAAAGATTTTTTGTTTTGTTTTGGAGCACTGTGTTACTCGCGGATGAAAGCAAATTTAATTTGTTCCGCTTAGATGGTTAATGTTATATCTGGAGAAAACTTAATGAAGAACTCCGAGAACATAATCTACGAAACATGGAGGTGAAACATAAATGTGGCTCGGTAATAGTTTGTGGCTGTATGTCCGCTGCTCATGGAGGTAAATTTTGTGAGGTCGATGGAATTATGGTCCAAACAAAATATTAAAACATTCTGAAGCAAACTTTGGTACAAAGTGCTGAAACATTGGGAATAAAACATAACTTCTAGTACTTCCAGAATAACGATCCCGAGTACAAAGCACTCAATTTACGTTTGTGGCTCCTGTATAATTGTCCGCATGTGATGGAAACACTTTCGCAATCTCCTGATATTAACATTATTGAGCGCTTATGGGCTTATTTGGAAAACCAGTTAAAAAAGAATCATAGGTCTACTATTAGAACAAAGGGAGACTTGGAATCAGCACTTCAGACTGAATCAGCAGAAATTGATCCTTCCTTCTAAAAATAAATAAAAAAAAAACTTGTAAAATCCATGCCCACAAGATTGAAAGCCATCGTGAAAAATACAGGATTAACAACAACATATTAGAAATATCTATTAATATTCTAAAATTTTGCTATGAATTAAGTATCCGAGCTTTTTTTTTTTTTTTTGACATGCATTTACACTGTTTTACTTTTTGTGTTTTACATAGTCATGAAATTGAATTTTGTCATTGATGTTTTTATTTTCCATAAGTAAATAATATAGAATAACTAACATATATTTTTTGTTCTCTGAAGCGTACTCCTGGAATGTTTATTCTATCTTGGAATGTGTAAGTATGTATATGTCCACTTCTTTATTGAGCCACTGTATATATTAGAACCTCAGAGTTTTTTTTTTTTAATCTGATCTCCCCTAAAATGTTGTCATATCAGAACAAATAGCCCATTAGAAAAGTTAGCACAGTTAAATTATATTAGACGGTGCACCAAGTGACATACATTTTAAAAACATGTACAATATGCAGGCAAAGATCTTTAATAAACCCTTGTAAGTCAGGAACGGCTGAAGAAAGTTGGACCAGAATGATGATAAGGATAATGGAGGGGTTGTATCGTTTTGACTGCCATCTTGAATCCCGCCACCTTTAATTCATGTTCAAGATTTGTAATGGGAAGGGAATCATGTGACAGGTATCTTTCCCTACAAACACATTATTTTAACTTATTTTTAATTGTTTACCACTAATAACATTTATAATGTGTGCTTTCTAACTTACCCTTTTATGTCTACAATTTGAAAAAAAAAAAAAAGAGTTTGGCAAGGTAAACAAAAGGCACAAAACAAAATAGAATGTTACACATATAAATTATTTGATGTAAAATTAAAAGAAAAAAATTATTCATAATGTTGGAACAAAACTAGACAGTACTTCCACCTAGTAATACAGTTATAACACTTCATATAATGATGAAGTTTAAATTACAGTGGAAATGGTAACTACGTTTACAATGGAAACAAAGTGAGAGTCGAGAATAGAAATTTAGTTATCCAGAAATACAATTGTAAATTAATGAGCATAATAACTATAAAACGATCAGATATTAGTTAAATAATGCAAAATTTGTGCGTGTGATAAAAACAAAAAATACCGCAAAATTATATGACACATGACCCCCTTCTATTACAAAGGGCCTATCAGGTTTCAATGATGTGAACAGACTTTGGGGGAGATGGCTGAAATTCATCTCAAATGTAGATTGGACTATGTAAATTCTATATTCCAAAAACAGATTGTCCTAAAATAGATGGAACGTACTCGAAAAGCACGAAACATTAACATTAATGTCGATGAAAAATCAATGAAAAACAAATAATTCCTCCACTTATCTCAAAAATGAAACAAGGGAGATGGCAGAAATTCAGCTCAAATGTAGAAGAGACTATGTAGATTATATACTCTAAAATCAAATTTTCCTAAAGTGGGTGAAAAATAGTAAAAAAAAAAGTGCAAAACATTAACTTTAATGTCAATGTAAAATTAATGGAAAAATGAAGTCATCCACATAACTCAAAAACTATAATAAAGAGATGGCTTATTGAAAGTTTATTGCAAAGACATAATGAAGAGCTTAAAAGCGATGTATAGCACGTAATGTATGAAATGTGGATAGAACATTGTCAAAAGTCAAGCTGTTTGAGTAAAATCAATAATAATGATAAATTATATGCATCTTCTGCGAATTACCCAGGGCGCCACACGCGGAGGTTAGGTGCTTGAAACGTATCACATCTGGATTTGGAATCTCCAGACTAAATTTAACACGCAACGTTACTTTTGGCCTGATCACGTTACACAGTCTGGTCCTTATGGCAAACCGGATAGGCTCTTTGGGAAATGAATCAATCAAAGCTGGCGGACTTAAATATAGCTACCACGACAAGACTACACAGTAGTAAGTCCTACATGCAGTTCTATCTCTTTTACCCTTGCCTATAGTATAAAATCTCTCTACCAAGACAATATTCCTGCTAACTGGGTACTTCTTACGCAGGATTTTCTTATTAACAAAAGCTTTGAACTGATGTATCATTCTCTCTATTCACAAGACCTAACTCTTTATTTTTTTCCCCTTTCAACAACGAAGGACCTCTTCGTAGAAGTACATTCTTCAGCCGGGCTGCTCTGACATCAATGTCTTTCCAACGGTCTAGACCAGCGTTTCCCAACCTTTTTCAACTTGCGGCACACTATGGGTGTAACTTGAATTCTCGCGGCACACTCATAGATATTATTATTTGTAAATATAAAATAACGTGGTATTTTTTTTCTGTGATTAAAGATCTTTCTCACAAAGAAAGCTCGATCAATAGTTTTCCCCCGTGGTTAATCATTATGTTTACTTTTCATTCTAATTTAAAAATAGAAAACAATTCAATGAAATATTGGACTCAGGTTTGCAAAACTACGCTTTCTTTTTCGAAAACTGTATCCAACCTTTCACTAAGAAGATAGATCAATAAATAACGAACGGAAAAATAAATCTCTTTTACTTTTAAAACACAAATGTAGGTAATTTGTATGTATGTTTGCTTCGTCGAAAGTATTGAATTATATTTTAAAATTTCAGGTTACGAAATAGTCTGCAACAATAATAGAGCAACAATGGTCATAACAATGATAAATACCTTTTTCAACATTAAAATTGTACACGGTATGAAACTTAAAATTGAGTAGAGGTTCATAGTAATGTGAAATACAAATATACATATTCCCTTATGTCTTGCAATTTGATTACTATAGAATTAATAATTTTGTTTCGATTTCCCCGCGGCACACCAGCGGCCCATTCACGGCACACCAGTGTGCTGCGGCACACCGGTTGGGAAACGCTGGTCTAGACACTCCCGCAAAGAAGCGTTCTTGGAAACTGTAGAATCGTACTTTCAATGTTGCAAAAAAATCTGTATATATAAAGGGAGATTGCTTTGAGGGTTTCAAGTTTATAGGTAACTACTTTGTAAAAATAAAAACAATAGTATTTCGTGCAACAAATAAATAAAATAATAAATTCAAAAATAAAAGTAAAATATTAAAATAAATTAACTTAAAATAATCTCATTAAAGGAGTTTTCTAAGTTCAGAAAACCGTAACATTTTTTTTAAAATTAAGTAATTGATATAAATCACAAAATACGCTGGTTTATATTGGTTGCGTTTTATCTCCTCTGTCTTAAAGATGGAAGTTCTCATGTTAAATGACGCAAAGTAGATCTTTTCACTCCTATAGACCGTTGCAGAGGAAGTGCAGTGACAGTGTTGAGATATCGAATTTTCCGGCCAATTTGGTGTATGGTTACGTATATACAGGCAATCTTCTGAAATGTCTGCAAATTGCATGTCGAGGTGATGCCTTTTCCCTCTTTTCAGCTCTATATTTTCTTGTCTTGTTTCTTGCGGAGAAAGCTTTTCTCTGTGTGGTGTTGGTATCGATGAGAAGCGCCGTTGGCTATCTGCAAGTGGTGAATACGTTAGGGAAAGGGGACATGGCTTGCATTTTCTCCGAACGTAGGTTGGGAGAGATTGGAGTCCCTTGGGCAATTTTAACTTCTCTACAGTCTCACCCTGATTCCACGATGCTTAAACTTTGTCTTTTCCTTGTTCGTCCAACATCTATTTAAGATTAAACAAAATTTTACCTTTCTCTTGTTTCGTCTCTTGAAATATACTTTATACATGTACATTTGTTCAGTTTAAATCTTCGCTATAAATTTGTACACAGACATGCAGCCATTCTCCAGAAATGGGAAATTTTGACCTATTTTTTCCAAGGCAAAGAATGAGCAAAAACATAATTATTTTTTTTTAAAAAAATATTTTAGAGCATGCTGACATAGTAAGAGTATTTTGTAGGCCAACAGAAGTCAAAACTAATTTTTCACTTTTTGCTGTTATTTTGTACATTTCAGAGAGCTGACTATACTTGGCACGGAGTTGATAATCAATGGTACGGATCAGGTAGTAATTGCATAGAGTTGATCCTCAATATAAAGCAATGAAGTTCATGTGCATATTCGTTTTCACCAGGCTTACAAAACTTAAGAAAAAGGAAATTATATATAAAGAAGTCACTATCAATTAGTTTTGAAGCTTAATAAGTAGTTTGAAAAAAAAAAAAAAACATAAATCCCATTTAACTGAAATTTTTAGGTCAGGCGGTTTCTTTTATAGAATATCACACAAAATGTGAGACTTGTCTTTAGATAAACAAGTGGAATGTTTTCATCAATAGTTATACGAAAGTAGCTATAAACTTTTCCAAACTCGTAGTAAAAAGAAATTCTTGTTAGTGCATAATTTATCCGAGGTGACTGTCTAATATGAAAATTATAATTTAAAAAAAAAAAAAAATTCTACAACTTTTTCAGATCTTGGTGATCTATGTGAAATTTTCTTCTCAATAATCGCGCTCATTGGCTTCAAACATCTATTCTTATATATATATATATATATATATATATATATATATATATATATATATATATATATATATATATATATATATATATATATATATATATATATATTCTTCATGGAAAACTCTGGAAAACGGCTTATTTTCATTTTTATTTTTTTCTCCCTGATTCGCTGATTTGTGCAATTAGTAATTCATTGAACCTGAACCTTTCTTCACCTTTGTAGGCAATCTTAGATCTTTCCTTATCTTTTACATTTATTTTAGAATGTTTTTTAATTTATTTTACCTTTCCAGCTGTCCAACATTTGAATATCCAATTGTCATATTTCCTTTCGTACTTTCGATTCCCGGCGGGAGCTCATGTGGTTCGGATTCCACGTTAATCAGTAGGTCCACGTCTCATATAGCCTCGCTGCTGAAAGGGACGCTAAACAAAAATCAACTCAACTCCTTTCGTACTTTTTTGCACTTACTTTTCAAGTTCTTTAATTTTTTTGCACGCTTTTCTAATGTAGCGTCTTACGTTTTATTTCGTATTTTGTTTGCCTATCTACCAGAAGATAGACAAAAATAATTTCTTGAACTATTATTTTTATTGATATCGTGAGAGCGTACAATAGATTTAGAGTTAGATACACTAGGTTCGGACGTCAGTTGATCGAAATGAATATGTCAAGATGGATTTTCATTTGTATCATGACCAGGGCTTGATCCAGGCCTGTCAATGTAAATCTATTACACCTCGTTGTATTAGTCCTAAATACGCTTAAAAATAATAAGGATGGGTCCTACGGTTTAACTTCTACTCCTATCCACGAGATTAGTAGTAATGTACCCACATGTTCTGAGCATGACTCGAACTTGACACCCCTAAATCCAAAGGTGAATAACGTGCTCCATGCTAGTCATATATATATATATATATATATATATATATATATATAACGAATACTCTCAAATGCAAAATAGAAAATCCTTTGCCCATTAGTTCATTCAACAAGGTACTTGCGGCAAATAAGCCTCGGATGGAAATAAGGCTCAGCGCAAAATTTCCTATGTTAGAAGCACTGTAGGAGAAATCTGGCAATGTCGCAAGTAGAGATTACTCTCACAATGCCTGCTTGCGAGAGCTCGTCTTTCTGTCCCTGGCTAGACGGAACGCTGGTAGTATTGTATCATCGAGATGTCAGTTTTCATGTGTTGATATAATTTACGGAGGCAAGACAAATTCATCTTTTATGTCTAAAATAAAGCTAACGCGAAATATCATGTATATTTGTGATGGCCATAGTATTTAGTATTTGGGATAGTAGTTATTTCGTTTTATTCCGAAACATGTTTGTAAATAATGATTTATAAAATGACGAGTACATGGTTGGTAAATAAGGCCCATCAAAAATCTACTGGCCCTTATTACCCTATAAAACATGTATACGTTGTTAAATAGTTAGAAACTGGCTACTTAAATGTGTGTTTGTTTGTTATTCTTTCTTGGCCAATGACAGTCTTTGTAGTAGGGCTGTTTATCATGTTCGGGCCTAGTTGTTGACTATGGGGATTCGCAGGTTCGACTTCTACACTGGTGTCTTTCATAATGATAATATCTAATTATATTATATGCGAATGACTCACACCATTGTTTGTGCGTATATTCCAAGCACATTTTCGTGCGGTTCTGAGCGTTCGAGGTATCGTGATATCGTTCACTATGCGCCAAAGAATGGATCGGTGACATGGGAAGCTGTAAACGGTGCGGTGTATGCGTATATGACAAATGCATTGTCTTGGTCGACGCCGATGATGAGGATTTCATTTGCTACAAGTGTTGTCGAGTGTAAACATTGTTGAAAGTTAGTGTGAAATCTGTTTTCAATGGTGACTTGCTTATTATATGTCCAAGCTTATACTTTAAAATTCAGTTAGTTGCCACCTCTTAACTAACGACTGCATAACACACGGAAGATAACCTATATCATTATTACTTCATATCCATATTGTTACTAAATATCCTTTTGTTATTAGTATTTAAAGTGCTGTAAACATATTAGGTGTTAATTGAGTTCCGTGGTCTCTCAGATCGTAAAAATTTACTTTTGAACTAGTGGGTATTATTTACCTGCCGCGCGGGCAATAAGACAACTTTGTATGTTTCTCTTTCAATACGTTTTTCATACAGTTAGCTCAA
Source organism: Thermobia domestica (assembly GCF_964235325.1). Classification (NCBI taxonomy): domain Eukaryota; kingdom Metazoa; phylum Arthropoda; class Insecta; order Zygentoma; family Lepismatidae; genus Thermobia; species Thermobia domestica. The sequence continues at coordinate 160,328,358 of NC_137459.1, read as the reverse complement.
TGTTTAAGTTAAAGTAAATATACCAGAAGATAGATAAAACATTGAAAAATAAAATGGATATTAATTTATATCTATTACGTTATATGTGTATACGTAATGAAGCAATTTTTCTTAGGTGGGTCATATTTGCCGCAACTACCTTAGAAAGTTTCTTTAACTAACCAATATACGGTTTGCTCACTTCATCTCATACTATCAGATTCATAAACCTGAATAGTACACGTAGTGACACGGAGCTGAAGAAACTTTCTATAAACGTGGTTGTGCATCTTGTTTCTCAAGGAAAAACAATGATGTAGTGCATACAAACTTCACTTGATATGATCTACTAGTTAACATTTCTATTGAAAACAAACATCTACAACTATTCTTTATAAAGTGCATCTTGGAGTTGATGAGTAAAAATTGTGGCATAACTGTACCATAAACTTATTTACATCCAATATGGGATATTCTCTCCAAGAGACGCATCTGCTAACATTCAACATTGCCAACTAGTAAAATTATCTAACTTTCATTATTTCCATGGAGCAGTGTTGGGCAAATTTCAATTGAATTAACAATTAATCTGTAAATTTAATTGTTAATTGCAATTAACAATTGAAATAAGTAATGGTTAATTGTTAATTGCAATTGGCCATTAATAATGGATAATTAATTGCAATTAATCAATTGATTGAAAGTAATTGCAATGGAAAGTAATTGCAATTGAATTCAGTCATTCAATTGCAATTGAAATTAATTGGCAATTAATTCAATTGCAATTGATTTCCATAGCAATTACTTTCAATTGATTGATCAATTGCAATTGATTTTCACAGATTAATTTTCAGCACTGTAGTTAAGAGAGGGCGTGGGGCAATGAAAACTATAGCCACGACCAATTGACTCACCATCCATCGTGATCCACGACCCACCGTGACTCACTCTGACTCACCACCCACCATGAACCACTCTCACCACTGTGACCCACAGACCCAATAAAACCCATTGTCATCAACTCTGACCCATGATTCACGCTCTATTCTCTACTGATTAAAGAGTTTAAACTTGTAGTAGAACAAGCCTATGAAATTATCACTCATCGGAGTTTGAATTTCTACGATCAATCGCTCAAGCACATCTCTATAACAATAACGGCGGATCTGACCTTTCTAATATAAATAAAATAGAGAGTTTGTTTGTGTCTGTCTGTCTATCTTTGTAGGGCCTGTGGACCAGACGAGTGGACCGAAACTTTTCAAAATTTGGTCACGAGTAGCTTGGTCTAGGCCCCAGATCAAGAGGAAGAGTCTTGATTTTTTAATTTCGAACTAGGGGGTCTCAGGGGGACGTTTACTGGGTCCGATCTGGGGACCAGACAAGTTGACCGAGAGTAACCAAATTTCGGTCACGGGTACCTTGGTCCAGGTCCCACATCACGGCGAAGCGTTCTCGACAAAATTCGAACCAGGGAGTCTCCGGCATGTAAAAGTAGTAGAAAATGACCGATATTCGTGTCGATTTCATAGTTTTCGCGGTCGCTGAGATCAATGGTAAAACTCTGATCGCATTAACTTCCAAATTCACCCTATTCGGCTTAGGGCCGGGGGTCAACGGGGGGAGACCGAAACGTAAAAGTAATCCAAAATGACCGATATTAGTGTCAAATCCATAGTTTTCACGGTCGCTGAGATCAATGGTGAAACTCAAGACCGCGTTTACTTTCACATTTAGCTCCCATCAGCTAAGGAACGGGAGCATTATAAAGGGGATCACGAGAGTTGTAAAAATAGTCCGCAATGACCGATATTAGTGTAAAATCCGTAGTTTTTACGGTCGCTGAGATCAATGGTGATCCTTTCATTAGAGATGATTTTCAAATTTAACCACCATTGTATGCGGGACGGGAGTCACCGGGGGTGGAGAATTGCGAGACATGTAAAAATAATGGAAAATGACCGATATTAGTGTCAAATTCATACTTTTCGCTGTCGCTGAGATGAATGATTATACTTCCACAGGCGTTGATTTCCAAATACAGCCGCCATCGGCTGCGGGCCAAAGACGTTTTTTTTTTTTTCAAAATTGGAACCAGAGGATCATAGGAGCTTTTACCTGTATATGTAAAAAGTAGTAGAAAATGGCAGATGTTAGTGTCACATTCATAGTCCTCGCGGTATCGGCTGGGAGCCAGAGGAGATTTTTTTTCACAATATGAACTAAGCGGGTCTGAGAGGGCGTTCACCGGGACATGTAAAAGTAGTAGAAAATGACCAATATTTGTGTCAAATCCATATTTATCCGGGTTGCTCAGATGTATAGAGACACCCCCGTTAGTGTTTACTTTCAAATTCAGCCCCCATCGGCCTTCCCAATGAAAACATATATATGTTGTTGGATATATATTCACACAAAATATATCCAATTTTAGAAATGTTTCTTAATTCTTCTCCCGTTGTTCAGTTTGTTTATTTGTTTGTTTACATTGATATTTTATCTGATCCGTGCGAAGAACGGGCATAACAGCTAGTACGAAATGGTAAAGTGTTTGTCATGGACCAAATTAGAATTAATTCAATGATATAGATAATAATTTCCTTGTTGAATTATATATACCTTTCAGTGGAAAAAAGAATAAAATTTGAAAGTCCCAAATCAAAGTAAAGTAGACCAACGTAAAGGAAAAATGTATAAATTTTCCATATAATTAAGCGAACCGTACAAACTTAAAATTTCCATGTAATTAAGCTAAATTTTCATTTTTGTGTCGTTTTGTGCGCCACCGGAAGTGGGTCAATGTTATCCTACAAATATGGCGGAACATGTTAATGCTGTTCCGTCAGGAACGATTTCGAGGTAGTTTCCTTCACATCCTCTTGTGCGTGTTTTCTACCGTATTGTAAGCCTATTTCCACGTTTTGTGAATCAATGGTAGTGGATCAAAATGGGCATTCAATGTGAGAAGAAAAATGACCCACTGTCCCACCAGTATCGAATTTCGAGGTCGCTTTTTTCGTATTGTTTAGTGCATGTTTTGTACCGTTTTTGCGCATATTTTTATGTTTTGTGCGCCACCGAAAGTGGGTCAAAGAGGACCTACAAATATAGCAGAAAACGACATATTCATCCCACTTTCAAGGCCCATTTTGACCCACTTCCACTGATGCATAAAGCGACACAAATCATGCATAAAAATGTGAAGGAAACGACCTCAACATTCGATGGTGACGGAACAGCATTAAGTTATTCCGCTATACTTGTAGGCCATTTTGACCCATTTTCGTTGTCGCACTAAAGTGGAAATAGGAGCACAAAACTGTACAAAACAGGCATTATACGATGCGAAAGAACGACCTTCAAATTCGATAGTGGTGAAACAATGGCTCTTTTTCTTCACACCTTGATGGACCATTTTGACGCATTTCTGGTGATGCTCAAAATGTGGAAGTAGGTGAACAGAACTGTACAAAATACACACTAAACGATGTGAAGAAAACGTCCTCCAAATTCATTGGTGGCAGAACAGCATTCACTTGTTTCGTTATATTTATAGGTCCATTTTGACCCACTTCCGGTGATGCACAAAACGTACAAAACAGGCATTAACGATGCGAAAGAAACGACCCGAAATTCGATAGTGTCGGAACAGTGAGCCATTTAACTCCTACTTTAAAAGCCCGTTTAACTCACCTCGGGTGATGCACAAGACGAGAAATAGGTGCAGAAAACTTTTTAAAAAGGCACTAAGCGATGCGAAAGAAACGATCTAGAAATTCTATAGTGGCGGAACAGTGGGTCATTTTCGTCACACCTTGGAAGCTCATCTTACACACTTCTGCTGACACACAAAACGTGGACATAGGGGCACAAAACAAGCACTCTATGCGAAAGGAACGACCTCAAAATTCGGTAGTGACGGAGCAGTGAGTCATTTAACTCCCACTTTGAAGGCCCGTTCCGATGATGCACAAGGCGAAGAAGTAGGCACAGAAAACTTTTTAAAAAATAGGCACTAAACGATGCAAAAGAAACGACCTAGAAATTCGATAGTGGCGGAACAGTGGGTCATTTTCCTCACACTATGGAGGCCCATTTTGACACACCTCTGGTGACGCACAAAACGTCGAAATAGGCGCACAAAAGGGTACGCGATGTGAAATTAACGACCTCGAAATTCGATAGTGGCGGAACTCTTGGTCATTTTCGTCTCATCTTGGAAGCCCATTTTGACCCACTTCCGGTGACGCACCAAACGTGAAAATACGAGCTCAAAACGGCAAGAAACTGGCACTAAATGATGCGAAAGAAGCTACCTCGAAATTCGTTGGTGACGGAACAGTGATTCATTTTCGTCCCACCTTGGGGACTCATTTTAACCCACTTCCCATGACGCACAAAACGTGGAAGTAGACGCAAAAACGGCACAAAACGATGTGAAGGAAACGACCTCGAAATTCATTGGTGGTGGGACAGCAATAGCTTGTTCCGCCATATTTGTAGGCCCATTTTGACCCACTTCTGGTGACGCACAAAATGTGAGAATAGGCGCAAAAAGCGACACAAAAAGTACCTCGAAATTCGTTGGTGGCGGAACAAGTTAACGATGCCGTGAGCACCAATATAAGTATATACTGTAGTTCTTACCATCAAGGCTAAGAACTGCATGGTCCAATTTTTTAGCCAAAGTAGAAGCACAACCGGGATAGTAATGCCAACCGGCTCGGCTCGGTTTCACTGAGCGAACGGCTTGAGCTGGCTTGGTTGGGACGACCATCGACTGGGCTCAATTGAGCCGATGGCTTGAGCCGGCTCGGTAGGGACGAGTCATCGAGTCGGCTCGATTGGAGCCAATGGCTGGAACCAGCTCCGTTGAAACGAGTCCATAGGCTGGGTTCGAGTCAGCTCAACTGACCCGATGGATCGAACCGGCTCGGTTGGGGTAAGCAATCAGCTCAGTTCGGTTCGGATCGTGTGAGCCATTGGCTCGAGCTGACTCGGCTGGATGAGCTGTTGGCTCGGCTTACTTCTCGGTTGGGCTCGATAAATTAATGAGCTGTGAGAGAGCCGCTTGAGTAGTTGACAACCCTAAACCCCGGTCGAGCAGTTTTGAACATGTTTGGCTGAAGTCCTATAACTTTTAACAATTTTTGGCTCGAGCCCGAATACTTGCTCCTCCTGAACTCAAACCTAGAAACTCGTGACCGATGTCCTTGCCTCCTGAAGATTTCTTGACGACCGAGATCGACAGTCAACTAATTTTTAGTATTCAGATACAAACTGCCTATATTTCGTGTTTATACACGGTGTTATAATAATAATTAGTTATAGTAGTAGTAGTAGTAGTAGTATCATTGATAATTATATTGTCTATGTAGGACACTTGAAGAGAGTAGTACTTGGAACTACACAAAGGATTTAGCTCAAATTGGCTCGTTTTGGCTCGACTCGACTGGAAACTCGATTCGAATTCGAGTCGAGTTGGGGGAAATTTTTCGAGCCGAGCTCAAAGATGTCTGCTTCGAGTCGAGTCGGGTTTTAAAGAAAACTCGTTCGAACTCTCTCGTGCCCATCCCTATTGTATGCATGACGGGCATATAGAGTTCTTTCGAAAGGGATAGAACCATAAACATAATGGGCCTTATGCAGAGTCGTTCTGACGATCGATTATGGTCATACTAAAGTGTTCTACTAACATTTGTTTCCTGCGGTAGTCATGCTTTAATATGACGCTAATCATACGTCAAAATGACCCTGCATAAGGCGGAATATATTTAAAAAAAATACTTAGTTTCACGGCTTTCTTCCCAGGGGGGGGGGGCAAAGGGATGGTAGTTATCCAGCATTTCTTATAAGTACCTTATTTGAAATATTTAAAACAGTAACAAGTGAACAACACAATATACTCACATCTTCTTATCTTCAGTTTTAATTGCTGATTTCAATTGCAATTAACAATTACAATTAACAATTACAAGTTTCAATTGTCAATTGCAATTAACAATTAAATGTTTCAATTGCATCCTTTGCAATTGACAATTAAGTGTTAAAATTTCAATTGCCTGGTAACAAATTAACAATTAACAATTGACGAAAATTTAATTGCAAATTTTATGATTGAATTGAATTGCAATTGAAATTAATTGTCAATTACAAATTGAAATCAATTGCAAATAATTTTCAGAACAATTACTTTTAATTGATTGATCAATTGCAATTGATTTCAATTGATTTTGCCCAACACTGCCATGGAGCTGACGTGAAAGCTAGTTACTCGAATTTAAAATACACTAAAGATAAAACCACTTTTGGATCAAAATATCCAATATATTTTAGGCAAATTTTTCTTGTAGGCCTTATGAGAACTATATATAGTGTAGACAAATCCAAACTATCACTTAACTCAGTATGATGTGCTTATTCCTTAAAAATATACGAAAACTCAATTTAGGGAACGTTCAATATTTTGTGGTCCCTGATTTAAAAATGCATCAAAATGTTCAATAAATATCAATCATAAATTTTCTGGTACGCCTTATATCTGAAGAACTACATATAGTGTGGCGAAACCCAAACTATTACTTAACCCTTTTAAGATATATCGTAGTTTTTCCTACGAAATGATAATGACTTCAAATTTCGATTTAAAGAGAACTAATAAAGCTATTTAGTTCCGTTTTTTTTTTTTTATTTTACAAGAGAGAAGGCAATGAAGAAAGCCTTGGAAGGGTCTATACGCTTCCGAGCATCGGAACATAGGGGGGTATGACGTCATCATTTTACAAATTCTCTTTTTTTTAGTGAGGCCTAACTTCAACATCTTTTGGTGAGCTTCTCTTTAATCCTAGATTTCTGAAGTTTTACACAGACAATGAGTGGACCCTTAATTTTTATCTGATTTTTTTCGGATCTCTTCGTCAACACAGAAGGTGTGTTCAGAGGGACTAAAGGGCAAAAAAGGGATATTTCTTGACCAAAAACCCCACTTTCACGATTCTTACTCCTCTCGGGTACAAGATAGGGGCATCTGAGTGGTACTTTCTAAACGCTTGCTCTATTCTGAACAAAACGACCTATGAATCTTCATTCTACGATAATTAGGGATGCATCAGGGAATTTTTAAAATAATACAATTTTTGTTACTACTGTAATTTGGAGCGCTTTGCGCGCTTTCCCCACATGGGAAAATATTTTCCCACCCTTAGTATTGAAGATAGGAGATTGGTATTTGTCACATGTAATTAGTACTACAAGCACTATTTTTGCAAGTTATTTTCAGATCTGTATGTTTATCTAGGGCCGCGCCAGAGGACCTCAAATTGGGAAAAAGGGATTTTTCACAAAATTCCCTATTTTCCTAATTTCTTTCCTCATTAGGGACGTCCGAGGGACATGTGAGTGGTAATGTCTGAAAGGTTACTCTAGTATGAAGAGAACGACGTATGAATCATCATCCTACGGTAATTAGGGACTAATCAGGAAATTTTTAGTTTATATTGGATCTTTGACAAATTCTGGGGATATTCGCAGAAGAGGTAAATATTTTTCCCGCCCTTAGTGGTAAAGATAGGAAATTGGTACTTGTTACAAGTAATTAGCACAACAATTACCATTTTTGCAAGTGATTTTCAGATCTGTATATTTACCCAGGGAAGCGCCAGTTTCCCAGAATGGGGAAAAATTGATTTTTTCACAAAAATCTCTATTTTCCTCAACTTCTCCCTCCTTAGGGACTTCCGAGGGACATGGATTGGTACTGCCCAAAAGCCTACTCTATTCTTAAGAGAACGGCGTTTGAATTGTGATCATACAATAATTAGGGAGGTGTCAGGAAATTTTAAATTTAGTAGGGCGCATTTTAGGGAAATTTTAGGCGTTTTCTGATGCTCTCCCAACATGGGTAAAAAAATTCCCGCCCTTACTATTGAAGACAGGAAATTTTAAATTGTCACAAGTAATTAGGACAATACGTAGTATTTTTCAAGACCTTTTTCGGGTTTGTCCGCATACCCGGGGGGGGGGGGGCTCAGGGGGCCCCACACTTTGAAGAAGTTTTTTTTTGTCAAAAAATCCCGACGTCCTTTCAAAAAAATCCCATAAGGTACATAATAGGGACATGCGGGTGGTACTGTGTGAAAGCCTACTCTGTTCTGAACAAGCGGGGGTGCGGTGGCTCAGTGGTAGAGCGTTCACCTCTGGTGCTTGGGGTTCCGGGTTCGATTCCAGCTCCCGCCAAGTGAACTTTATGGTGGACAAACACCGTGCTCGTGGGTTTTCTCTGGGTTCTCCCGTTTCCTCCCACTTTCTTCATTCCATCAATTCACTCATCTCTCATCATCACCGTCTCCTTTAGCCTAACCGGCATAACCGTGGGACGTAAAACTCAAAGATTTCATTTCATTTCTGTTTTGAACAAAACGACTTATGAACCATAATCCTACGATAATTAGGAATGATGTTGGACCTTCTTGACTGAAAGTTAACGAAAACACCTAAAAAAAATCTTAAAAGGGCTAACTTAGTATGATGTGCTTATTGTTAACAAAAACAAAACAAACAAACGAAAACTCGAATTAGGGGATGTTCAAAATTCTTTGACCCCTGATCCAAAAATGCATTAAAAATCAAATATATTTCAGTCAATTTTTTTTTTCTTGTACATCTTATATCTGAAAAACTACATATAGTGTAGTGAAACCCAAACTATTACTTAACACAGTATTATGTGCTTATTCCACAAGAATAAGAAAACTAAATTTAGGGGCCGTTCAAAAATTTTGTGAACCCTGATCCAAAAACTGATTATTGGCCAAAATCGCAATCATTTCGTCCATTTTTTTTATCATTCCTAAAATTCTTATTGAAAGACAAAATAGTGTAGATAATTCCTCAGATATATTTTTAAAAAATCAACAATATTAATACACTACCTACTGCAACAATCCATCTGAAAATGTGGCCAGTTACAGTCTATAGAGGTGACATTTTATATATAATTATATAAATTTAAAAAAAAAATTTCATGTTTAAATTTTAAAAAGAAGCGTACCAATACCTTCCACTGATACTTTTTCTTATTTTATTTACTACAACTAAGAGATTGTTCATACAACACCACAATGGACCAGTACCAAGAAATGTCCGATTTCTGGAGAATTGTCCATTTATATAAATATAATATATTTGTATTATTTATATTATTATATAATATATATTATTTATTAGTATATCCTAGTAAACAAATTTGCATATTTCAGTCTCTCACACGCCATTTCTTTACAGTAAACATTACGCTAATAGATATAACTACATGCATTATCTTTCGCTACGTAATGATTTAAACCAACGCAGTGCTCTTTATAAGGAAGACCTTGTATAAGTGTATAAAATTATTTGGAGTTTTGGATGATTAGTAGGCAGAATTAAACAAAAAATGTTAAATATAAACTATTCTATTTTAATAAATCACTGTTTTAAACTGTAGAGTCCGGCAAGCCGAAGACTTAATAACAACTAATACATAAAATATGATGATCTGATTGCTCACGTGTCAATGTATAAATTTAATTAAACACATAATTCCCAATATTTCAGTTGATCTAAAAGATGTAGGTTCTGACGATCTATAGTATATTTTTCAACAATCCTTAGGTTCAGCTAATAACGAAACGGAGACTACTGTAACATTCATCTGCTCAAAGACCACTAAAACTACTTTTTCGATGTTTAGTATGCTGCCTTTTTTCTGTACGAAAAGGTAGTCCTTTCACACGAAATACAATATTATGCTACTTTATTGTTTGAACTATTTTTTTCGTAATTTTTCTTCCATAATTTGGAAGTTATACTATTTGATAAACTTAAAATGTCGTGTATATAATAGCATGTTGCCTTTTCTCAATATGCTGTTATCACAAACCAATAATATAAGACAGAATTGAAAACGAAATGTATAATTCATAGAAAATTGCAATAAAAACAGTGAAATTTAATTCATGCAAAATTGGTTAGCAGAGAAAATATGAATATAATGCATGATAAATGAACGTGCCAAAGCAGATCAATGACAGCTTGAAGTGAAATGAATAATAATTTTGCAGTAAAATGTTAATTTTCATAACAAAATCACTTACTAATTCTTCATGTTTCTATCTACAGTTATCTTTAAAGCAAATTTTCTTCGAAAAGTTTATTTTCTCAAAAACTTCAGAAGAAATATACATATTTTTATAACATAGAAATAGAAATGGTGTTGCGTAGTTACAAAAAATATTCTACGAACTACAAGTATAATTTTTAAAGTCCTTTAATGACAAATGTGTAATTCAGCCTAATTTTTACGTATCGAGAAAAAAAGTTTCCAGAAAAGTAAGTTCAGTGTCTTGTAATTAATATATTACAGCTTTCGTTCCACCTTAGAGGTCATTGCAATGCATGTATATTCTTTTTATAAAAATCTGTACATAAAATATTCAGTACTGCGAGTGAATAGAGTCATATCTCGCTCTGTAAAACATTATATTGGGAACATTATATGTTAAGCATTTTTGGGACAATATACTGCAACAGTTTTTATCAATCTTTTTCTCAGTTTTTGACACTAGCAATGTAATTAAAAATTCTACTGTGCACTCATAAAATAATAACATTTTCTATAGCTAATACTAATCTACTTTGTATTTCTGGTCATAAATAAATATTACATACCAAACTGCATCTTTCTGATTATCAAATGGAAAAGAAATAGTTATTTTTCTCTTTTAGAATATATAAATAACTACACGAAATCTCTTTTTTTTTTTTTCTTACAACCAGAACAGGTATATGATAAATGTTTGAAATATATAATTGGATTTTCTCTTTTCCCCTTAGGATACTTACTTGAATGGAAATTAAATTATAAAGACTCACCTCAACGCAAGCTAGTTATGTTAAAAAATAATTTGAAACATTGCAGCCTTTATTCCTTGTGGGAAAATTACCCTCCTTTCCTAGCATAGGATGTACATTTCAATCAAAGTATAATAATAAAAACACAGATCAACCTAAGTAACTTTTTTCTTTCATAAAATCATTTTAAAAGTGTTTATCTGTTTCCTCATATTCGCAATTTTATGAATGGGAGGCAAGAAATTAAAATATTATAGAAACTGACATCTTTCCTGCTTACAAATGGAACTTTCTAAAACACAGATCACTTGTCCACTTACTTATAGCAGTCAGTCTATATAACAAGTTTTATTTTCCTAACACGAATGGTTTGTGATATAATCTAATTTCGGTATACATTTTAAACCCTCTAATCATCCACAGGATATAGAGCTTCCTCATGGATAAACGGTTAGCGTACGCGCCTTTGGCCCGGGAGATTCCCGACGGGAGCTCATGTGGTTCAGATCCCACGTTAAGTTGTAGGGCCATGTCTCATATAGCCTCTTTGCTGAAAGAAGCGTTAAACTCAAATCAAATCATGCTCTTGATACACATTTTAATAGAAGTAATATTATAAAAGTCTAGCTCGAGGTAGGTACTAAGAATATGCAAATATTTGTATCAAATAGTTCAGCCGTTTTCTCATGATGCCATCACTAACATCTCTTTTACTTTTATTTGTGAAGGTACTTTTTTTCAATAAAACGTTATGTTTCTCCCATCACACCAACGGTTCCGTTGTTGCACACTAGTTTGCTGGTGTACACTTTTTGAAAATGGCTACATTACAGTCTGAGACAGTATGTGCTTTATTCTTGAAAAAAATATTTTTTTTTCTCTTTAACGTCTCATGAAGGTAAGGAAGACTGATGATTAAGGCAAGTGAATGATTATAGAATAATTGATGGAATGAGAAAGTGGGAGGAGACTGGAGTATCCCAAGAAAATCTACGGACACGATGTTGTTCACAATAAACTTAATTGCCCAGAGGTCTAACCAGGGACCCACGCACCGGAGATAAGCGTTCTACAACTGAACCACTGTGCCCCCTACGTTTTATACTCGAAATAGTGTTGCGAAGTAGTAATTTTATGTATAAATATTGACAGCAGATAATACAGTTTTTAAACCGATTTCATCTAGACTTAAAAACAGAGTAGACTTAAAAACAGTGCGTAGTAGAATGGTTAATCTCTACTAACCGTTGTATTCAGTAGTAAAGAAAAAGATAAAGCCAGCGCATTCTTATGTAAATTCAGTTATTATTGAACATGACTGGTAAAATATATTACTGGAACATCAAAGACCAAAAAGAAAATGTAAAATATAGTTCCATATTTCAGTAATGTTTAATGTAACAGTACGAACCTAGAGTAAGTTACTCACCATCGTCAAAGAAGAACGTCTCTTTCAATGTTCTACCGTCACTATTAAGTATAGACTCTATATTTACTTGGCAAACAGAATGGTCATTATTACTTTTTTTTAACTTCCACATATCTAATTATAGTTTACTAAGTTACAAATTCTTTTAAGTTATAATTCTTGTACTTGAAGTTATCAACGCTATTTCTTCTTTAATTTTGAAGCTTGTTTTTATTTTATTTTTCTTTCACATGTAATAGGCCTACCATTTCGTCCCTAAAATGTTTATATACGCAAACTGTAATACATGAAATGTTTTGAAATCCCACAGTTAAGCCTTTAGGTTAAAAGAGAGGAATGATTACTGGTAGTGAGCGATGACTGAAATAATAGGTCGAACGAAAATGTGGGAGGAAATGAGAGAATCCCAAACAAATCAACATACAGGATGTTCTACATCACAAACTCACTGTGGTTAAACTAGGAACCCTTCACACCAGAGGGAAGCGTTCTGCCCCTGAACAACCGTGCTTCTAGATATATTTTGCTTATTCATTGGTTTGAATTAAATGCATCACATTGAATTGCTTCGAGTACTGTATAGAGAATTGTATCTTCACTACCTCAAAGAAAGAGTCGTTCTGACGTAGTGGCGGAAGTACGTTGGTGTAAGTACCAACGTTTGCTAATGAATGTACAAAATAAGTTTCCTTTTAGATTAGTTTGCGTGTAATGAAGCTAGTTAAAGATAAATGTGGTCACACATCGTGTATTTAGACGTTTTACCTGCTCAAACTAAAATGCAAATTTATTAGATTGACCACACTTTTCGATTCTGTGGAGATAGTCCCGAAGACCCCTTTCTCCACTAATGTTCATGTGCTTCGGGAAAACTTATAAAAATATGGTTGCTGAAGGCGGAAGTTACTACGCACACAGACAGTTACATTGATATCTAATCAAATAATCAATCAAGAGTAAGTCAGGTTTAGAATTTAAGTATGAGTAACCACTAAATAAAAATGTATTTTTGCATTTAACTCCCACATTACCAAGGTAGTTTTGTAACGCGGATTACCAAGGAGGGTCATTTATACCCACCTGCTAAGATTAAATATATCTCACAAAAGAAACAAATATGAAATTCTCATAAAAATCTACAGTGACTGAAGTGAACATATACGGGATAAGAGCTATTTATTATACTGCCATCTAGGGAGGATACTTCTAAATGTCAATCATATCTCCTACCAACGGAGGGTACTTTTTGCCCACCAACTTAAAATATCAAATTTATGAGTCACACTAACGTTCAATCTGCACCACAGTCAGGTGTAACCTTTAGTTCAAAATGAGGAACAATAACATTTTATTTTTCAATTTTAAAGAAACGATTAAAAAAGTAATTACAAGAAACATACTGTGGTGGGCACAAAGCCTCATCGTTGGTAGTGCGAGGGTTAATAAGCTAAATGAGAATCTTGTGATTGTATCTAGCATATTAAATCAAGTTAGTATCTCAACTCTCCAAATTCGTATACTTGATAATAGGAGCAAGAAAAATGTTCCAAAATGTATTAAAATCCTAATTGTTATTTTTTTTTTTCAAAAAGTAGATTAAAGAAATAAAAATAATGTTGAAATCACTAGCACTTAACATAGTTTTACAAGTTCGTTCGCTACCAAGAATAAGTTAACAATTGTTTTACAGTCATTCAACCAACTGTACTTCCATAAAACATTTTCATTAATGACATCAACATATTACACCATTTTTTTTCTGGAAGCAAGCAGCACCACTACCAACAAAAAACATTCAGATGTTGAAATACTTCCCAAATTGATCTCTGATGTGCCAATCCCAGCGGCTTTAGTAGAGCGCTTGGACGCTTACCACCGCAATTCATCTGCTTAATTTCAACATCAATTTTTCAGTGCAGAGATCAACGATTTGGCAGAACGCCAACGGTCACTCATGAGTTACTGAAGGAGCTTGTTTATTTGTCCTTCTTTTGCTTTGGGCGAACCAAGAACCATTCCAGAAGAAAAATAAGCCATTTCTTACCAGTTGTAGTATCACATAAAAGGGAGAACACCTCGTAATGTCAATGAAATAAGAATTCTATTAAATTAGTGTTGAATTGAGCAAAGAGAAAATGAAAAAAAAAATGAAATAAAATCTTTCAGTTTTATGTCTCACGTTTATGCCCTTTAGGCTAAAGAAGATGATGAGTAAAGCAAGGAAATGGTGATGGAATAATTGGTGGCATGAGAAAGTAGGAGGAAACGTGTTTACCCGAGAAATCCTACCGACAATATGTTGCCCACCACAAATGTCCTTGCCTGGGGATCAAACCAGGGACCTCATGCGCCAGAGGTAAGTGCTATACCATTGAACCAACGTTGCCAAATTGAATAAAGAGATTGCTCAGTTAAAAATGTGTAACTGAAATTACCACTTGATACATGTTTTGTTGTAATGGCTCAGTTTTCTTTAGTCCAGAATAGTGGTCAGGCTTCCAAATAATCCTATACATAACGGTGGCGGATCTAGAAGGCAAAAACTTCGGAGGGGGGGGGAGCAGCCAGAACCCAGACTATGGTTAGTATATTATGAGTTTACTCCAAATGGAATATTCCGATTTTCTTTCCCTTATAATGGTAATAGCATCGCTCATTGTGACTTTATTGCATGGAAGACTCTTCACCAGCTTAGCCTGATGTCAATGCGTAGAAACGGAGGTAACATTACATCATTGTGGTTTGATGTTCAACAATTAAAATAATTTTTAAAGTCCTACAAAATAACAATTTATGTTTTCCATGTGCATATATGCAAATCCATGATTGACTTTGCAATCACTGAATTGATTTCGATGAATCTTTTATGGAATTGTTAAGATTAATCCAGCGATAGCATATCTTTTAGTACATATTTTATTGTATGTTGACAATATATTCCTTTACGTGCTAATGAAGTCAGATGGAGCTCCCTCATAGCTATGTGTATAGCGTACTCAAATTTGACGTGAGAAACTCCTTTGATGTTTTTGAAGCTTGACGTCAATGACTCGGCATTTATAAACACACTCTATCGTTTCGATACCATTTCACCATTGAAATTATATGGTACTATACCTACTGCTTAAAGTGGGATCAACCCACTACATGGTTCCATGCAATTCTTGGTATCACACCGAAGACAGATCTCAGGTCTACTCATATAGAATTTGCGCATTTGTAACACAAAAACCTCGGTGCTTAATGCTATGTTTCTTAAGCTGGTTCTCGATTGTACAGGAAAAATAGTCGATGTCGTCCAATGTTTACTTATTTGGCTCACATCAAATAGTTTGTTTATATAATCAAATATTTATTTCCACATTACCAGTAGCTTGCCTACTTCTTGTAATACCAGTCAAAATTAAGGAAACCTCCAACTTTTTGAGTGACGATTTTGACAAATAACGCTTATATACTATTGTGAAATAATCAGTAAGATGGAAAGCACTTAGTTTGGGAGTCAAGCAAAATGGAGGAAATTTGAATAATAACTAGACGCTTATATAATGTCCATACTGATTTACAATGTTTCTCGTTTCCCTAGTGATCGCTTACTGTATTTTCTTACAGGAATTAAATAAAAAAATCTGAAACATTTATACGAAACAAAGAATATTATTAAATTAATTTTGTAATCCGCGTAAACGTAGACAAAATAATTTAACATTAATTGCAGGATTATTTATCATTATCAATAGGATAGGATTTGGCCCTCACCCCTGGTCTGGTGGCTAGTGTGTGTATCTTAGGTGCACGTTGTGGCTGATTGGATTCCCAGTGGGAAAACATTAAAATTTGAATTCATTACAGTGGTTTAAGTTCCGTGTCAAACTGCAGGTCTACATCCCATATAGTGTCGGTCCTGAAAATGAACGCTAAAGTTCAATAAGTAAAATAAAGATTGGATTTAAATTAAAATTGGTGTATTCTATTGCAATTGGTTCTATGCTGTATTCTTACTTTAATGTGTCATTCCACTTATATTAACGTTTCTGTAAATCAACGATTTGATTATAGAATTAACACACTTGCAACACAAACTGATTCTGTCATTTCTTTCACTCTCACGATAATAGCTACGTTATATTCGTACGTCGAGTGTAAAAGAGGAAAGGAAGAAGTGACTATAAATTAGACTAATAAATAAATCTAAATCCTTGTCGTCCGGCCTGTTTTGCCAGTAGTTACAAAGATCAAAATTGTTATGTTATATTTTCTTTCCAAAGAAATGTAATCAATTAAAGAGTAACCACTATCAGTACTCAAAGCAGATTGCAGATACAGAAACAAACTCAGTGTTGACATTTCTGATTACTTAAAACAGCTTGAAGAAAATTCTAGTGAACTGAAAACTACACTCTTATTCGACACTAGATACTTTGTACATGATACATTCTGTCAGATTGGCAGGTATTGTTCTCACTATATTGAAGTTCGTAGAAACGTTTTCTTTGTATATTGCATGACGATCGTGAAAGCTTTGATGTCATATTTGCATTGTTATCTAAATATAATATGACAATAAGATTGGAATTCCCATTGTGAAACATCTAGTTTTAAGCCGTCATATCTTTAGATACGGGGTCAAATGGAAAACGTGAATGATGGTTTCAAATTATTATTCTACGTTCTATTACTCGAAAATATTACTTTATAGATTCGACGTATAATAATAATAATCAGAAAACGTTTTGAAATAATACATTTACCTTATGTTATGAAGATAACATTCCGTCGAATATTATCTTTGAAAAGTGACTGATACTGTCTCTTCAGCGCACACGACTTCTCAAGTTGAGACACGCAGCTGCTTGGCAACTTTACCTCCTATGGACAGCCAGTGATGCCAACCCATTTTGTGGGATTTTTAAAATAAATGTAAAGGGAATTTTGTAGAAATTGGCAGGATGTATGATATTCTTATATGCTTAATTCATCAACGCCAAGAAAAAAAATAACGGGCGGAAAGTAAGCTAATAAGTTTACAATATGTGTGAAATCAGTGCAAATTGTCAAATTTTTTTACTGTAAAATGTATGTTATATGAAAATGTTTACACAGTGGGTTGAAGATCTCAAGAAACAAGTATCAAGTAACAAGTAAATTGTAGTCTGATATTTAAAAAAGGAAAAAAAAGAAAGAAAGAAAAAGTACAAAATGAGTTGAGTTGATTTGAGTTGATTTTAGTTTAGCGTCCCGTTCAGCAGCGAGGCTATATGAGACGTGGACCTACTGATTAACGTGGAATCCGAACCACATGAGCTCCCGCCGGGAATCGAACCCGGGTCTCCCAAAGTACAAAATGAGAAACAATCATCTTCCAAAATGTTGGACTCGTAATGACGCGAGAATGATGTTTGTCTAGTTTCGTTAGGTTTCGTAGAGAACTACAGCACAAAAACGTGCTTAAAATAAAAACTTATGACAAAACCGTGTACTTGTTTTCATCACCATTTTCAAGTATTTCTTGCAGTTAAGGAATATATTTTCTCATGAACTATTTGATAAACGTAGAAGATTGGAATTAGTGATAATTCGCTCGTATATTGAAGAAAATGTGACACACAGTAGTTTCAATTTTCATATTTTATAAATTTTGAATTTTATAACTTAGGACAGCGTGGGAAATTCAGGAGCAAAATGGAAATTTCTGCCTCTCGAGATGAGATTTTGTAACGTTTCAGGTTGGCAGCACTGCGCACGAGTATCCGCTTAGCCGTCCACCAGCAATGGCGTGTACTTTATCAGCCTTACTCTCTAGTAAGCGTTCACATTCACTTCAGTCGTCCAGACATTCAATACATGACAAGAATAATATATATGGTGGACTATTTATCTTGAAACTCCCCTGTTACTCTTAAGCTTAAAGATGGAAAAATATATAAAAAAAGAAAAAAAGATTGCACGATAGAAATATGAGCATCGACTAGAACAAACCGTTTAGAGTACTGTGAAATACTACCAGATTAACAGTGTTGTATGTAATATGAAGTTGTATGTTTTTTTTTTTTTTTTAATAGGAACACGTTAAACAAATACTTACAATGTTATATTTTTATTCAGTGTTACAAATTATGAACGCTAAAGTATCGCAAACATTAAAATTTTTAGAGACCTTTATAAAAGTACAGCACGTGAGACAGAAGGAGCAACTCATATCTAATGCAACATAGTGTCGAATGCTATGATTGTGGTATGATGTATTTCGAATAAATATGAAAAAGATTATAAGAGATTAAAAAATAACTTTAATTTGAAAAAAAAGTTTTATTTCGGAACTCTATCAAGATAAGTATCATATCAAATTAGGTAGATAGTTTTAATTGGTCGTTCTTTACGATAATTGTATATTTGTTTGTGAAAGACGTTTGTGTTAGTGTCCATAATTAATTTGATACACTGAAAATAAATGTGATATTGCAACTTTTTGTTTAAAATGTAAATTTGCAATATGCAATAATTTGACATTTGAAAAATAATACACTTTATATTGAGTTGGTAACACTATTAATCTTGTGGTATTGCAAAATATGGCAAAATACTTTCCTCTATAAATATTTGTGTCGTTAAAGAGTTGCAGCCTTTTTCCTTTATCTATTAGGTTAAAAGGTTCAAAGACGTTTCAAGATAAATGGGCTATCCTGTATGTATGAGCAACATAAAACTCATATTAGAACAGGGGGCCGCAGTGGCTCAGTGGTAGAGCGTTCACCTCTTGTGCTTGGGGTCCCGGGTTCGATCCCAGCCTCCGCCAAGTGAACTCTGTGGTGGACAAACACCGGGTACGTAAGTTTTCTCGGAGTTCTCCCGTTTCCTCCCACTTTCTGCATTCCACCATTTCATTCATTACTCATCATCACCGTCTCCTTTAGCCTAACCGGCATAACCGTGGGACGTAAATCTCAAAGATTTCATTTTCATTTCATATTAGCAACACTGTGTTTATTCGTGTCTGTCACACTAACTTCCTGTTGATCATAAGAAGCGAACTTTAAGGTTGTTCGTGAAATATTTCACAAAATAGAACCAAACTTTTGTTCTGAGTAGAGCTTAAGAGTGCAATGCCATCTCAACCAAATTACGGTATTTCATTTCCGAATCACTGTAGTTAACGTAGAAACAAATTTCAAACTCGCTGCAGGTGTACGGAAAGGAAATAATGTTTCAGGAACTTTTATATTTGTTCCAACTTTTAAATACAAGGAATATTAATTTAGTTTTCTTTTATCAATTACACACGCATATTTAAATTACTCATTGTATTTTAAATGAAGTAAAAAGCAATTATACTTTACTTTCCAATACATACTGTTGTGTGTGTGTGTGTTCAAATTAGATACTCTTAAATAAATATAAATAGAGGATGGTTCAAAATTCCTGACACAGGAAAGACTGTTCTGTTGGGGGTATACATTATGTTTGGGGGATGAGATCTCAAACCATGTTGGCGTCCGCCATCGTGAATATCAGTTTATTATTATTATTAATTTTTAAATAGGAAGATCAGCATATGGCACATGATGTATGTTCAGTTGTTTTGCAGAAGTGCAATGCCGTTGACTGTTATATTCTATCACTAATCTTTCACTAAATGTGGCTTGTTTTATCATTGCAGGTGTCAATTGCTAGATAATACCACTGACTATTTTGTCTCATTAGTAGTTGTTCACTAATTATGCTCTATTTTATATTTTGCAGGTGTCCTTATCTGAAAACATGTATGCATAGACACAATCCTGAAATTGTAGCTTCCATGCAGTAGCTGCAAATTTTGATATGCTACACTTTGATGAAGAGTTCATTTCCGACAATGGTGTGGCCAAACTCCTCAGCAGCTTCCGAAAGATAGGGTCTGTGTCTGACAGAACTCACAATGCCGTCTGGAAACATCTACATATCAGGAAACCTTTCTGTCTGTACACGTCCCATTCAGTAAAAGTCCCCAACGTTTATCCCAGGAATGTGGGGTGAGTCCAACAACATATGGATGACACTCTCCGTTCACAAGATCCACAGCATCAGCACAGTAGATCAGTATACTATAGAGGAAGATCCAAACCATCGGATGCAATTTCACGAATGGGGACGAAGGAACTGGTAACCAGCTGGATCTCCCTTGAGCGTGTTGTTCTCTGGCAAGGGATGTTTTTACGTAAACGGAGAAATAAACGAATCAAACTATTTTTACTTTAGTGACAGTAGCCCATATAGGTCTGATACATCAGGAGTTGTGAGTGGGGAGAAAATTACGGTCTGATGTGGTAGTTTGGCACGTATCATTGTACCTTTCTTTCATCTACGGCAGGATAAATGCCGAAAAATACCTGTGGCTGCTGGATGAGGAGATCCTGCCATTAGTTTTGCCCGAGGACATCTCATACCCAACTTTCTTGCAGCAGGATTGGGAGACTCTCTCTATCTATTACGGAAGTGGTGTTGATAATTATGTTGATCATAAGTGTCCTGGGAATGGGTCGGTGTTGGAGACCGGTGGAGTAGCCAGCACACCCTCCAGACCTGTTACCTTTGGAGTTCTATGTGTGAGTGTACTCTCTCAAGATCCGAAATTTACAGCATTAGGTGCGGTGAATTAACGATATCCGTACTACAGTGTATCCATAAACATTACTACTAGTTGTGCATTGTAGAAGAATCATGTGACGCACACCATTGTTGCGCAGGATGGTCGTTTCGAGCATGATTTTGAGGGTATCAACAAGGAGAAAAGCAGATCATTATTAGTGAACGGTTAATTATAGGACGAAATGGTTATCGGCATTGCACTCGTTGCAAGTGAAACTGCATAAACCGCGTGTCGAATATCGATCTAACTATTTAAAAAAAGATAGAGTGATATTGAATATGGCGAACCATAAGATGTCGGTCGTGGTAGTCACTTGTGTTTTTGAGGTTGGGTTACGTCTCAAACATCATGGGCAATGTGAACTCCAAATTTAAAAATACATCCTTTGTCAGGACTGTCACCTGACATTTGACCTATCCTGTATACGCAAACAAATGTTCAAATTTTCCACTGACCACAAAAGTCAGAGATAGATGAAATGGAACTTTTCAGTCTTTTATTTCCCGCTTAAAGTGTATCTAATTATTTAAAGAAAATGGCACAAAACTGCGGTAGGAATATCTATACTTATATTTTCTTACTATTATCATCCTCCATTCATTGCAATTACAAGTAGGTTTTCGTGCGCCAGAGACAAGAAAGATATGCAAATGAAAATCTTAACTTTTAATATTTCACCAGAACAATATACTTAATAATTATCTCTACTGCTTTTTAGTTGTTACTGGCAAGTTTCTTCCTGGTAGAATACGTGTTGTAAATTGCCGCAATATGTAATGTTTGTAATATTTGTAGTCTGTAACTCTTGAACATCATGGTCAACTATGCCCGAGAATAGGGAAGAATGGAGCTATACATAACACTATTTTAAATAATACTACAGTATTAATATTAATAAAAAAGTGTAATTTTGTTGATTTGCATTGCATTGGTCACGTACGATCTTAGCACCGCTCATATTTTGTTATTTGGAAAGAAGAAAACTTTCGAAATAAAACTTTTAAGTTATTTCACCCTGATTAAGCAATGCCCTGAGTAATATTTTATGCGCTTCAAAAACATTTTAATCTCTCTGAGTGTTAAAAAAAAATCAGTGGAAGCGCGATAACCATGCACACAGCATTAATTTAGACAAAGCTTAAGATATATACTTTACAAAATAGTTTCATTTTTTCATTATTTATGAGCTTTTTCCCAATTATCTTATTACTGATTGCGATATTCAGTGTATTAGTGCGTGGTATCACCTCTCTTATCTCCTTCCACGCTGGCCTAATCCAGAATGCAAATATTTTACTAATGCTTTTGTATATACTAAGCCAATGATTTCTTTTTATTATCTTCAGAGGTAAGAATTGGGAACTTAATACAAGAACTTACGACCTAGCTCCCTCGTGGTTAGCGTTCTCACTTTTTTGTGCAGGCTGGTATGAATACATATGGTTAGAGCAGCCTCATGGCTAAGGGGTGAGCGTACGCGCTTTTGGTGTGGGTAACCCGGCATCGACTCCCGGTGAGTGCTAATGTGGTTCGGATTCCACGTTAAACTGTAGGTCCATGTTTCATATAGCCTCACTGCTGAAAAGGACGTTATACTCAAAATCGAATCAAATCAAATACATGTGACTAGGATTCTACACTAAATTATAAGCCCATAGGAGCCACGTTCCGTCAGTGATAGAACATTCAGTTCTGTTGTAATTTCTGATTCGATCCCCGTAAACTAAGCTTATGGTGAACAACGTCGCGTTCTTCAGTTTTTCATTTCCTTCAACATGTTCATTCCATTAATTATTTATGGGAGACCCGGGTTCTATTCTCGGCGAGATCTCATGTGGTTAGGATTCCACATTAAGCTGTGGGTCCATATCTCATATAGCATCGTTGTTGAACGGGACCCAAAATTAAAAATCAAATCAAGTTCACTAATTATTTAATATTCACTCAATTAATTTAATATATCCCTTTGTTTTTAGTTCAAAGGTTATAAGCGTGGGACGTAAGCTCAAAATTCTAGTTATGAACTAAAAGTCCACTTTTGTTATTCCTTGTTCTGTAAAGAGACGTTAAATTAAAATCAATCAAATAATACACTTTTGTCTGGATCATACTATATTGTTAGTAATTGAGTATTCAAGGAGTAGAATCTGTTAAGGTTAACTCTTTTCATTTTTATGCAACAATGCCGGAGTATGCATTTGAGAATGTTGTGTAAGATGTTCCTTACATGGACAGGCTTTACTTAACCGTAAAGAAAAAAATGGGAAAGGAAACAAATACAAGGAAATAACATGCCAAGAACTCATTAAAAATTGTACTCTTGTAAATTTGAACAATGACCTTCGCACTTTGTTCCCCAAGACTCTACAAATTATACATCTCATCCTACACTTATAGGCATGGGCTATTTTAACGAAAGATTAAAGAAACTACACATATAATTTTAAAAGAACATAATTTTTATATTACCTTATCTGGTGGTTTCACCCTGTATGATAGGCACCAGTAACAGACGCTTAGAGACACTGCCAAAATCCAATGAGTATGTTGAGTTGTGGTAAAGAGACTTGAATGTTTATTGTATTTGTACTTGGAAATAATATGTTCTATTTCAGTGACTTCCTCAAAAGCAATTATTGAAATCCAAGGAAACCCTTTAATAGTGTACTTTAATAAATAGGGTGAAAGTGAATGATGTGCACAAACTTCGGGAGGTGATTCGTAACATCAAAAAAAAAAAAAAAAAAAGCCCTTTGCATGTTGTCGAATCCGTGTCGTGTACCAGTGAGAGAGGCGCCAACTTCGAATCGACAGTGTAATTCTGACAATTGGGACGGAATAGAAAGATGTACACAAACTCCAGGAGGCGATTCGTGACATCAGAAAAAGAAAAAACAGTCCTCTTGCCTGTTGTCGAATTCAGTGTTGTGTACAAGTAACAGAGATGCCAACTTGGAATCGACAATCGAATCCTGACAATTGGAACGGAACTGAAAGATGTGCACAAACTCTCTTTGACTGTGCAAATGCCTAATGTATCATTTTACTGGTGTTCATAGCCACATTTAAATAGTTTTGATACCACGAATCACTTCCCACAGTTTGTGCATATCTTCCTGTTCCATTCCAATTGTCAGGATTCGATTGTCGATTCCAAGTTGGCACCCCTGTCATCCATACAGGACGCGGTATTCGACAACATGCATTTTTTGTTTTCTTTTGATGTCACGAATCACCTCCTGGAGTTTGTGCATATTTTCCTGTTTCGTTCCAATTTTCAGGATTCGATTATCGATTCCAAGTTGGCATCCCTGTCACTAGTACAGACTCGGAGTTGGACAGCATGGAAGAGGACTTTTGTCTTCTTTTGATGGCATAAGTCACCTCCCGGAGTTTGTACACACCTTTCAGGTTCACCCTGTATGTATCAGATATAGTACAATCTTATTAATATTTTGTTATTTAATGCTTCGATTAGCGCTTGCAAATTAGTTACTGCTAAAGATTTATTGCGTTGAAACTGAAGTCACGTAAACCGAATCGCCCATGCAAACGCACTATGGGTTTGACCTTCCCGATCAATAACGAAGTGATGGAATAGTTTAGTTAACTAACCTGGAAAGCATGAGGTCGGCATGGTTATCCATTACAATCATATATTATGTTGAGGATGTTGAATGCATTTATATCAAAATAACTGCTTGGTACGTATGAGATAAAAGGATAGAACGAATCATTGTTAAAATTTGAAATCAACTTCTGACATTTCATCGATTGGGTAACAATTAGTAAAATAATATCTCCAAGACAAAAGCGCTTATTGGGGCTTATATATATTCTTGTAACAAAACCTCATTAAGCAAACCTAATTAGTACACTTTACAGCTTAATTGGTCAATATATATTTCAGTTGTGTTTGTAATAGAAGAGCTAAAGCTTGAATAATCCTTGCGTGTTTAATAAGACCTATTCACGATATGAGAATTCAGGCTCCCAAACCATCCACATTGTTTCATACAATTACATTGTATATTTCCATTTCGTAGAACGTATATTGTGTGAGGGTTTCGAAAACTTGTATTGGTTTATGTATACTTACATGATTTTATCTTGCTTTACATATTAGCTTAACATTTTTTTTTCTTCAAAATATAGTTGAATGTAATATAATACTGCGTGTTTGCATTAGTGTTATCTTATAAACGAGTTTATTGTATGTTTTTTTTTTTTTTAATTTGACATCTCTGATCTTTTTTGCTGCATTTTTAGAAATTATATTAGAATATTTATTTTGATTGTTTCTCAAAATTTGATTTTATCATATTTGCTATTTGGAGCAAAAATAGGAAAATTAAATGATGTATTGTGACTTTTACATATTTGATGAAAAAAGAACTACAGCTTTCAGCATAATCATCGCATGAAAAAGTATAACCAATAAGTTGTAAACTTGCTAATATCAAAATAATACTCCATATCCATTGATGGGAGGAGGGCCCACTTAAAGAGAACTAATTCTTTTATAAACAAATGCCAATAAGCTGTCATTCAATTGTACTTACCCAGTAATATTGAGAAATAAAACTTCGAATAATAGACTGTCCCAGCAGTCCACGGTCAGCAAGACCAGCTTTCATCGCAAGTATGTCTCGTGGATGGCGAGACTAGTCTCGCAATCTACGAGATCTTCCACTCTCTCCACCTGTCAGAGAATAAAGGCTTATGTATTCATATTATACTATAACTAACAACATACTAACTTCTACATGTACATGAAACTATGTGGTAAGGAAACTAAACACTATAGTCTAACAAAGCTGATAAATTTTACTTCTATATTTAAAGAACACAAGGAATGTTTTGATAACTAACGTTATCTTCTATTTTAAATATCTAACTGGGTTCTAAACTAGGTACAAAGTACACTAACAAGGAAAACTATCCAACTCCTCGGGGAGTATCGCATTGAAATTTGCACAAGTGGAAGAACATATTGAAAGATGGATATATGCTTACTCTTACGATTCGCAACATCGTAGAACAGGAAGTAGAATGATCTTTCTCCTATAGCCCCTGTAAGTTGTGTACTCTGGTCATACATGCCAGAATGTGACAAACTGGAACCTGTTTTCTCACAAAGACAGATACTACAAACTCAAGATGATGATAGTCGGTGGTGATTGAGATCTCTAGTACGACATTAATGTGAATCGATATCAAATGGAATGCGATACACGATCCTAAATTCCAAACGAAGACGTTTACCCGATGGAGAAAAAGGACACGCTGAAACCACAACGCAAAAACGGCTTTCTATTATTATTATTATTATTATTATTAGTAGTAGTAGTAGTAGTAGTAGTAGTAGTATGATTATCATTATTAATATGAGCAGTATGATGAGTAAATATAATAATGAGAAGACAAGAAATTAGGCTATATTTTTGGGCCCGCTAAATCACGAAGGACTTCGGTCTGTCTTGAGTGTTCTCTAGCACAGGTTTCAAAATCCACAAACAACCATACCCCAGACGGGATTTGAAGTCTGGACCCTTGAGTCCCTGGCTTGACGCCTGAACCAAGACAAACATGAGATCGGAAATAAGACGGAGAAGACAACAAAGAATTAATAATAATAATAATAATAATAATAATAATAATAATAATAATAATAATAATAATAATAATAATAATAATAATAATCACCATCATCATCTTATACCAGTGGTTCTCAACCTAATTCCGATCACGAACTTTATATTATCACATCCTCTTGCCAGCGACCACCTTATAATTTGTGGTTTGTAATAAGCTTGTGCCTGATTTTTAATATACCTATTGCGGAGATCTCACTATTATTTCTATAATCGTAGAATCAATTTCTTGTATATAGTGGATACAGTAACTTCCCTAAAAGCGAATGGATTAAAACCAAATTAGGTCCGTTCATTTATACTACAAATATCGAATCCGATCCGTCATAGCAGTGCTAGAGGACACTCAAGATGGGCCGAACACCTTGGTTACGTAACGGGCCCAAAAATGCATTTGTTGTCTTCTTTTCCTCATTAATATTATTTTTACTAATCATACTGCTCATATTAATAGTACTAATCATACTACTACTGCTACTACAACAACAACTAATAATAATAATAATAGTCATACTAATAACAATAATAATAATCATAGAAAGCCATTTTTGCGCTGTGGTTTCAGCGTGTCCCTTTTCTCCATCGGGTAAAGGTCTTCGTTTGGAATTTAGGATCGTTTATCGTATTCCATTTGACATCTATTCGCATTAATGGCGTACTAGAGATCCCAATCACCACCGATTGTTATCATCTTGAGTTTGTAATATTTGTCTTCGTGAGAAAGCAGGTTCCAGTTTATCACATTCTGGCATGTATGATCAGAGTACATAACTTTCAGGGGCTATGGGAGAACGATCATTCTACTTCCTGTTCGGAGACGTTGCGAATCGTAAGAGTAAGCATATTTCCATCTTTCAATATGTCCTTCCACTCGTGCAAGTTTCAATGTGATACTCGCCGAGGAGTTGGATAGCTTTCCTTGTAAGACTCATATTTAACAACTATTGTTATAGAAACTTCATTTCGTTTTAACCACTATCTAATGCACTAGTACACACTTTCTCATCTACTCGTAATATGTGTGGCAGTCACTTCAGGATCAGACCAGAAACGACTAATCTATTGACGAGAAAATGATTCATACCTTTCTCACCAGATCAAGAATCAAAGTACTCATCGTAATGCATCTAAGACTTGTGAGACTCACTCTGGAAGTTTAAACTCGACATATCATAAGTGGCAAAAACAAAAATCATTGAGGGGTTAATTATAAGTTTTATTCTAATTAAGGTTAAAATAGTTACTTGGATAATAATCACTTTTCAAATTAAGAAAAAAAACTATGTATTTATCATATTATACACATATGATTAAAACATATTATACATAGATAAAGCATGTTCATAATGTATTTAGGCAAATTTGAGTTATTTTCAACCGTATTATAATTGCCACTCATTCCAGATTTCCATTGTGTTAAGAAAAGAAAATTAGCGGACAACGAAGAAGTCACACTATTCCAAGTATGCTTATTATTAAGTAAATGTGTATCTCAGAAGTGATGTTTTCCGCTAATTTTCTTATTTTTCTGAAAATTATCAACAATGTAGTGAAAGTTATATATATGTATGTGTGTATGATAGTTATCAGAAGTTCTTTCAAAACTTGGGCATCTGTTGAAAATTAACCGTGAATATCAATTGCAAGTTTTGTTCTAGATATTCGGCTTGGAAATCGATCGTTTTCATTGTGGCCAATGATGAAGTGCTTACTCAAATTATTACAAATATACATATATAAGTAAAATATTTCTTTCAGCAATTCAAAAACTTGTTGAACTAATTGCTCTAGGGATGCGCACGAGACGAGTCGAGACAGGATTTTTCTGACAAATTTCGAGTCGAGACACGGCTCTTGCAATAGAGAAATATACATTTTTCGAGTCGAGACATCACTTTTACGGCATATTTTCGAGTCGAGACAGCCACAAATCTTGTCTCGTGCGCATCCCTAAATTGCACCATTTAGCAGAACTTAATGTAGCTTTACTCAAGCACTGCGAAGATTTCAGACTTTTATTTCTCCATTATTTCACCTTTGTCTACCCATGTTTTACTCTTGTTGTTTTTAATTATTTTTCTTTTAAATTAAGAGCACCGTGACGCAGCGGTAAAACTTTTGTATCTGGTGTATGGGGGAGCTGGTTCGATTCTCAGCCAAGTAAGTTTGTTATATACAACATCATATCCGTGGATTTTCTCATGGTACTCCCGTTTCCTCCCAGGTTCACACTTACCAATTCTTCCATTATCATTTACTTGCCTTAATCATCCGTTTTCCTTAGCTTAATCGTGGGACGTAAACTCAAAGATTTCATTTCAATTAATTTATTGAACATTTAACATATCATGAGTATCCTCTGAAACTAAGGGAGACGGTAATAAAGATAATGAACAAAATGGTGAAATGTGGAAATTGAAAGGAAATGGAAAAAGCTCAACAAAACCCACACATTTGGTGTTCGTTCTCCACAAAGTCCAACTGACTGAAGCTGAATTTCAACCGATGATCCCACGCAAATAAAACTGAACGCTATACTGGTGAGCCACCGCGGCTTCCATAACATTTTTGTTATCACCGTTCCACAAACTGTACATCTTCATGACCAAAAACGAAACCCATGTCATTCAAAACTCGCCGGATCCAATTTCGTGTTATTTTTTCCTGTTTCCTACACTGACATTTCGCCTGGGGCACGGTGGATCAGAGGTAGAGCGCTTACTTCTGATGTGAGGGTTCCCTGGTTCAAACCCCCGCCCAAGTAACTTTGTGGTGGACAACCTTGTGTCCGTGGGTTTTCTCGGACTACTCCCTTCTCCTTCCACTTTCTTATTCCACCAATTCTTCAATCAACATTCACTTGTCTTAATCATCGTCTCCTTTAGCTTAAGCGCCATAATCGTGGGACGTTAAATTGATATTCCGCCTTGAAATGTAAAGAATTTACACTATTCAAGAAATTTAGGGTTGCCCGAAAGAGAACTCCCTCAAAAAAAAATTGCAGAACTATTTCCAGTGTCGGCGACAAGCTGAAATTGGTGGATAGATGGAGCAAGAGTCCATAAATTGATAAATAGCCTTGTATATAGTGTTCGTGCTTTATAAAAAAAAAAGTATAAAGTTATCGTATTATTAATTTATCTTTCCATTGGTTACATTTCCCCAAAATTAGGAAAACTATATCCTATAGAATCTTATAGTAACAATGTAAACTAAAGAAATATTTGTAATCTAGGTCGACGTCTTAAATCGATGACTTTGGAACTTTAATGAATTTAAAGCAAGAGAAAGAGAGAGAACCGTGTAAACCTTATAGCTGGCAATGCATTACGGGAAAACTTGCGAAACAGAAGAGAAAACAGAATTTTATTGATAAACTCCAGATCATCAGCGTGATAAAAGTTGGAAGCAGTCTTCCTGCTAGACTATTTCCTTTGATTACCTCCCCCGCCCCGTTATGTTGCCCTCCAATCCTTAGCGACGGGTTAATAATACGCAGCCAAGTAAGAAACTCGGCAGTATCGGCGCCATTCGACTTTCTATTATTTTCTGTTGTTGTATACACAAAATATTTGTTTTTTTTTTCTTTATTTAAACTTGTCATATATCATATTTGTTACGGAGCATTAGTAGTTCCACTCACATAGTTTGCATTTTTGAAAATACTCACAACACGAAAAGAACAATCTTATAGTTTTATTGTTGAATGGGACACGGATGTACTTTGCCATGACAAAAGAAGTAGTAAAAGGATTATAAGTTTACAGTTTCCCTTTATTTTAAAATGCTCCTGGCCCTTAGAAGAAGAGAAGAAATGTTGAATACAGGAATGCAATTTCAGATTTTGCTTAGAAGAAAAAGAGAAAATATATCTCTCCGACACATAAGTTTCACGCTGTTATTAGTACGCTAGTATATAATTATATACTATTATAATTGATTTAAAATATTTATATTTCAAACCTAGTGGCGACAATTGCTCCCGGTCCTCTCTTGAATGAATAGTTGTTTGTATTTATCTTCTGTTGTAAGTTACATCACATATTTATTCTAAATCAGTAGTTCCCAATTACTTCAGAATTGTAGACACTCGTTTTAGTTTTAGGACATTAGGGACCTTACACCTTTAAATTTTGGTATATGTACAGAAGTAATAGATTAATGGTAGGTGGCATAGTTTAATCATCAGAATAGCATAATATAGCATAAATACCAAAATCTAAATGTCATAGAAAAAAAATATTTTTGTTTCGGATAATGCTTCCACCTCTGGTTCAATATTTACTACTTCTAGTTTTAAATCAGGTTCAACATCATGGCGATTTATTTTTCAGGACTTCTTTCACAAAGATATGTACAACAAAATGGAGCTAGGAGTTTCATTGCTCTTCCACCTACCTACTTGCATTCAGAAAATACCTTCAACCAAAACTGATCAAGCGAAGATTCTTTGAAAAATATTTTAAGTGAGCTGTTACAAGTAAAGTCAAAAAGTTTATCTTCTCTTCCTCAAAGATTTTAATTGTATTACATCATTAAAAGTGTAGCTATCCTCGTCTTCCTTCAATGAAAGGTAATAATTGCCGTACTTACAAAATTTAAAAGTTTTCCATACTTGACGTATAACAGAAGTCGATGCACTAACGCTGGGTCAGCACTGCAATTCGAAACAACTACCATTTAAGAGAAGACATTAAGAAACGTACGCTTCTTGCTGGGGTCCACTGTGTTTTTAAGAAATCAGTCTTTAACAATATTCTTACTTAAACAAAACATCAACAACTGCTTGTACTATGAATGCAATAAAAGCACTAACAGACTGCTTAAGTAATAATATTGTATTAATGTAACCGTCACAGGCGTTTAAACTTCTACATTGAGAATGGGTGCTAAGTTTGTCAAATTGGTGTGAACGTTGATACGCTTAAGCTTTCACGAACGAGTTCAAGACAGAAAAATAATTTCTAAAACTGAATATATATTAGAAAATATTGGTGATTACTTGGCAATAATGGAGTCTTAACTTCGATTTGGTCACTTTTACTGACAGATCGTTGACGTAATGAAATTCTTACGTCTGTACTATCGAAGATCTTATGAAATACTGGTTTACCAAAACTAATTGCGTTATAAATTATAAGATGCAAATAATGTCATGGACCCCCTATGTTTGTTCAATGGACCACTAGATGACAAAGATGATTAAAAACCATTGCTTTGTTTCCTTACAAATTTTTTCTATATATCCAAAAAAATCCACCTACTGCAATAAGCATTTTCTACTGTTTTATTTTGTCTGTCCTAAAACAACTATATTTCTCACATCTTCATCCAACAACTATACTAAAATCGTTGGTTGGTTGAAATGGAGTTCAGCGCTCATGTCAGGATTTGGGCTATGTTAGACATGAATCTACATCTTAACGTGGAATTCGAACATCGTGAGCTCCCACAGGGAATCAAAGCCGAGTTTCCCGCACAGAAGGCGAGCACAGTAATCCTATAGCCACCAGAAAGCTTCGACTAAGATCTCATACAGAGGTAAAGTGTTACTAGGGAGTAGGGACAGAAGGAGGAATGATAGCTCAGTAAAGAGCACTCACCTCTGGTACATGGACTCCCTGGTTCGATCCCACCTCTAGAAAAGTGAGTTTCTTGGTACATAAACACTGTTTGCATTGATTTTCTTTGAATTCTCCCATTTTAAACTACTTTCTTCATCCCTCCATTTCGTTCATTTTCTTTAACACCGCCTCCTTTAAGTACAAAAAGTTAAGTACAAAAACGCTTCCCACCGTTGCTGCACAGAGGTTGAGATTGACGATTAATAATGACCCTGCCCTTAGCAGCTGAATCTAGGATTCCTCCTCCCCGTTGTAGCACAGAGAAAGGTAATAGCTCTTGTATGTTGCATCACATAGATTCCCTGCCTGTAGACTCACTGAGATAGGATTCGAAGTTTTTTTTTTTTTTTTTTTTTTTTTTTTTTTTTTTTTTTTTGCCCGTTGTAACTTGGAGAGAAAAAGGTATCTCTTGCCCGTACCAGCTACATATACTAATTGAAGAGTGACCAGTTGAAAACTGATCCCTTCTGTCTTGGAACATACGCTTTTACAGTCAGTACTTTTTGGTGCTTGCGGAAAGATGTCGAAGGGGGTCTTCTTCGTGCCCCGTCGGTGACTATTATATCTGTTTCTGCTTCCTAGTAATGATTTCGAAACAAGTAGCTTTGTTTATCAGTATCAGGTAAGTGATGTTCACTTTAATGACGGGATATTACAATACATAATTTCGAAAATTGAAATTTAATTTATTTGCTTACAGCACTTTTCACCTAGTACACAGCCTTTTATTGTAAACAACGAAGCTTTCGTGCACTCTCGATCAAATACAAACATGCAGTATGTACTTGAACGTCTGTGTTACTGGGTTCATTTTAGATGAGAATGAATTTAATAAGTATTGATTTATCATATTTTAGGCCTATACGCTACTATATTTCATTAGCTCGCATCCTCTCTATTATAACATAGTTCATTCACCAAATTCGGAAATATTATTTTCGTATTTTAAATTAGACTCGAAAGACACATTTAATGAATATTCTTCTTGATTGATTGATCCATGGAGGAATGCGAATTTATTTATTGTGTTTGTATTAGTTGTAATTCAATCAGATGCCGAACAACTATGTATTAATTCTATTTCTACAAGAACAGTTTAACTATATAAAGGAACCTCAATATAGTCTTCAGACGTCACTGTTATCCGTTTATCTGCGGATATTCTTGTTCAGAATCAAGAGTTCAAATTCACTGAAAAGTTTAATAGGACAAATCATCACTACTAAAATTTGTACAGTATATAAAGCATGATTTAGTATTTTTTCATTGGCTTTAACAGATAAAAATGGTCGATCAAGTGATTACGAATTTTTAACACGCTTTACTTTTGAATACATTATAAGTAAAAATCACTGTTCGGAAGTGAATTTTCCTTTCCCTTGGCAACACTACTGCCAAGAGAAAAACAATATTGAGTTTACTTTGATTAAACCTTCCTGATCAGACTACAGTATTCTGCGAAATCGCATGCAAGCGAAATTAGAGAATCTGCAATAGCTAAATGTCTTCTGAAGCCCTTCATTTTGTTTATGCAACATGTTTCAGGTTCTAAGGACTCATTAGTCTTGTAATATAGCGTCTCATAATTACTTTCTTGATTGCACAAGGCAATAATAATAATAATAATAATAATAATAATAATAATAATAATAATAATAATAATAATAATAATAATAATAATATGCTTTTGGAGCAGTTTTATTTTGATTCAAGTGTATTCGCAACAGATGAATAAGAAAAGAAAGAGAGGAAACGAGAAAGTAACTATTAAGCAAAATAATGGTATGTTGGTTGAATAATGATTATAAAAAACATATAAATTAGAAATTCGTATTACTGTAAATTATTACTAGCATAGTGCATACGTGAAAATTATTATAAAGCAACTGAAATCAACTATAGATATGTTAAGCTAAAAGCTTATCAGGAAACAGAATTAAACGGTTGTGTAGTATAACATAAAATGTAAGGAAGTAAAGAGCTATGTAACGTAATTTTGTACATAGGGCAAGCTGTTATTTCTAAGCAGTTTGCTTTACTAGTCTAAAATCCTTTACATATTTATTGTGTCTGTCCGCATGTCTATGTCCCATGGGGACAAAAAATCTCAAGAAATATTTGATAGGTCGCCAGCAATTTTAACCAGGACCTTGTCAGCGTGATATATACGACACCGTTTCTGTAGAGTTATTATTTTCGTTTCTTTTGAATTTCTAGATGTACTCGTGTAAAAATTACTGATAATACAGGTAAGAGTCTATCTTTTACGTGGCCGCAGTAACTCTTGATACACGATGCCCTTGCTATCCTATCAATTTACAGCATAACGTTCTTGGACGTCAGTGTAAACTTTGATACAAACTGTGGACCTTCTGCTCGCTTTGATTTTGCTCCTTTTTTGTATATTGTTGTCATACATGGAAGCTGTCCACTTTTCATCGTTTGTGATTAACCAATGCAGAAATTACTCGAGTTCGTTGCCTTTCAATAGAGATTCGAAGATGAAAACTCAATTGACTAAATATGTTTGAGTTAGATCATATGACACCCAAACGTCGAAGTACTTTTTGTAGCCAGCTTTCTCCAAATTGTTTCAGACTGTTTGGTGATGAATGTTTAGATCATTGGCGATAACTTGACTACTTACATCGATTGTGATCGATTGTACCAGAATATCATTTATTTTCGCTATGATTCGTTGGACATTGCAAAATGCACAATGGGCCGCGGTGGCTCAGTGGTAGAGCGTTCACCTCTGGTGCTTGGGGTCTCGGGTTCAAACCCTGCTCCTGCCAAGTGAACTTTGTGGTGGACAGACACCGCGTGCGTGGGTTTTCTCGGGGTTCTCCCGTTTCCTCCCACTTTCATTCCACCATTTCTTTCATCTCTCATTATCACCGTCTCCTTTAGCCTAACCGGCATAACCATGGGACATAAAACTCAAAAATTCCATTTCATTTTTTTTCAAAATGCACAATGGACATCGAAATTTCTGTAATGAAACCGACTGGACTATCTACTTGCTCGCATCTTTTCTATAAACAGCACAAGTTTCTTTACGCGTATGCACATAAATCAAATTGGTGAAGTGCAGTTTTACGGTAAGTTCACTCATCTCTACACCGGGATACCTTACGTCTGATTGTAAGAATTCCAACACTTTCTGTACATCTACTAGCGTCAGCTGTCAGCATTTAAATGACGTTAATCTTGCCCCGCTACAGCTTATGTGCCCTGAGATTTGGGACACTAACGCCATCTCGTGTGTAAAAGTCTCAATACTTTTTAGATGACTTGATATCAAATCTTGGATCTATATACGAGAATTTGTCAGGAATATTTTGCATTGGTATTCAATACCTGGTGGGTTTGTGATAGTTTGAGACCAGAAAAGTATTTTTTTAAATGTAAAGTTAGCATCTAAGTGCCGACTAAGTACATGGTAGTGATCTCTCCTTATCCACATGCTTATAACACCATTCGTCGCGTTGTTGTGACTTTCGTAGTGCAGTATTTGAAATTGCGTAAATTCTAAACCAGTGAACGCAAAATTGTCTATCGTGAGCTACTACTAGCTCACGGAGAAATTCTCGGTAGATCGCGTTAGGCCTACCGCTCACTGGCGACAAAACAGTTGCGCAACTATCTCGTCGTTGTCGCCTGCAGTCAGCAACTTTACGGAGACAAAACAGTTTTGTTGCCATACCCTCGCTCACTGGCGACGGCAACAGAAAAGTTGCCGAGCATTTGATATCACAATTTACATAACCGGCAACCGGAACAGTTCATATAATCGCTGGTTTCGGGCATTGAAAAAAACTATAGCCCATTCCAATGGTTAAATAAATAAATTTAAATAAATAAAATAAGACCTGTTTGGATAAATTTCAAAATCTTCCTTTTCTACTAATTTCAAAACGTTCAATCCAATAGAACTATTTTCTTAATATGTCCCTCTCTGGGGTCTCGAGAAAAATAATCTCAAAATTGTGTGGATTGAGCGTCCTCAAATTAGTACGAAAGGCTTATTAGTCATGTACCCTATCGTGGACACCTTTACCATTCACATGAGGTGTTTTTTTTTTTTTTTTTTTTTTTTTTTTTTTTTTTTTTTTTTTTTTAATCAATTCACACTCGGAATTAGCGTGCACAGGTTTTCGGGCGTGTTACAGGTGTATAAGTTCAAAAAAGTCATGAGTGGAACTAACAATGCGGAACTAAATAATTTGAAAAGATTAACAATGAGGACGGGGGATGGATTCAGACGACATAACATTCTAATAACAAGATCTTCTAAAATGTTCTTGCAATTTTTAGAAGTAAGGGGCCATAGCTCTCCAGCAAATTATCCTAATTACACCAATGCTATCAAATTTTGGAAGGTAGCGTCAACAGGGGCGTCATTTCAAACTTCGCTTGAGGGGGGCAAGAGCACTACCGACATAAGACTTTCACGTTTTGTACTAGTATATTAATAGAAAATAGATTAGAGTATTTATATATTTCTATATATATATATATATATATATATATATATATTTCTCAAACTCTTGGGGGACAATTGCCCCCTCCTGCCCCCCTAAATGACGTCCCTGAGCGTCAATGAGTGACAAAAATATCAGCAGTATGTAAGCTAATACGAACGGGAACAATTATTCGAATTAAAAGATAATAATAATAACGAAAATATAAAACGACTGGAAAAAACTAACAGAACGAAACTAACAAAAGCGGCAATCCGACAACACTGTACTGTAATTGTACTCTCAAATGTTCTACGTATAGCCATAAAATAAAAATTGACTTTCTTCGTTCTTCCCGCGTATTCTTCACGTTTTAAAATCGGCCATTTTTATATTGTACAGTTTTTTCTTTTTTATATTTGAAATGGAAAGAAAATTCAGAATGATCATTTTATCTGTATTTTTTCTAGTTGTGGGAAATTAACGGAAGTAGTAGTAATGATAATGGCAGCGATGTGTCATTATCAAATAATGTACATTCATGTCCAAAATGATTGTCGCATATCTATAACTGTCTTCTTGTAAGAATATAATTTGATAATGATTTTGCAGGGTACTTTTAATACTGATACTATGTGTACAATCGGGAAATGTATATTTGTGGTAAATTTCGTAGGAAAAGAATTATAAAT
Organism: Thermobia domestica; assembly: GCF_964235325.1. Taxonomy (NCBI): domain Eukaryota; kingdom Metazoa; phylum Arthropoda; class Insecta; order Zygentoma; family Lepismatidae; genus Thermobia; species Thermobia domestica. The sequence continues at coordinate 160,291,001 of NC_137459.1, read as the reverse complement.
AAGAAAATTAGAATGAGTAAAATAAAATGTTGCTAAATGGACAAGAAGTTTTATTTTCGTTTTATTGTTCTTACTCTTTTGACATGAAATTTTCCACATACATGTCTTTGCTTATTATACACATACTAACATTATAAGAAATACCGGGCGAATTCGTTATCAAATTATATTCCTACAAAAAACATACTTATAGACATGCGACGATAATTTTGGACATGAGTGTACCTACCTGTGTTGTTTTTTCTTGGCTGGAAAGGTCATTCTAGTTTCTCACAGCAGCAAAACACACTTCCTTCAACAATTTCTTCTTTATATATATTTCTTCTTTAACGCTGGGCGTTTCTCAATTTCCTCAATTATTTTTTCATAGTCTTTATCACTAATTAAAGACATGCTAGTCACTAATCATAGAATGTGTTAGTTTCCTTTGCGAACACTTCTTTTCACGCGCTACACACGAAACGAACTGTTACGTGAAAAAACTTGTAGAAAACATTTATTTTTTTTACCTTTCTACTTGGCGGTACATCGGCAACTTTTCTGTCGCCGTCGCCTCAGTGAGCGGACTCCCATAAGACTCAATGCATTTTTAGATGTTGCGCAACTGTTCCGTCGCCGAGCTGTTGCCCTGCTGTCGCCCTGCTTGGCGACACCTCGGCAACTTTTCTGTCGCTGTCGCCTCAGTGAGCGGACTCCCATAAGACTCAATGCATTTAGCCAGAGCAACAAGATAGTTGCCCGACAAAATGTTGCCAGTGAGCGGTAAGCCTTAAAGCTTCGGTTGGCTAACCTTGATTTCTCTACTGAGCTGACGCTAACAACAGAAGAGCTGACAACAACAACTGCTTGTTTTTCCCGCTCAACTACCACTGTCAACCTCATCTTACATTGATTGTATACGCGTGAAGTTGTAAACGTTATGTTTTTCGTATTTATATTAGACATTTGCTGACTTGGATAGTTTGATTTCATATTAACGAGAAATGCAAGTTTATAGGCAATAAATAAATGCATTTTTTTTAAAGGAGTTGGTAGTTCTTTTGGTTGATAGTTCACGGTAGGATTTAAACACGATACATTAGCCCAGAAGCTTCCCAAGTTCGGCAACCACTGTTCTAAATTAATATATGAGGGTAGAAGTTTTCTTCATAAAGAATGTTTTTTAAGGGGAAAATGTGAGTTAAGGTTACAAAATTTAAATACCCTTCCGTCAGTATCTTCAAGTGGCGATTTAACCTACTGCATCATTAAAGAGTTAAATTATTTTTTTTTTTTCATACTGTTGTATCTAACTTTTAAGACTCAAATTCCAGAAAAAGAAATATTAGAGATACTAACACAGAGAAAGTTTGTAGCTCCTTCTCATGGAGTAAACTTCATAAACCGAACACTTTGTCTGTTAGAGCATCTGTACTACTTTCTCAGTAGTGGCTAAACAGTGACAATATTCCTAACAGCACAAAATGTGCTAGACTTGTCCATTTAGGTATCCCAGCTTTTTTTAGGTACCCGACACTTGGCACATATGGTATTCATGTGCTAAGTATGTACTTCAGCTACCTAAACTTTTAGGTTCTTGTTAGACTTAACTGATCTTTGCGACTATGTACCACAAATGTAGAATTTATATACTTGGCTCAGTTTCGCATTGTGACAGTCATTTGTTTCTATATCGTTACTTGGGACATATATTTTTCAAGTTTTAGGTGCGTACTTTAGATGGATACTTTTTCAGGTACTTATGGCACTTAATTGATATCTGCAGCAACGCATGAATAACAGTCAACTGTTTTCATTTCTCATACGCAGTAACATGCAACTGTTTCTCCCACTTTCTGTTCCTGTTTCAAATGGCAAGCGATAATACGTATGTTTAGGTAACCTTATTTTCAGTAGTGACCATTGTGGACCTGAATGTAGTAGTTATGTACGTATACGGTATGCTAACTGTTCTATTTATTTTTTGAATATTGTTAGGTAGTATAATTTGTTGATGAGATACGATGGAGAAATTTTATTTAGAGCGGTTGAAGACACTGTGAATGGACTTTCCCTAACAGCACACGGTGTGCTAGGCACGTGTCATTTAGGTGTTCCGGCTACTTTTTAGGTGCCCGACACTTGGCACATATGGTATTCATGTGCTAAATACGTACTTCAGCTACCTAAAGGTTTAGGTGCTTGTTACACCTAATTTATATCTGCGACTATGTACCACAAATGTAGCATTTATATACCTGGCTCAGTTTCACACTCGATAGTCATTTGTTTTTATGTCGTCACTTGGGACATATATCTTTTATGTTAGAGATACTTCCTTTAGGTGCATACTGTTTCAGATACTTCTGACAAGGATTTTATAAAATAGAGGACCTGCCCTTACAACAAAATCCTGAAGCCACACGTCACAGTTTCGCCACCCCTACTCTGCCCACTCCGCCCAATAGGATCGCAATGTTTTGAGCCAACAATCATGGCGGAAACGAAAGTAGCCAATCAGGCGATGGCAGAAACGAGAGTAGCCAATAAGACGTGCCGATGCTCGGTTGTTTTTGGCTTCATCGATTAAATAGGATGAAGATACATATGGGCAGATCCTCCATTTATAACATCCTTGACTTCTGACACACAATTGATATCTGCAGCGACGCACGAATGACAGTCAGCTGTTTTCATTTACTCATACACAGTAACATGCAACGGTTTCTCGCGCTTTCTGCTCCACTTTCTGTCCTAGTACACAATCCCTTAGAAAAAAGAAGCAACAAATGCATCAAATTTGGAAGAAAGAAATGACGTAACTGATCAATAAAATTTAAGATGAATCTTTCATTCAAATATGAACAGTTAATTATTTACGTAGTTAGGGATAAAGAATTGTATTTTTTAAAATGCTAACTGTCCCCGATCATTTGAAAGTAAATATGGAAGAACCATCAAATAAAGTAAAGAGACGCGTCATTTTGTTATAAAATTACATGGCGAACGGATTTTATCTGATCCCAAACGGTTATCGTCGAATATACAGGGTTACAAGAACACTCTGATTAGCCAAGTTAAAAAGACCCCAAGGATGTATCCCTTTACAAGCGACGTTTTCTTTATCGCCTTCGTGGCCAAGTCGGAAGAGCACTACCTAGTAATCAAAGGGTTGGTTGCTCGCGCCCCAACAGATAAAAAAAATGGACACAAGACAATTGGCATTGTAAAATGCTGCCTGAAGAGTAACGTTATCATGTATTTCGAAAAAAAAAAAATGTGCATGTACTGTATGTGTATGTCGATAACCAAATGAAGTCAGGGATCGATCTTAATATCACTTGCGATGCAAGATCTCGGTGTTTATGTAATAGTACCCCGTAGTTATGCGGGGTCGTTGAAGAGAACAGGGACCGGTAGTGACACTACAGTCAAACTTGACAGTGCGACATATAAAGTTGTTCTGATGGGGCTTGAAAATGAAAATGAAATGAAATATTTGAGTTTTACGTTCCGCAGTTATGCCGGCTAGGAGAAAGGAAACAGTGATAATGAGAAATGAATGAAATAGTGGAATGAAGGAAGTGGGAAGAAACGGGAGAACCCCGAGGAAACCCACGCACACGGTGTTTGTCCACCACAAAGTTCACATGGCGCGAGCTGGGATCAAATCAGAGACCCCATGCACCAGATGCGAACGCTCTACCACTGAGCCACCTCAGCCCTCTGATGGGCTTCCTACATCACTTTATGCTTGTCATATCTCCTGGTGGTGTGTTTGCTAACAATAGGATAACACCACCTCTATAGCATTAGTAGCACTACAACAGACCGTGCGTTACTTAATGCCATGCAAAACTTGCTACGTTGAGTGTCCTTGACCTTTGACACTTCATTTTAAATATATTTCGAAGCTGACTATCGCATTGTGTAACTCAACTACTATAGTTAACCAATACTTGGCAATCTCATTTATCAAAGAATATTTTCATAAATATAGTGTGTGTGTGTGCGTGTTTGTAAGAATAATTACAGATATCAATATAATTTTGACGAAAATATTTATTTATAATTACAGATATCAATATATTTATAGCAAAATATGGGGTTAGTACGGAACATTTTATGTTCATTTCTTCATATATGTGATGTAAGTAATGGATTTTTGCTAATTTGTACTAAATACTACCTTAATATTTTATTTTATTTTATTTATTTATTTATTTATTTATTTATTTATTTATTTATTTATTTATTTATTTATTTTTGAAATTTTGGTCACCTAAAATGAACTTCTGTTTCAAAATGTTTTGTTCTTGACATGCAAGTGTTCAGTTAATCACAAAGAGTGATAAGAAGGTAATTCAGCGTTTCCCTTTTGCTTAGGTGGTGCGTGTTGCCCTTTTAACTATTTCTCTTGTATCTGATACGCTGTGTTGCTTTGCTTTTCTAACAAAACTCACTTAAGCGTAGTTCTATATTAATATTAGCATTACTAACTAAGACTAAATTAAGAAATATCAAATATAGGGCATTAGGACCCACAGGAGTGGTAGCTTCTCCCAAGAAAATACGTTTTCACAGACAGTTTTACTATGAGTAATTTACTACGGACTCAAATAACGAATATATGGAGACATATCTTCATCGAATCAAGTTTAAGTGCACCATCTGAAAGGAACGAGCGTCTGCCTGATAATCTATGAGTAATAAAGTGCTCCCTTGCTCTACGACCGGTTAAGACGGCAACCAGTGAACGTCTCTTCGTGCAACGAAGAAATGGCGCAGAGAAAGGTTTATGGGAGGCTAGATCAGCGGTAATCAAACACAACGTGCACACTACGGGGATCTTTACAGCTCAAAGAGCATGTTTCACTAGACATATATTATATGATACCTTCAGAAGATAACCCAATCAAACGAAATACAACTCATACAGTAGCTTATCCATGAACTTTCTTTTTGCCTGGAATACTATTACAAAAAACAGCATTTCAAATCAAAGCTTTCGGATTACTTTTTTCCGTTACAATATTTGCTTCCAAGAATACTAGCAATCGTATGACCTTGCTGCTCAAAAGGTTGAGATCTGATTTCTAGTTTAATATTCCATTTTCTGTAGGATATTTCGTTCTTCTGGATGTGGTATCATTTTATTTAAATGCCAGAGATCATTAGTCATTACAAATTGCGATTACTTGCTAACTGACTATAACGATTGGGAGAATAAATATATTATTTTAAAGTTGGTCTTTATATATGTGTTGGAAAAGAAAATAGCAAGAGAAGATTAATCAGATATCATATTAAACAACTTTCAAAAAAGAAGAAAAATATAAAGGAGAAAACTGTTGCAGAGTTGAAACATGAAAATAAAGAGAAACACTGCATAACAGAAGCGTAATGAAAGTCATATCACTAAAAATTAAAATATTTTTTTTCTCTTAAAACTAAAAGAAAAGGATTTTTTAATGTACTATTGTTGTATACAAAAGTTCATACTTTGCACATCATGGGATAATTTGCACAAAATATGAAAAGAGTTTCACAGTCCTCTGTCGGTAAAACCATGAACAGTAAAGGGGAAGTTTCAACTGCCACCGTAAGATAGAACATCTATCTGTATTTTAGCTACAATGTTGGCGGTTAGCATCAGTTCTAATTACCGAGAGGGTTCGTTGTTGTAGAGGTATGGAAAGCAATCACTGTAAAGGCCGCCAAAATTTGAAAGATATCTCGTACAAGAATTTCCTTCAAAGTCAGTTTCGTAGAATACTATTGTGTATAATGAGACTTTGGTGCAATAGTTGAAATTGAAATGTGAAACGTTTTAATGTCATGAAAAAGTAAAACTGGGAGAAGGCGGTTTCAGCCTCTACTCGGGATTACTTTGCACCGGTCCAAAATACCGCTTAGATAGAAAATTATTACCACTGCAACTTCCTGCATGCTAAATTTAGGTAAATTATCTATTTAGGTAGATGCCGGAATGGATTTCTTGCTGGAAAATAAATTATGAACAGTGGCAGATGCAGAAAAGTAGTTGGAGAGGGGCTTCACACAAAAAGGCTTCGTTTTCTTATAAAAAAAATCACTAGACTTTTTTTGGGGGAGGGGGTTTGCAGCTTACACGCATAGGAATGACTAACATTAGTTTAAAAAAAAAACAAAAATAAATGCGATTTAGGTGGACTTCAGCCTGAAAACCCCAAATCCCGTATATCTTCCAGTGATTACGGTAGGAATGATATTCTTGGACATAAAGAGCAACCAAGGCAAATCAGTTCACGGGGAATTTTTTTTTTCTCTCCCTGAGTTGGCATTTTTGTGGGACATATGCTAAAGTATTAGAGTGTGGTTCATGTGCCAATACCAGAAAATACATAATTTTATTTACAAATATCGATAATTCAAAGTAAGTACTGATATCGGTGTCATCATTCTAATATCAATACGTGTAGACTGCATGCAGTTTTGTGTAGAAAGTAAAATGTAAAAATACTGAAGGGAAAACATTACACAAAAACGTTATATTCGTATGTTGAACATACGTTTTCGTATGTTTGCAAAGTAACCCCACCTATGGGGTTATTTTGCACCAAAGTTTATATTTCAATAACTATGGTCATACTGAATGTCTACTAATGAACTTGCACTGTTTTCCTTATATATTTAGCTATTATATGTTTAAGATACAGTGTTCTAAATCATTACGTTTGTATGTTACATGCGATTTTCTTTAAAATTGTTTAAATCTCGTGCAAAGTAACCCCGTCTTACGGTATTAGATAATCTTATTTCTCTAGTTTCAAGCAATAAAACTTTAATTTTTTACCAGTGAAATTTCCCTCAGAAGCCGCCTCTGCTGCATAACAATCCACAACTGACACTAAAATACAAGTTACCACACTTAGAATAGTAACTAAAGAAGCGAACTTTTTTTACAAAAAAAAAAAAAAAAAAAAAAAACACGAGTCACCATTTTACTTCTTAAAAAAGTTCTTTTAGACAACTGTAAGAAAAAAAAACAAAAAACAAAATTATCTTTTGATTTGATTGGACTGAATTAGATTTGATTGGATTTAGTTGGATTGGATATGATTTGTTTGGATTTAATATCATTTCATTTGATTTGGTTATTTTAGTATAGTATCCCTTTCAGCAGCGAAGATAAATAAGACGTGGGCTTGCAGCTTAAGGTGGAACCCAAATCGCATGAACTCCCGTCTGGAATCAAATCCTGGTCTACCTCGCCAAAGGCACATATGATAACCACTTAGCCACGAGGGAGCTCAAAATTATGTTTAGAATGTGCTGACATTAATTTGTAATGTAGATCTACGCAATGAAAAGAAACCAGCAATTAAACTGAAACCTAAACTCCCTATATACAGGTTGTTTCCAAACAACCGACAACGTTTAGGAGGTGACTCTTGACACCAAGATAAGACAAAAAGTATAGACCAACCTGGGTGCACAAATGCTTCCTTTCGGAGTTATAGGCTCCCGAAAATATGAAAAAAATGAACTTTAATGGTTAATAGCACCAATACTATGGAACCTACCGTAGGCGAATCAAGACTTCACTCAGGAACTAATAAGTACGCCCTGTATATATTTTGAAACACCCTGTATATATTTTGTGTAATCAATTTAATGAATAAGCAGTACTGTCGTGTGTACATCACGTGAAGAAGTTTTGTTTGTAACATTATATTATCTCAGTTAATATTCAAACCGGAAGAGATAGTAAAATTTAACCACTTTCAATTTTAGTAGAAAAATTAGAGATTAGGGATGGGCACGAGCGAGTTTTCTTTTAAACTCGACTCGACTCGAAACATACATCTTTAAGCTCGACTCAAATTCAGCTCGAGTCTCGAGTGGAGTCGAGCCAAATCGAGCTAAATCCTGTGTGTAGTTTCAAGTACTCTCTTCAATTATCCTACATAGATAATATAATTATCAATGATATTACTACTACTACTACAACTTATTATTATTACATATTATTGTATTATTATTATAACAACACCGTGTATAGCCATGAAATTGTATATGAATATTAAAAGCTAGTTGACTGCCGATCTCGGTCGTCGAGAAGTCTTCAGGAGGCAAGGACATCGTTCACCAGGTTTTGGGTTTGAGTTTCGGAGGAGCAAGTATTCGGGCTCGAACCAAAAATTGTTAAAAGTTATAGGGCACCAGCCAAACATGTTCATAACTATCAACGCCTCGAGCGAATCGGCTCACAGTTCATTCACTATCGACTCGCCCAACCGAGCCGGCTCGAGATTAACCGAATCGAGCTGATGGCTCACCCCAATCGAGCCGGTTCGAGCCATGGGCTCAGTTGAGCCGAGTCGAACCGAGCCGATGAACTCGTTTCAACGGAGCTGGTTCGAGCCAATGGCTAATGAGCTTAGTCGGTGGCTTATCCCAACCAAGCCAGCTAGAGCCATCGGATCAATTGAACCGAGTCGATGGCTCATCCCAACCGAGCCGCCTTAAGCCATGGCTCAATATTGAGCCGAGCCAGCTGAAGCTGTTCGCTCTGTTGATCCGAGACGAGCCGGTTGACAACACAACCCGGGTTGGGCTTCTACTTCGCACAGAAATTCGACCGTGCAAGTTTCAGCCTTGATGGTAAGAACTACAGTATGTACTTATATTGGTGCTCACGACATCTCAGGCTGTCTCGTAATAAAGATCTATTGTCGTTTCGTTATCGACACGAGATGAGATGCGAACAGTGTCCCCTCTCGTGAGCAATTCCACATTACTGCTTACAGTCTTTATGGCTTTTGCTTTCCAGTCTAATCAGACCATGATTTCAAAACGAGTTAAAACGAGCTAAATGAGCGAGCCATTTATCAAACTCAACTCGACTCGAAACTCGACCTCAAAAACTGCGACTCGGTTCGGAACTCGACTCGAGAAAGTTACCTTTGACTCGACTAGAAACTCGAGTCAAATTCGAGTGGAGTTTCGAGTCGAGTCGAGTTTTAGCTCGACTGTGCCCATCCCTATTAAAGATGGGATATATTCTAGAGACGCTTAATTGATTGCAGAAAACCCCTTACGGGTACCTTTAATTTTTTTTTTTTTTTTACTCTATAGTGAGCAACGTTGAAATAAACATTTGTTGATTTCTCCTGCTTTCAGTTTGAATATAGGATTAAGAGAGAAGGCCTTCCCCGCTTTATTCATGAAAATGGAGTAAAATACTTGTCATTATCTGTCAAGTGATGTTGCTGTTGGGCCCCGCACCTCTTACGTCAGTTCGACTTTGTTCGAAAAGAAACAGGTCACAGGGGGGCCCCGCAGACCCCGCATTGCGAGGACTCCAAGCCATCATGGGGGCCCTCAAATCGTGAAGTGTAACGTGGAGAAGGGCCCCCACTCTACACTGTCTGCGGAGGGCATCTCCAGCCCTTTAGTTACGCCACTTCCAGGTCATATAATATTTTCGCTGGTCAGCATATGGTCCAAAATTAGCTCTTAAACTTGAATGTTAGTGGAATGATAATATTGTCCAAATATTATTCACATATTAATCGATAAATGGCATCAAACTGAATAAAATAAAATTCTTGGAGATATATTATTGTCCATAGTTTATCAGAAAATAATAAAAAAAAAAATACGAGATTTGATTTTAATGTCCTGTTAATGGCTATATGAGACGTGGACCTACTGATTAATGTGGAATCCGAATCACATGAGCTCCCGCCGAGAATCGAACCCAGGCATACCACGCCAAAGGCGCGTACGCTAAACGTTTAGCCATGGAGGAGCTCAATACGAGGTTTTATGGGTAAAATAATGTCTTTTTTTTATCAATCTGAGTTAGTTGATAGATAGTTTTTTTTTTTAATTTGGATAAAATAGATGTTACGTTAGACTTCCAAACTATGCTATGACTAACTCTTATAAAGCGAATTTGTCTATCCGTCCGTCTATCGACAGGTGTCAGAGCGAAAATGGTAAAAATTATATCCAGTTCAATTTTTGCAATCGATTCAGCGCCAATATATATATATATATATATTTCATCTCCTCCGTTGACTCTTTACTTACTGGAAGTTGTAGAAATGAACAATTTACGATTTCAACGTAGATTGCCGTAGATCAAAAACAATAATAGAAAGTGGCAACTAGATTTTTTTTTTTAAATCGGTTCAACATCTTAAAAAATAAAGGTGTTATCTCCACTCGTATTATTTTACTGAAACCGGGAGTGGTAAAAATCACTAGTATTTGCAGATTCAATGTTGATTCCCATACAGAAAACAGTAACATATAGCGATAAGTAGTTTTTTAGAATCAATTTTATGTCTTAAGAGAAAAATATCATTTCCACCAGTGACACTCTACTAAAAGCAGAAATGTTAGAAACTCTCTACCACTTCCGGTTACAATATTGATTTCCATAGCGCAAAACCGACAAAAAGAAGTAAGAAATGGGTTTTTGATATGAATCCAAAATTCTAAGAATTATTTTTATCTCGACTTTTATCTATCTACTCAAACTCGAAGTAGTGAAAATCGACATTTTAGGCTTTCAGCACTGATTAAAACTGACAATGGTTAAAACGGAAGTAGATAGCGGCAAGCAGTTTTTGATATGGATTCAGTACCACAATGATATGTTTTACCTATAATTTTATTCCTCTTGCAACCGGAAGTGAAGGATATCAATTAGCACTTCTGGTTTCAATAATCTCCACAAAGCAAAAACTATAAGAGATAGCAAGTATTTTTTTTTCTTTATTCATCATTCGAGGAATAAATTCTATCTTTGATCTTATTCTTCTATTGCAACTACAAGTTAAACATACACTCGATCACGTATAGAAAAGTTCGCCAATGGGAGTGAGAGGTTCAAGCTTCCAAGTTCATATAATTACAAATGATTATACTAACTAACTAACTAACTCTATGACCTATGGAGCCCGGAGGTTCAATGCAGCGTTCTCAAAAGCTTTCCACTGACTTCTATCTTTAGCTAATTGGATCCAGTTTCTACTTTGTATTCCAATCTCTGCGAGATCCATCTTAAAATTGTACTCCCATCTGTGCCTAGATCTTCCTAATGGTCGTTTTCCGATTGGTCTTCCAGTTAAGACTTTAAAACATTCCTACTTTCTTCCATCCTGGCTGCATGACCTGTCCACCTAAGCCTCCTAGAAGTTTCCGCCATTCCACATTCCCGTTCCTCTTGGGCCCGAATATTCGTCTCAGGACCTTGTTCTCAAATTCTTTCAGTCTATGTTCTTCCCTCAGAGTAAGCGGTCATACAGAACAACAACCATGATTATCGTTTTATATATTTTAAGCTTCAAATTCTTCGACAGAATTCACAACGACAAGAGATTTTGAACCGAATAGTAACACGAATTCCCTGCTTTTAGTCGACATTTAATTTCTTCGTGAATATGATTTTCATCTGTTAACATTGATCCTAAATATTTGAAAGCATCCACTTTATCAAAAGTATTATTTAATATTTTAACGCATCCATAATTTGCCGTATTACGGGCCCACGCACTTCCACATATTTAGTTTTCTCTGCATTTACTTCTAAACCCACGTCCCTGCAAGCGTGTAATCAGATCTCTGCATTTCTTTGTATTGTTCTCCTATCATCCCCTATTAAATTTACATCATCAGCATATGCCATAACCTGGTGAATACCGTTCAACTCTAGGCCGTGGTTGCTATCTTTGATTTTTCTTATGGTGTATTCCAGCACAAAGTTAACCCCTTCAGTGTGTAATTTTCAGATGCGAACCGCTGTAAAAAGTTTTTTTTTTTTTTTTTTTTTTTTGAGAACTTTGGATGTTGTTTCTAAATCTGTTTCAAAATCACTTACATTAGAATCACTAATTAATAACTCTTCCTCGATGTCAGCATCGTTGAAATATCGTTTTGAACCCATTACTGTGCTGTCTGCTCTGAAACAAAACAAAGAATGAAAACTGTATTTGACGAAACCCAAACTCTATTTTAATTTCTTTCTTTTTCCTCTTCATCATTTAATTAAGCAACAATTGAAACCAGTTGAGCGCAAACTCGCTAAATATTGTCGGGATAACATTACTCATACTATGGGCAAGTTTATTCGCCATACGCAATACAAAATAGCCAAAGCAAAATTAAAGCTTATATATACGCCATCCGGACAGCACGTGTGTTTTGAAGATACGAGTTAACTCGCCACCCATACTGAAGGAGTTAAATAATAATGGCGACAACGCATCTCCTTGTTTCAGGCCATTTTCGACGTGAAAGCTCGTGGTCAAAAATTTTCCTACTCGGACTTTACTTTGGGATTCATTTAAACATATCTTAATTAATCTAATTAGCTTTCTCGGTATTCCAAGTTCTGTAAGAACGTTGTATAAAGTTTCTCTCCTAACCGAGTGGTACGCCTTTCTAAAATCAATAAATAATTGATGTGCCAGAGTATTGTATTCCCACTTTTTTCTTCGAGTGTTTGGCGAATGGTAAATATTTGGTCGATAGTTGATCGATTTCGTCTAAATCCTCACTGATAATCTCCAATAATCTCATCTGCGTATGAGATCAATCGTGCTAATAGAATATTTGAAGATATTTTATAGGATGTTGACAGAAGAGAAATGCCTCGATAGTTATTACAGTCAGTTTTTTCGCTTTTCTTGTGAATTGGAACAATGATTGATTCTTTCTACTCTTGTGCCAATTCTTCCTTGTTCCAGATAAGGAGAATGAGTTTGCGTATCTTGTTCCACAATTTTTCACCTCCAGCTAAAATTAACTCAGACGGAATTTCATCTACACCCGGAGATTTGTGTTTCTTTAATTTATTTACAGTGGTTTCTACTTCTATTCGGTTGGGTTCTGGAATATATGTTTCTGCGGTGTGTATCTACTTTTCCCCACGCACATTAGTTTTTGGCTGCGTGTTAAGCAAATCGTCAAAGAAATCTTTCCATCTATTTAAGATGCTATTCGTATCAGTGAGAACTGTTCCGTCAGCTTTCTTTAATATATAAGCACAAGATTGATAGCCTTTCTTAAATTCGCTGATCCCCTTATATATGTCCCGAATATTTTCATTTTCATTATTATCTTCGAGTTCCTCAATTTTAGCTTTCAAAAAATTGCGTTTCTTTGTTCTAAAAGTTTTGGAAGTTTATCGCCAGATACCTGCGAAATTTTGTGTAGTTATTTCATTCGGATTTTGTAGTCATCGTAATTTTGCCTGTTTTCACTTCTCTGCTAGTTTAATGCATTCATGGCCAAGCCATGGTTTCTACCTACGTATTTCCGCGTGTCCCGAGTTTTCTATTGCTGAACTTTTAACGCTATCTCTAATTTCAATCCAAGTATCCTCAACACTAGTGCACTCCGACTCTTCTAAAACCGAGAATCTATTCGAAACTTCAATCTAGTATTCCTCTCTTACCTGGCTCTCTTCTATTTTTTTTCAAATTAAATCTCTCCGTTTTCGGATCAACGATAATCTCTCTCTCGTATTATCGCTACTACCAGGTAGTGATCAGTGTCACAATCAGCTCCTCTAAACGACTGGACATCAACTAGGCTAGATTGCCTTCTTCTATCAACTAAAAAGTGATCAATTTGATTATGTGTTTTTCCGTCTGGTGATGTCCAAGTGTATTTATGAACGTCGCGATGTGGGAATTTTGTACTCTTCACGATTAGGTTTTTGGATGTTGCAAAGTTCACGAGTCTAACACCGTTGTCATTACTTTCCTTATGCATACTTTCTTTCCCTTTAATCGGTTCGAAAATATCCTCTCGTCCTACTTCCGCATTGAAATCGCCTAATAAAATTTTCTTATGGTATCGCGAGAGTTGGTCAAATATCCGTTCCACTTCTTCGCAAAAACTGTCTTTTATACCGTCATCCTTATCTTCAGTTGGAGCATGTACATTTAAAACAATATCACACCACCGTCCTTTAAGAGTAATAAAAGAAAGTCTGTCAGTAACAAATTCAATCCGTTTAATTGCTGGTAATAATCGTTTGTGAACGAAAAACCCTGTTCCTAACTGGTGATTTTTATTTCCTTCCCCGTAAAAGAACGTAAAGTTTCCGGAATTCACAGATCCATTTCCTTCTCACCTAGCTTCCTGAACTCCTACTACGTTCATCCTGTCTTTCTCTAACTCACTCGTTACAGATTTTAACACACCTGCCTTATAAAGACTTCTAATATTCCATGTTCCAAATCTCATGTCCATTTTCTTTTGCTCAGGTCGTGCCAAGTTATCAGTCCTTGTCCGTGGCTTTTGTGAATGTTTCGGAACAAGTTCCTTTTTTTACAGGATGAGGTTGTTAGCCTTACCCGAACCCCCAAGCTGGAGGACCACTCCTAGTCGGCTGTCCGCGACTGCTTATTCACGGTGTATATTTGCAGCTAACCTCTATATCTAGAGGCCTTCTTCTCGATCCGCAACCTGAGGACGCGCCATGCCGTGGTGACAGGAACCCACATTATACGGTTCAAATGATTGTACTGTATACATATGTTAATATAATAAATTGATGTTTTTGGACCATAGTTTGCTCGAAGGGGTAAAAACCCCGAATTCATTCTGACATACGCCATCGAATATACTATTTCAGTTCCGAGTATTGAATTCACATAGGTTGGAAATCTATCGTACTTTCACACTGTGTAATACACTGCACATGAAAAGCACACACTCTTAGGAAATAGATTGTGTCTATTGGTTTTCAGTTTTTCCTAACAGTCATAAAGATACTCCTATTAATGGAGCTTATACGCTTGGCAGTGGTGCATCACATAATCACAGCGGAGATCTATATACTAATTGTAAACTTGTTTTAGTACTCTTTCAGTTCATTACGGTGAATTTGACAAATATTAATATCATGAACCTGACATATTAGGTGTCAAAAATCTGTTGCTTTAGAGCAAAGGGGCGCGCACATGCAGTAGTCTACCGGGTCCGCACCCCCCCTTAAAATAACTTTGTAACTCGACATACATTTGTATATTTTCTTAACAAAACTATACTTGTTTAGCAGGGAAATTGTTGATGTATCATTAAAAAAATGATCTTACTTTTCATCAATACTCTTTCTTATAAAAGCAATCCAGTTATACTATTTCTTTCTGAGAATATGAATGGTAGTACTAAACAATATTACTTATCGTCTTTTTGAGTGAAGAATTACACTGAGATGAAATGAAATCTTTGAGTTTAAAGTTTCACGATTGTGCCTGTTAGGCTAAGGGATACGATTATGAAAGCGAGTGAATGATGATGGAAGAATTTTTGAAATAAGAAAGTGGAAGGAAACGGGAGCCCTGATAAAATTCACAAGCAAACTTTCTTGGCCGGGAATCAAAACGGGCACCCCACGCGTCATTGGTAAGAGCTCTACCAGAGAGTCATAGCGCCCCCTAGAATTACACTGGTTCAATACTATATATGCATGGTATTTTGTAGTATACTACAGAGATATGGTGTCCTGTAATATTGAATACCCTAAACTTTGGGCCCCTGCCAACAAACATTTATGAGTGCGTCTGTAAGGAGCAATATCATTGGATAAAATGGTTAGAATTTAATCAAACGCAACAAAACTTTCAGATTATTTCACACACACACACATACACATACACAAAAAAATAACATTATTTTTTACCCTTGACCCCACTTTCGTGAAAATAAAACTAACAAGGGAACCTTCCGAAAATGATAGTTGCAGTGAAATATGTGACCTATGCCAGTTGAAAGAGCTGTAATAGAGATGAGCATTCCCAAAATATTAGCTGCCCATAGCAATAGGTTCAAGAAATATAAGGAGTGGAAGTTCGGAAAACAGCAAGGTTGGACAAGGGAGGAAAAGTACAAATTCCGCAAAAAAAGGGGGCACGGCAAAATACAATGCTGACAAGTGATGTATAGAAAGAGACTTGCCACAATTGGGAACAAATGAAGGCCCCCAGTGGGGTTAACAGTGTTGCCAACTGCAATGAAAAGTACATGTTTTGCAAAGAGCACTATATGAAGTGAGTGCAATATTCAGTGTCAACCTGTCATGTAGAACATAAGATATGACTTGTATAATCAGTGGTACAATCTAACAAAAGAAAATAGAAAAACAGAAGTACGAAAAATACGGAAAAGACGGCGTTGGCCATAATGCGCCACATTTGATCACGAGCTGTACATATTAGAATCAACAAAACAAGAATGCACCAACTATGCAGGTAACCGACGTACCTACAGTCGAAAAGAAAAAACGAGTTCGAAAGTTGGCAACACTGGTCATGAAAATCCAGACGATTCTAATATAGTTAGGCCACTCGCTTCACAAAAAGAAAATTCCGGCAACAGGCATCACTCGGAATACATCATTGCTGGAGTGATTGAGGCAATGTCAAGTCGGGGAACATGAAATGGTTGGGTTGAACCAACAACCGATAATAGAAGTAGTGAACATTATGTCATGGTTGGGTCGTATGTGGGAATATACAGGGTGTCCCACCAAACTTTGTGACCTGAAAGATTTGCGAAAGGAACAAAAATGTGACTGATCCAGTTGTTCAGGAATGTACCAATGTCAGGGGGTGATAAAAATCTGTAAAAAGCGAGTGCCCACAGGATCCCCATCATAGGGCCCCACGAGCCAACTTCAAACGTTCAAATGGCAACAGGGACCGAGTGGTACCTCTTTCGATAGATCATGGAATGTGCAACAATATCTATAGGAAACATTTGCTGTATGAAGAATGGTTTTCAAAATGGCCACCACAAATATATGTTGTGTCTTAACATGGCATCGAACATTGTGATCTCAAATTGCTGCGAAGCGAAAAGATATGTTGCAAATCCAATTGCACAGGAATATACTCATGTCGAGGGCCAAGAAAAGTTTGTAAGAAGCAAGTCTCCCAGGTCCCCCATCATAAAGCTCGAGGGGTCAAAAGCAACATTTCAAATGGGAACAGGGGGCGGATGATATTTCTTTGGATAGATGCAACACAGCCTATAAGAAACATTTGCTATATGAAGCACGGGTTTCCAAATGGCCGCCAGAAATGCAGATATTTTGTTCTTATAGGCTGTTCTTGTCACCGAGCAGATATTTTTGGCGGCCATTTTGACTTTTTGTCAACTCTTCCGAATATTAAGGCCTTCCCAAATACACTCGCAAACAAGCGGCAGAGTGATTTAAGCGTGTTTTATACCAACGTGTTTTGGCCAAGTTTGACAGAAAGAAACCTAACTGATGTTGTGCTACTTGTTGATTCTTGGACAGCGAACAAAGACACCAACTTACTCTATGAGCATGTACTATCCGGAGTGAATTTCAAAGTTGAGCTGATCCCTCCTGGTTGTACGGGTCTGATACAACCACTTGATGTTTATTTTTTTAGACCATACAAGGACTTTGTGCGCTACGTTATAGAGCTTGTGTTATCAGATACTCACTTTAACATTTGGTCCCGCGAGAATTTTCTGAAACTTCCAGCCTTAACCCATTACCAGTTTACGACATGATTATTCAAGCCTTTGATTATGTATGCTTTCTACAGGTGTGGATATGTGATAGACTACCAAAGACTCCGACACCTCTAGAGTACTGTTTCGAGACATTCACAGGCGATCATTGTGCCATGTGTGACGGATTGGCAGTATTCCGCTGTGCTCACTGCAAATGTATCCTCTGTTTGCACCATTGTCTCATCGAACAATTGCACGTACAATGTTGACGAGCATGCACAAATGATGCGAAGGCTAATGCCCGTTGCAGGAATTTTCTTTCTGTGAAGCGAGTGGCCTAACTATATTAAAATTGTTTGCATTTTCATGACCAGTGTTGCCAACTTTGGAACTCGTTTTTCTTTTCGACTGTAGGTACGTCGGTTTCCTGCATAGTTGGTGCTCTCTTGTTTTGTTGATTCTAATATGTACAGCTCGTGATCAAATGTGGCGCGTTATGGCCAACGCCGTCTTTTCCGTATTTTTCGTACTTCTGTTTTTCTATTTTCTTTTGTTAGATTGTACCACTGATCATACACATCATATCTTATGTTCTACATGACAGGCTGACACTGAATATTGCACTCACTTCATATAGTGCTCTTTGCAAAACATGTACTTTTCATTGCAGTTGGCAACATTGTTAACCAAACTGGGGCCTTCATTTGTTCCCAATTGTGGCAAGTCTCTTTCTATACATCACTTGTCAGCATTGTATTTTGCCATGCCCCCCTTTTTTGCGGAATTTGTACTTTTCCTCCCTTGTCCAACCTTGCTGTTTCCCGAACTTCCACTCCTTATATTTCTTGAACCTATTGCTATGGGCAGCTAATATTTTGGGAATGCTCATCTCTGTTATAGCTCTTTCAATTTGTATAGGCCACATCTTTCATTGCAACTATCATTTTCGGAAGGTTCTCTTGTAAGATTTAGAAATAATGAAATCCTACACTACCGGACGACCAGGACCACAAGCTCACTATAGCAGAATACCTTGAACGGCTTGAAACAACAACAGGGTTATCGTATATATTGGAGTAAAATAGGAAGCTACAGTGAAGCCAGTGCCATTCTGCAGAAAAAAAGTCTAGCCGTTTAAACTGTTTGCTCTTCATCCCACAAATTGCATGCATCAAACAGAGAGTTCGGCTACAGAGACCATTAAAAGCAACATTAGTTTCCACTTAAGGTAATTTAAATTATAATGAGTGTAACGACGTTTGTCCCTGAACTCCTCCTAGACCGCTTGACCAATTTTGATTACTTTAGGGACTTGACTTGCCTACCTTACGTTTTTATCATGTTACTTTTGTTAAAATGCGTATTCGAAGAGGGGAGCGAGGTTGCAAAATTTGTGCAAAAAATTTAGTTTCTCATGATCCTCTCAACATAGAAAGATGAAATTTGGCATAGCAATTATTCTTTTAAAATGAAAGGACACATGTCCCATCGTTTTTTTAATTCCCGTTTTAATGGGTGGCAAGGGGTGGCGTGTTGTTTGCCAAGACTCGATTTTGGTGTTGTTTCCGATCATTATCATTCCGATCTTATCAGGTCACATTATCGTGAAGATTTGCATATACCTGGGTAAAAGTAAGGGTTTCCAGGCACCTCTATGTTTGATCCCCTGGAACAAATGGTGAGTGTTGTCGCCTTTGGGACGAGAGAAGTTTCATTAGACTCACTACTGAAAGAGAACATTAAGCTCCAAACAAATAAACACAAAACATCATTAATATCACAATTGCTTAGTAAAATATAATTGCATTTTCTCTTTTAACGGAGTTCTTAATATCACCTCCTATTACATAATGTTCTGTTTTTCGTTATGCTACGCGACTAAAGAACTAGATTTTATATACTTAAGAAACATGAAATATTTCAGTTTTACGCCGCTCGGTTATGCCGTATAAGCTAAAGGATATGGTGATGATGAAAATGACTGAAAAATAGTGTAACGAAGAAAGAAAGTGAGAGAAACATTAGAACCCAGAGAAACTCACGCACACGGTGTTTGTCCATCACAAAACCCACTTCGCGCAAGCTGAAATCTAACCAGAAAAAAAAAAACGCCAGAGGTGAATTCTTCACCACTAAGTCACCTTTGCCCCTATATACTTAAAAATGTATATATAGTAGTTCAGGCAGTCATAAGAATAGTAAAAGTTACAAAATGTCAACTGTAACACAAGTATATACGCTAACTTACAAAGCTCAAAATTGGTATCATATAGCTCCTCTGCTATATCTAATTTGTTTCTGATATCCCGCAGCAGGGCTTTCGATGGAGATAACATACTGCAGAGTAGAATGTATGCTCCCAAATGCATGAAATAAGGTAACGAATATAACACCATATCACATTTGGTTCACACACCTAGGCGACTCGATTATACCGGCGGAAACTTCTGGTGAACAGGACGCTTAACTCAAAACAACTTCAATTCGTGTACACTGCATCTTGTTTCAGAAAGGCTATGAAGGAATTGAACGCGCATATATTTTAATAATATTTGTAGTAATTTTTGTTTCTAGTAATTTTTGTAGTAATTTTCCAGGCGCCTGTTCAATATGCAGATAATAATCTTTCCAGTGTGGGAAATAAAGCTAATGGTTCTGTGATCACTGCACATTTTTGCTTTTTTTCTAGAGGGGAGTAATGCAACCACTGTAACCTCAAAAATCCTTTGGCATTTTCCACTCAGATTGAAATTAAACATAAATTACACAATACTGACAAGGGAACCTTCCGAAAATGATAGTTGCAGTGAAAGATGTGACCTATGCCAGTTGAAAGAGCTGTAATAGAGATGAGCATTCCCCAAAAAAAAATTAGCTGCTCATAGCAAAGGTTCAAGAAATATAAGGAGTGGAAGTTCGGGAAACAGCAAGGTTGGACAAGAGGGAAAAAGTTCAAATTCCGCAAAAAAAGGGGCGGACACGGAAAATACAATGCTGACAAGTAATGTATAGAAAGAGACTAGCCACAATAGGGAACAAATAAAGGCCCTCAGTGGGGTTAACAGTGTTGCCAACTGCAATGAAAAGTACATGTTTTGCAAAGAGCACTATATGAAGTAAGTGCAACATTCAGTGTCAACCTGTCATGTAGAACACATGCATCTAACACGTGTATCTAGTGGTACAATCTAACAAAAGAAAATAGAAAAACAGAAGTACGAAAAATACGGAAAAGACGGCGTTGGCCATAACGCGCCACATTTGATCACGAGCAGTGCATATTAGAATGAACAAAACAAGAAAGCACCAACTATGCAGGAAACCGACGTACCTACAGTCGAAAAGAAAAACGAGTTCCAAAGTTGGCAACACTGGCCATGAAAATTCAGACAATTCTAATATAGTTAAGTCACTCGCTTTACAAAAGGAAAATTCCGGCTACAGGCATTAGCCTTCGCATCATTTGTGCATGCTCGTCAACATTGTTCGTGCAATTGTTCGATGAGACAATGGTCCAAACGGAAGATACATTTGCAGTGAGCACAGCGGAATACTGCCAATCCGTCACACATGGTACAATGATCGCCTGTGAATGTCTCGAAACAGTACTCTAGAGGTGTCGGAGTCTTTGGTAGTCTATCACATATCCACACCTGTAGAAAGCAAACATAATCAAAGGCTTGAATAAACATCCCGTAAACTGGTAATGGGTTAAGGCTGGAAGTTTCAGAAAATTCTCGCGGGACCACATGTTAAAGTGAGTATCTGATAACACAAGCTCTATAACGTAGCGCACAAAGTTCTTGT
The DNA here is from genome assembly GCF_964235325.1 of Thermobia domestica. Classification (NCBI taxonomy): domain Eukaryota; kingdom Metazoa; phylum Arthropoda; class Insecta; order Zygentoma; family Lepismatidae; genus Thermobia; species Thermobia domestica. The sequence goes on along the minus strand of NC_137459.1, from coordinate 160,269,719 downwards.
ATGGTCTAAAAAAATAAACATCAAGTGGTTGTATCAGACCCGTACAACCAGGAGGGATCATCTCAACTTTGAAATTCACTCCGGATGGTACATGCTCGTAGAGCAAGTTGGTGTCTTTGTTCGCTGTCCAAGAATCAACAAGTTTCACAACATCAGTTAGGTTTCTTTCGTCATCACGTCTTCATCACATTCGTATATGACAATGCCTGTCATCTCTGCTGATGGAACTCTCTTGTCACCAATGTATGTGCAAGTGGCAGAAGGCAAAGGAACATTACCCCAGAAGACCACAGACTTTTTGTCAACTCTTCCGAATATTAAGGCCCAAATACAACCACAAACATGCGGAGGAGTGATTTAAGCGTGTTTTATGCCAACGTGTTTTGGCCAAGTTTGACAGAAAGAAACCTAACTGATGTTGTGCAACTTGTTGATTCTTAAACAGCGAACAAAGACACCAACTTGCTCTACAAGCATATACCATCCGGAGTGAATTTCAAAGATGGTTGAATCCCTCCTGCTTGTACGGGTCTGATACAACCACTTGATGTTTATTTTTTTAGACCATACAAGAACTTTGTGCGCTACGTTATAGTGCTTGTGTTATCAGATACTCACTTTAACATGTGGTCCCGCGAGAATTTTCTGAAATTTCAAGTCTTAACACATTACCAGTTTACGGCATGATTATTCAAGCCTTTGATTATGTTTGCTTTCTACAAGTGTAGATATGTGATAGAAAAACCATCAAAGGTTCCGGCACCTCTAGAGTGCTGTATCAAGACATTCACAGGCGATCATCGTACCATGTGTGACGGATTGGCAGTATTTCGCTGTGCTCACTGCAAATGTATCTTCCGTTTGGACCATTGTCTCATCGAACAATTGCACGAACAATGTTGACGAGCATGCACAAATGATGCGAAGGCTAATGCCCGTTGCCGGAATTTTCCTTTTGTAAAGCGAGTGACTTAACTATATTAGAATTGTCTGAATTTTCATGGCCAGTGTTGCCAACTTTGGAACTCGTTTTCTTTTCGACTGTAGGTACGACGGTTTCCTGCATAGTTGATGCTTTCTTGTTTTGTTCATTCTAATATGCACTGCTCGTGATCAAATGTGGCGCATTATGGCCAACGCCGTCTTTTCCGTATTTTTCGTACTTCTTTTTTTCTATTTTCTTTTGTTAGATTGTACCACTAGATACACGTGTTAGATACACGTGTTCTACATGACAGGTTGACACTGAATATTGCACTCACTTCATATAGTGCTCTTTGCAAAACTTGTACTTTTCATTGCAGTTGGCAACACTGTTAACCCCACTGTTGGCCTTCATTTGTTCCCTATTGTGGCAAGTCTCTTTCTATACATCACTAGTCAGCATTGTATTTTGCCGTGTCCCCTTTTTTTGCGGAATTTGAACTTTCCCCCCCTTGTCCAACCTTGCTGTTTCCCGAACTTCCACCCCTTATATTTCTTGAACCTATTGCTATGGGCAGCTAATTTTTTTGGGAATGCTTATCTCTGTTACAGATCTTTCAATTGGCATAGGTCACATCTTTCACTGCAAGTTTCATTTTCGGAAGGTTCCCTTGTGAGAATACCAATCAGACAATACTGATTTTCCGCACTGCCCTTCTCGCTAAACTGTTATCAGTAATTTAATTCAGTGATCTTTCATTTAATTTATTTCTACTAGTGTGATATTCTTCATGGATTTTTGCAAGAGAAATGAATTATACCATATTTTAGTGTTATTAATGAAAAGTTAATTTGCTAAGTATGAAATAAATCATCACTTTTGTCTAGTTGCAGTCCGTAACTTTAGATTACGAGTAAAATAGCCTTATTTTGGGTGTACCGGAAATTAGAAAACCACCCTAGAAAATCCCTGTGGCTCTATGTCTCTACACATGTAGAAACGTGAACACACTAACGGACTAACATACCTCCAATCCCACTTTTGTTTGTCTGGATATTCCGTGAAATATGCACATCCGCTGAAATCTCAAATTAGATTTATTTCATGATTATTTGATTTTTTTCACTCCTATAGCACCTCGAAAATAAATGAAATAAAATATGAGAAAAGCTCTGAAAAAATAATTTGTAACCAACGGTGGCTTAGAGACGGGTCAATAAAGATCGTTAATAGTGTTCAATTACATCATATACATATGTATAATAATCAGAAAACATATTGAGGTAATTAAAAGCTAAGTTATAAGATGGGAAGCATAAGTAGCTTGCGTTGGGAACACAGATATGGTATTTAGCGTTACTTATTTTGTTTAATTGAATTCCATATACGGTCTGTGTGACCAACTTATGCTGAAATCATTAACAATAGACAAAAGAAGTGAAACGAAATTGGCCAGGCTTACGTGTATATGCTGTTTGAAAATGCTATGCCAGAATCTGCTAAGCGGACCTCAGGAAAAGGTGGAGAAATTTGTCTGAATTACTAATAGGTGAGTTTAAACAACAAACGTTCTGTTTATGAAACAAAGGCGCTAACAATGCTACGCATGATTGACTAAATCAATGGAAGAAGGACGTTTGAATGGGTTCAAAGGAGTTGTATAATAGTATAAAGCAAGTTTTCTAGAGATAAAATGTGCTGGCTAGATTAATTAATTAGACTACAAGTCACCTTTCAATTCCATGTTTATATAAAATGAGACTGATTACTACTAAAATACCACTTGTTTCTCCTTTGTCCTAAGCAAATTCTTTCAATAGGAATCGAGACCAAATCCATTTGAGCACGAAGAGAAAAACTGGGAACACAATGTTTCAGTGGTAAAGCACTCATCCCTAGGGAAGGAGTTCCTGGTTCAATTGAATCAGTAGGTTTGAAAAGGTCAAGAGTCAGAAAATGGCGAGTTTGCATTGAGTACACTTTTTGTTGAAACCAATTCCTTTAACCAAGTTGTTTATTAGGGGGCCCGCGGTCGCTCAATGGTAGAGCGTTCACCCCTGGTGCTTGGGGTCCCGGGTTCGATCCCAGCCCCCGCCAAGTGAACCTTGTGGTGGACAAACACCGTGTGCGTGGGTTTTCTCGGGGTTCTCCCGTTTCCTCCCACTTTCTTCATTCCACCATTGCATTCATTTCTCATTATCACCGTCCCCTTTAGCCTAACCGGCATTAGGGTGGGACGTAAAACTCAAAGATTTTCAAGTTTTTATTTCTTGCAATGACAAGGAAACTACTTTTTCAAACAAAGGTCGATCATTTCATGTCTAGCAGGATTTAGAAAGAAAATGATTTTTTTTTTTCAATTTTCTCATAACTACTTATGATCTTTCCAAAACTATTGATTTAATTTCAGGCCGTTAAATTTGTGGTGTACAATATCCTCTCAGTATTTATAAGGTTATTCCTTTTCCTTACACATTTTCATTCCACCAATTATTAAATAATATTTTAATTATATTAATCTTCCATCTCTTTCAATATAAAAGCGATAATAGCGAGACGTACACATGTCATATCGTTTCAGGAAGGGACACTAAACTGGTTTGGAGCAGAATATAACCTTCCATTTTTCTTTTAGATCTGTGGTGATGAATATTTGGTTTCCTATGTCATATAGCTATCTCGTTAAATGTTCTAAAACAAGTAACCTAAGAACTTTAAAAAATAATTTCGAAAGCTTGTGATTGGGTTTTCTTTCTGACGCACGTACTAACGGACGACTATTCATTCAGGATGTTTCTTAGAAAAAAGATTTTAAAGGGTTCCTTTTATGTTCACCGTTCAAAAGAAAAACGTTTTTGGGAAAAAGAACAAAGTTGTGGAGCGATATTGATTTTTTTGTGTTAAATTTAGTAACCTACATATTCTTCCACTAAAATAATATTAACTCCAAAATTATGCTGCATTCAAAGAAGCTCTGCAAAAAAAAAAAAAAAAAAAAAAATCCATTTGATTATTTCCAGTTAGTGTCTGCCGCCTCTGTGAGCAGGCTTCTTAGTAAGTTGTACAGAATATAACCGTTTCCACAGAACAAAGAAAATCAATCATAATTTGTCGTCAACAAGCCGTTTCGATGTCAGCCATAAAAATATAACTTCTCATTAAGTCTACAAATAAGGGATACTTAGTTTACTTTGTCCTCTCTTTTTTCTTTACTTTTCGTTTTCTTTTCTGTACTGTTCTTTTATCATTAAGACGTTTGTCATGAAAATCATTCCACAAGCTACAACAGTACAAATTAGTGTCGACCAACATCATTTTTATAATACCAAGTATCTTGGAAACAATGGATGAGGGCAGTTTTAATAAAAACAAGAATGCAGAAAATCTATATTTTGTGTCTAATAAGTGTTCTATTTTAAGTCAATTATACTTAAGTTTTAATATCCCATAACTGTTTTAAAAGCTCCGAGAACGGAAATACTTGATTTAAAAATGAGCATAGTGTGTTTTAAAATCTGTAAGATACGGATGTAACAACAAAGATTTTTTTTTTAAATTTGGCGGATGATTTTTTTTTTTCAAAAACAATCGTGTTTGATAACATTTATTAACTAGGGTTCGTTTAAAATATTAAAGGGGAGCATAGTAGGTCAGTAGTGGAGCGCTTACCTCTGGTACGTGGGATCCCTGGTTCCATTCCCGGGTAAATAAGTTTGTGATGGACAACATAGTGACCGTAGGATTTCTAGGGACACTATACTTTCCTCCCACATTCTAATTCCACGTATCCCTCCATTATCATTCACTTGCCATATCATTCATGTCCTTTAGGCTACAGGGTATAATCAAGGGGCGTTAAACTGAAATATTTCGTCTCATTTCATTTTAAAAGATTAAAGCTCTAAGTTGCTGTATGATGGAAATCCTTGATTAGTCCATCAAATATGACGTTGTTGAATGGGCTTCACCATAACCTGTGGATTATACAACTCACTATGTTATATTTGTGTTTTGTTGCATAGGGTCCGGGCTTGAAACTGATAGATCTTTCTGAATTAGCAAAGAAGGATATGTTAGTTGTGATACCTGGAAGAATAAGTTGAGTATACTCGAAAATGTAACAATTCATGAAGATAATTTGTTCAGTGCTTGAACAGTAGGAAATAATTAGAAAAGAAAAGGGAAAAGCCGTTAGAGAGAAGAAAAATATTATTTTAAGACTGTGTTGTATCTTCCCCTTCCCTTCTCTCTTGTGCGCTCTCCCTCTTGTTCTCTCCCGTTCTCTCTTTTTGCAGATTCATGTATCTCTAATTATCTGGCGACGAGGATATCTATGAAATTGTTGTCTAGCATTGTTCATTATTGTTTTCTTCTCTCCGCTTGTAATCTGAAACCATGACCATCTTCCGCACTACATTCACTTCTCATCAAACACTCTTCGGCTCGTGTATACGTATTGAGGAAATATTCATTGTAGTTTAAGAGATACTCGCAAACACTCACTGTTATAAAACAAGACCAGAAATTGAGTCGTAAATATGTTAATTGAGGATCGATTAAACCTGTAATAAGTCGAACTGTAATCCAGCTATTATTTCAAACATTTTTGCAGATGTTTACCTCTCCAGCGAAATACCTCACAACATCCTTCAGTGATATTTATAGTGCATTCAAGTAGTGTATCTATAACTACTAGTTACAATAGTTTAATAAGATCAAAGGTACAACCTGTTCCTCGAACGCTGAATCAATATCGAAAAGCCTTAATTTCTTGTTCTACAGCAGTAAAGGTTGAAACCGGAAATAGTTATTAATTGAACCAATTTTGGACTTATGGATAATTAGGAGAAGAGATTGAACATACTCTTGGGAATCTTAATCGACTGCAAAAAGAAGAAGAAGAAGAAGAGAAAAGAAAAGAAAAGAAAAGAAAAGAAAAGAAAAGAAAAGGAAAGAAAACTACGTTTCGATGTCGCTTACCGTTTTTCTCTACAGAGGTCAGTATTGAAACCGGAAGTAGTAAAAAACTTCAACCACTTCCATTTTTGGTAGAGTGTTGTGGGTTGTAATGGCGTGTATTCTTGAGGTCCTGAATCGATTGCAGAAAACTCTTTGTCATTATTTTTTACCATTATTGTTCTATGGCGATAAATGTTGAAACCGGAAACTGCTAATTTTAACCACTTTCAGATTCAATAGAGTGTTAAAGGAGGAGAATGAACCTACTCTTGAGAAGCAGAATCGATTGCAAGAATATGCATTGCGATATATTTTACTCTTTTTGGTGTACCGAAATCAGTATTGAAACTGGGAGTAGTAGTGGTAACCTTCCGATTTTGGTAGGGTGTTGCGGGTTATGATTATGTTTCCCTAGCACTCCAAAGCGATTGCAGAAAATAAATGTCTCTATATATTAAAATTTTTGTTCTTTAGTGATAACTGTTGAAACAAGAAATCGTTCATTTGTACCACTTTCGTTTCGACTAGATGGTTAACAGAGGATGTGGAAACTATTCGTGGGACGCTGAGTCAATTGAAAAAAAAAAAACTGCGCCTCGATATGCTCTATAAAAATCAGTATTGAAACCGGTTGTAGTAGTAAATTTCATCCACTTCGGATTTTTGTAGTGTTGCGAGTTATGACAGTATGCTTCCTTCAGACATTGAATCGATTGCAAAAATCTCTTGCCGCTATCTATTACCGCTTTTGCTCTATGGTGATATGTGTTGAAACCGCAAATGGTTAATTTGAACCACTTCCAGTTTGAATAGAGGGTTAGCAAAGGAGACGGTACCTTTTATTGAGACGTTGAATCGATTTCACGAAACAGCATTTCAATATTTCCTATCGTGTTTGCTACGTGGAAATCAGTATTGAAATCGGAAGCAATATTAAGTTTGAACCACTTTTGCTTTTGATAGTCTTCGGGATAGTCATCGTACGTTGCCTTGACACGCTGATTTTTTTTTTTTTTGCAAAAAAAAAAAAAGTTTCTTGCTATATGTTACAATTTTTGTTCTATATTGACACATGTTGAAACCGGAAATGAAAAAAAAATAAACCTCTTCCGGATTGAATAGAGATTTAGCTGAGGAAATTGTACCTTTTCTTGGAACTCTAAATAGATTAAAAAAACGCATCTCGATATCTTTTAACGTTTTTGCTCTGGTACTTCTCAATAGATGAACGGACAAAGCCGTTCTATAATACTTCACAAATTTATGTACAGCATAGTTTGGAAATCTAAAACCTACTTTGATACATGTTCTGTAATTCAGTGCCCTTTACTCGAAGTTGATAGACAATAACACAAATTACAGCACAACACTCAGGAAGCTTTATCATCGACAAAAGAATTCCAATTTGCGTAGTTGGCTATCACATATTTTGCAGCAATTTAGTTCGACCCTGCAGTTTCAGTGTTGATCTTCATGAGCATATTAATCAAGAAATTATAAATCCATTGCAACGTTGTGCCGTTACTCTACTGTTTAAACAGAATGGACACGTGCCTATTCTAGTCGATATCGATGATGCCGTGAAGTTAACAATTGGTACACATGTGAGATGTGTGGTATGAGGGATGTCAGCCTATGCGTAACAGTGTGCGATGAACTGTATGCTTAGGTACACTTGTGTTTTGTCCATCTGCTGTTAATTTTCTCACACTTTGTATCGTTTCCTGTTTTTACTAACCTTGACAATCTACCAGGTCTGCCATCTTTAGTGCTGTGTGTTCGCCCCATGTCTTGTGGTTTGGTGCTGGTTTCACCGTAGTTTTTCCTACCATTGGAATACACTAACCACAGTAGCTCGAAAACATCCGACAAGTCACGCTGTTTCTTAGATGCTTATTCCCAGCCGGCTGGGCGTCACAATCTTATTCCTACCAACCCTGATAATATCGCCAGCCTTCCCCATTCTATGCACAAGCATCACACTGACTGGTCGAGTAAGATTCCTGTCATTGTCTTCCGAGTGGTATTGCAGGGTCCCGTGCCTTTTATGTCAACATAGCTACTTCGTTATCAGTCCTGGTCCGAGGCTTCTGTGAATATTTCTGAACAAGTGTTTTTTATACAGAACGAGGTTGTTAGCCTCACCCCAAACCCACAAGCTGGAGCACAACCCCTTGTCGTTTGTCATCGGGACCGTAATGCTGCAAATTATGGGCATGTTAAAATATCAAATAATGTTTTCGATAAAGTGGATACTTTCAAATACATAGAATTAATATTAGCAGACGAAAAACATATTCACAAGGAAATTAAATGTCGAGTAAAAGCAGGGAATTCGTATCATTATTCAGTTTAAAATATTTTATAGTCAGAGTTTCTACCGAGAAATTTGAAGCTTAAAATATACAAAAAGATAATCATGCCTGCTGTTCTGTATGGTTTCAAAACATGGTCGCTTACTCTGAGGGAACAACGTACACTGAAAGTGTTTTAAAAAAAATCCTGAGACGAATATTCAGTCCCAAGAGGAATGTTAATGGGGAATGGAAGAAACTTCATAATGAGGAACTACATAACTTATACCGTTTACCAAACACTGTTAGAGTCATCAAATCTAGGAGGTTCAGGTGGGTAGGTCATGTAGCTAGAAAAAAGTAGGAACGCTTTCAAAATTTTGACTGGAAGTCCAATCAAAAAAACAACCATTAGGAATACCTAGGCGCAGATTGGAAAGACAATATTAAGATGGACCTCACAGAAATAGGAATACAAATTAGAGACTGGATTCAGTTAGCTAAGGACAGAAGTCAATAAAGGGCTTTTGTGAACGTGGCATTGAACCTCCGGGTTCCATAGGTCATAGAGTTAGTTAGTTAACAACTTCTTTTAGAAAGTAACGAGTATTCATAATGATTTTGATTTTCATGGCATGTGAAGACAGTATTATCTCTAATCGATAATAAACGACATATTTGTTTGTAACACATAATTAATGTGTGTGTGACTTACTAAAAAATACCAACTTATTTTGTTCTACGATTTATTCATTGGATTGGCTTGGAAAGGCTGAGAAGAGTTTACCTTAGTATTTATGAGTATCACTACTGAACTGTTGTGAAACAAAACAGCTGTAAATAATATTTCGTATTCGATAACGAAAGTGCATAATCTCCTTACGTATTTATTTCTCATTAATCAATATTTAAGTTTATGAGATAACTAATTTGAACATAGATTTATGTAATTACACTTTATATTTATGACAAGGAAATTTGTACTGAAATTCATCCATTTGTTGTAAGTTCTTGCAACAAAACTTATAGACACAAATTACCGATTTTTGCCAGCATATATATATATATATATATATATATATATATATATATATATATATATATATATATATATATATATATATATATATATATATATATATATGAATTTTATTAAAATGGGCAAGAGAATTGAGTCAATATCCGCCAGGCACTACTTTTTATACTCAGTTTCTTCAGATACTAGCAAGTTGAGTACACGCATTAAAAAGGGATAAAATAGCGAAGTAGCAGGGATGTGCAGAACTCAAGTTTTTTAAATATTGGATAACAAGAACTTATTACTGATAGTACTTTCAACAAACATATAAACTTTTAATATACATGGTGGCCCATTTTAATTTATCCATGAAAATATCTCGAAAACGGTTGAACATAAATGAACCGAACAAAAACTCAAATAGGAAATGTCATGGGACAAATCGAGTGATGTCGTGGCGCTCTTCAAGGGGGTCCGGGGCCAGGCTTTAAAATTTTAAATAGAAATATGGGGCGAGTGACACCTCGTTCGATAGATCTTTAAAAACTAAAAAGCGATGTGGCAAAATATTTTTCACATCGGTTACCGTATTTAAAATGGCCGCCAAGATAGGTTACCTGTATCAGATAGACGTCCAGTAGCACTAATATGAAAACAGTTGAAGACAAATAAACCAAACAAGAGCTCAAATAGGAAAGCCATGAGGGTACATCGAATGATGTTGTCTCGGTGCTCCCCAGGGCAGCCCTTCATGGCGGCCCAGGCCCAACTTTAAAATCTTAAATAGAAAAATGGCTCATTGATACCTCGTTCAGTAGGTCTTCAAACACTAAACAAGTTGTGACAAAAAAAAAAAATCATATCGGTTGCCGTATTCAAAATGGCCGCTAAGACATGACGCCTTAATCCGATTAAGCGTCTAGTACCACTAATATGAAAGCTATTTGAGATAAATGAACAGAACAAAAAGCGAAACAGGAAAATGACATAAAACACGCCGAATGATGTCGTGGTGACTCCTAGGGCCGTGTTTCATGGAGACCCAGGGCCCAACTTCAAAATTGTCAATGGAAAACACATAGGTCAAGTGATATCTCGTTCGAAAGAAGTGTTGTGGCAAAAGATTTCTCATATCGGTCACCGTATTCCAAATGGCCGCCAAGACATGGTGCCTGTATATGATAAAAGTCCAGTACTACTAATACGAAAACGGTTGGAGATAAATGAACAGGATAAAACTCGTATAAGAAATCATAGAGGGTATTTATCATTCTACGCCTCGAAAATAATCCAACGGAGAAAAAGATTATTAAAGTATAAGTGACATAATGCTAAAGAGGAAATCTAATTCTTAGAAAATTATCTTTCCGAGCTCCCTCCGTAAGTGGGAGAAGCGGAAATGAATGGTAAAATTTCAAATGAGAACCCCACTTTTACTTGCAATAGGTATGGTTTGTCTGAAGCACTTTGGTGTACAAGTGACTGGTACTGTAATGAACCAATATGGTGCAGACTACTTTCGAGCAAAACCAACGTTTGTACACGTTGTTCTAAAATTGCATTGTTCGACAAATTGGTTTCGCATTTCAGTTGATTCATTTTTTGCACAAATCATTGCCTGCAATCAAAATAGAAGGTACCATTTAACAAGAATTTTACCTATTTTTATCCATTCCAAACATCAATCTGTTATAAAAAACACATTTCAGATAATTTTGTTGTGTAGATACAATTTACAAAAACTAAGGTTTGCAATTTCACCGTTCATTCCCGTCCCGCTTCACCCACTTACGGAGGACGTTGGAACGACGGTTTTCTAGGAACTAAATTTCCTCCTTTGCATTATGGCAGTTTTACTCTAATCATCATCTCCTCTGTTGCAACATTTTCGAACCCTGGAGTGATAAATACCCTCTGTGATTTTCCATATGAGTTTTATTCTATTCATCCGTTATTATCTTCAACCGTTTTCATATCAGTGGTACTGGACGTTTTATCTGATACAGGCACCATGTCTTGGCGGCCATTTTGAAAACGGTGACCCATATAAACAATCTTTTGTCACAACGCTGTTTAGTGTATGAAGATCTATCGAACGAGGTATCACTTGAAGCATGTTTTTATTTAAAATTTTAAAAATGGGCCTGGGCCCCCATGAAGGGCGGCCCTGGAGAGCACCGCGACAACATCATTCGATTTGTCCCATAGTTTTCCTATTTCAGTTTTCGTTTGGTATATTTATCTTCAGCCGTTTTAATATTAGTGCTAATGGACCTTTATCTGATACATATAACATATTTTGGCGGCCATTTTGAATACGGTGACGGATATGAAAAATATTTTGCTACACCGCTTTTTAGTTTTTAAAAATCTATTGAACGAGGCGTCACTCGTCCCACATTTCTATTTAAAATTTTAAAGTTGGGCCCCGGATCCCCATGAAGAGCGGCCCTGGCGGCACCGCGGCATTACTATTCGATTTGCTCCATGGTATTTCCTATTTGAGGTTTTGTTCAGTTCATTTGTGTTCAACCGTTTTCGAGATATTTCCGTGGAAAGATTAAAATGGGCCACCCTATATATACTGTACTGGGCATTTCAGATAAAACGTCTAGTGCCTGTGTGCCTCATAAATGGTTTAAGGCGAAAAAAATGAAACAACACCTGACATGGAAAAGCGTTAGAGGGTGCATCGGATGGAACTTTGTGATTATCCCACAAGATCTCCTATCATTGGGCCACTGGAGAACAGCCGAAAATTTTATATAGCAATGTATGCAATACTTTACATAATTGACAAATACATGAAAAATCAAACTAGGTAAAAGTATTTCGTGTAGGGCATTGTTTACGAAATAGCCACCATTTAACAGTGTTTTATCTGACTGTATAAGAATTTACAATTCAATAATGGCTATTTCGTAAATGGCGTTTCATATGAAAAGCTTTTCTCAGGAAAGTTGTTTAATTTGCCACGGACTTTTTCAACGATGTATCATATTTCATACTTTACCATTTATAACTTTTAGTATACCCCGGTGTTCTACGATGACGAACATTGTGGAGCAAGGAATAACCTCACTTCGGTGTGCCTTGACATTTTTTGTGTCTCACTTTTTGTTTCATCGTTTTATCTCCAGCTGTTTCTGATTTATAAGCATTTGACTTTTTTTGTTTGTTTGTTTGTTTTTTGAACACGGCACATGCAGCAAAACCTGACTGCATTATACAGAAAATGTACAACTTTTCTGTGCTGGAAAGTAAGTAGGCGAAGAAGTTACAGGGATGACCAAACTTAATTGATCTCACTGTATTTAGCAACTATTTCTTGATCAGTTTATTGTTAAGATAATGTTCTATAGTCTTGCCTCATAAAACGATTTTCACACACAATTTTGTAAGTTGAATACAATATATATTACACTATTACTACGAGAGTTTTCCCTTTAATCTTTTTTATTCCTGTATATATATATTTTATTTTGTGTTACAGTGTATTTGATTTAATAACGTTTTTTTTTTCCAGAATTTTATAAGACTAAGTGAATTCTGTGATAAGAAACAAGAGAAGTATGAAGTTAATTTCTTGGAAAACGCAAAATTATATAAATGCAAATGAGAAAAGATGTTTATCTGACATATTCTCTACCATCTTCCGTACTTTACTCTAGAACACGAGTGAGATAAGTGCAAGTACGACGTATATATATATATATATATATATATATATATATAATATCCAGCGTTACTTCTTAACTGTTAACTCTGACACTCTGACAGATACATTGCATTTATAAATTTCATAACAAGAACCCTAATATGTAGTGGTCAGAATATGAGAAATTCCTTTAACGAAATTGCATGGCAACTCACATTGATATTTCATATGGAAAACTAATATTGAATTGTTTACTTATATATACTTATTGTAGAAGAAGGATATAAAATCTTAACGTACAAATATGGAATTTAGTAGTCCGTTTGATATAAAGTTATATTATTAATATATAAAATACCCATATGTTATGTCACACCGAAACATAATTAAACCAAATGTTTTCGAATTTAATCGTTAACAAAATGTTATTGATAATCAAAAGTAATAAACCCAATTACAGGAATCATGCATATGCCATGTAAATAAACTTTATTTAAACGTTTGTTTCAGTTGTATCACAAGAGAACAGAATGTTATTTCATCCAACTTTTTCTTCTTATTATTAAGACTCTTTAAATTTGATCCTAGTTAAATCCACCATCAATTTTATTGCTCAGTATTTTATATGAGAATACAAGACTACTACCCTCATATTTTGAATGCTTCTGTCTTTACATGTTAGAAATCAAATATTTTGATTTCATAATTGCATCTGCCTTACATATAAGAAGAAAGTTGAATGTCAGTTTCTAATATGTTTTACAAATCATCAATTTCAATTCCCAAATGCTTTATTTATTATATAAGAAATATGTGCTGCGAATGTTAGATTGCTGTCAAAATAGATCCAAGATCTCTCACTATTTTCACTTTGAAATGAAATCCTGTTTAACGAAAGCTGGTAATTATAACTTTTTTTTCTGTGTTACATGAAGAAGAATATTTACATTAAAAAAAAAAGGCATTCAAGTGTGCTTTCTCTTTGACAAATACACACATTCACAAAATCTTACTCTGGTTTCTCAAGCATTAATCGATGTAATTTCAGTATATACCGTGTATTAAGACAATCAGCCATTAAGTGTGGTTTAGAAGTTTACAGAATCGGGTAAATCATTAATGAGTTATATAGGATTAAATTTCATTTTGGATGAATTTTAAAAAAATCTATAAGCTTTACGTCCCACACTTATGCCATGTAGGCTAAAGGAGACGGTAATGAGAGAAATGGATAATATAGTAAAATGAAGAAAGAGGGAGGAAACGGAAGAACACCGAGAACACCCACGTGCATTGTGTTTGAGGAAGGATTCTAGACCAAACTTCTGTTCCCTTATAAATGACCTCCCGATAAAGAACAGATTGCCTGAGATTTTTAAACAAAAAAACGTCGTTTCGGTATTTCACAGATTTAGAAAAATTAAAGAAACTGAATTTACGGATTACTATCTCGTGATCTACAGTAACACGTACTTTGGACACGTCCGTATTAGTGTTTTATCTACGATAACAAAATACTGTGCTATTACTGCAAAGTTCGAACTAGTTGATACTGTAAGAAAGTTATAAACATTTCAAGACGAGTTACTTATAATTATATCAAATGAAACATGTTAGTGCGATTCAACAAAGGAAGATAAAATGTTCATCTGCCTGTAACAGTTAATGCTACATTTGGAACCTGACTTTAGTATAGAGCCGAAAAGATTTTCCATTTCTTTAAACATGTGAAAGTTCCAGTGGCCAGAGATAAATGTGGATTTCTCGTCATAATCGTAAGTGATAAGATACAGAAAAAAATAATATTTTAACTTGACTTGTGTATAAGTGCATTTTACTCGGGTCTAGGACAAATCTGCCAATGACCAAATGCGCCAATCGTGAAAATGGACAAATCTGCCAATTGACAAATCCGCCAATTACCAAATCTGCCAATTACCAAATGCGCCAAACGCGAAAATGACCAAATGTGCCAATTGTGAAAATGGACAAATCTGCCAATTACCAAATCTGCCAATTACCAAATGCGCCAAACGCGAAAATGACCAAATGCGCCAATTGCGAAAATGGACAAATCAGCCAATTGACAAATCTGCCAATTACCAAATCTGCCAACGACCATATCTGCCAATTACCAAATCTGCCAAATACCAAATGCGCCAAAAGCGAAAATGACCAAATGCGCCAATCGTGAGAATGGACAAATCTGCCAATTGACAAATCCGCCAATTACCAAATCTGCCAATGGACAAATCTGCCAATGGATAAGTCACCGAACTATCATTTTATTTTAGATGTATTCTTCAATCATCGTCCCACAGTATTACAAAGAAGAAGAAGAAGGAGAATTTATGAAAGAGCGGAAAAGGGTATTTTAATTTTAATGTGTGTTACTTTTATAAATTCGCAATTATGTTTCAAAATGAATGTTTACTGATGTTGGTTGTTGGATTTTAGTATCCCATTACTTAGGTTATATGAGACGTGACGTAACACGTTTGAATTTTAATGCCCTCTCACTGGGAATCGAACCCGAAAAGACTAATGTTAGTTGTAATTATTGGATAGCCAACAAGCCTATTTGGTCTTTCACATAAATAGCTATTGGTTCAATTCTGTTCATCCGATTATCTTGGTTCATATACCGTTCACTTCAGAATAAACCAAGCTTGCAAATGGTACTATGCGCATGTGTACATGATGTATAAGAAGAAGGAAATTCAAGGTAAAATTGGGAATTTCCCGTCCAAAAGTCCCTTTGTTCAAATGTAGCACTCCTTGGTTAGACCCCAACTAAAGGCACCCAAATATAATATACCTTTAAAGCTACTGTAGTTTATAAATAATATATGTGCCAAGTTTCATTGTAATACCTACAATAGTTGTGACGGAAAAAATATTTCTCAGTTCTGTTAGACAATACCAAATTTCATATAGGAAGAAAGTGAGATAACTATAAAATCAAATGAATCCGAACATTCACGGAACATCGGATGACAACATAAGATTTCTATAATTTTGATGCCGCATAAAGCTATTATAAGTTAGCTACATTCAAAGATCAGAACGGTGTTACTTTTCCATAGCAAAAGTTAAGATGGCTAAGATTCACAAAATACGAAAATAAGATTCTCTTCAAGGAAAGGATGACAGAGCCTTTCAGAGAATCCTCACATTCAAGATCCTTCCGAACACCTAGAAAGAAATATAATCCTTTTCATCTGTACTCAGGACTGCTACCAATTTCCAAGGAAATGAAGAATGATTTAATGAAACTCTGTAACACTAAAGTAATACTATAAGAGTATCACAGCTTTTTCATAAGTCCTGTTACAATCGATTACGCTAAGGACTACTTAGAGATTTCCTACTCGGGCACTCAGTAAAAGTACTTGTGCATAATCTGAAATAGCTAATGAATATTGGAATTAATCTTGTTATGGGTAAAAATCAATCAGCACTATTGAATCTCACTATTGCATCTCTATGTATGAAAAAAAAGGTATTGAATATTCTCTTTCGTTATCTTGGTTGTGTAAACAGAACGTGGTAAAGTCCAATCTAGAAAAATTACTATTCCTCTGATAGAAAGAAGTACTGACGGAAAGGACTACTGTTATAATTGTATTTTTAATTCATTGTGTATAATCTGTAACTATTTTTATACTGTTTTATTATTGCGTAAGTAAACAACAGCGGTATGTTGAAATGCATTTAAGTACTTTGTTGGAAATAAATTGTTTATGACAAAGGGCGTATGTACGACACTAACATGTAGAAATTCAATAAAAATGTTATGTATGAAAATGCACATGATAAAGGGCATAATAAATAAACTTTGACCTCAAATATCAAAATAACAAAAAAGATTTGAGTTTGCTTCTAATCTGAGAGAGTACCGAGAGAGATTCAAATCAAGCAAAATCTTTTTTCCTCTCTCCTTTAAAAAATTAAAAATGCAACTTACGCCCCTCTGCCATGTGGCCGACGAATATTACTCACATATTTATCTTCATATTCTCTTGTATTTCTTTCATTATAATATATTCATAGGCATGTTCAATTTCGTCCTTTGGAACAAATGCTATAACCTCAATAAAAATATCACAAATTGCCTACTTATAATACAGTATATATAAAGTATATATATTCTCTTATTATTTGGGTAAGTGTTATTCTCTTACAATTTTCACTTTATGGTTTCAAATGAATAGATTAGGTTCCCTAAAATAAAGATGTGTATGACATGTTCCTTTTTCTGTATTTATAAATTTATTTATAACTATAAACTTATTTACACAAAACTTAACATTTCGACTCATATTTCTTTGATTTACATAACTACTGTAGTTATATATTTTTCATTAGTCATTTGGATAACCTGAGAATAGATATAAACTATAAATTTATAAAGTAAGTAGCCGTAACTTCGAAATCAACATGTATTCTTCTTCCATTTCTTATTCAGTCACCTTCTTTCAGATATAAAATGTACTTTTTTTCTTTTTACAATTGCAAACATAATATAGAGTCACAATTACACAATTTAATGGCATGTATAAATATTATAATGTCTTACGTATGTTCGTTAAAATGTTCATTGAAGCTTATACATACACGTTCTTGATAAAGTTATTAGAACCCATTACATGTCAATAGAGGCATCTTAGGAAGAAGGGCAATGCATTATACGACATTACATTAGTAGAATCGCTTTTGGTGTTCTTTTAGGTACCTCATTGCAACCACAACATTGGCCTACACCACGGGGATAGGTGCTGACTGCCACAGCCAATTATTGGTGCTGACTGCCACGACTGTCGCTGATTGCAAATATGAAGGTGCTGACTGCCACGAGCCTGGGATAAACTGTATTTGGAAAGAGCGGAATTAATCCCTCATACTAAATTTATAATTATTAATTAATTTAGTAGGGATTAATTTAGTAATCATCACAGTAAATCTATGTGGCATCCTACAAAGTTGCTCACTAAGTGGAACGACATACACTTGGATGTTTATAAAGATATTGTTTTTCTGTTATATGTACAATTTGCACATTTCATTGTTTATATTAATTGTTTTACTGTATTATTTAATGGATATGATGGTCTGAAGCCAGCTGACAGGGGAAGTTTGGGAGAAGCACTCGCCTGCAGAGAAATAAGCATGTCATTTGAAGGACCAATTCATGCTGATTACAACAGGTAATAAAACTCCTGTACGTTGAGAACTGTTCGAGATATTCAGCTTAGAAATTTATATGAGAAAATGAGTGGATGGACGTTTCAATGCGTTAAGTATTCTCTCCCATGGCGAAGCCTGATGGTTTGAACCTGCTATTGCTTGATCACTGGGGTCCATTCACAGACAAATTGTCCATTACAAGTTGCATGACGGATGGCAAAGACCTAATGGTTGAGAAGATACCAAAGAATTGCACACGATTTGTGCAACCATTTGATGTGTTTTGATTCCGATCAATCAAAGATTATGGCAGGAGATTTGTATATACATAGTATGAATCTTCTTCATTTGGACGTTATAATGTACCAACGAAACAATCAAATAAAGTTCGTGTCCATACGAATCACTTCCGATCACCGCGATACATTGGGTTGTTTCAGTTTGCGTCCTGCAAGGCAGGTTACAAACAAATTATAGGCCTATAACTTTTGAATCACTTGTCGAATTTGATTTTTGCTTTGGTTCTGCGAACTGTTCTCTTGACGGATGCAACGCAATTGCACATATAAAATGTTCATGGTGCAAGGGAGTCTTTTGCCTGCGTCATTTCTTCATAAAACAGAAGAACAACAGTGATCAATTTTCATCTCTAACCTATGATTATTGTGAACAATGTAATGACTAATTGTATCTAACAAACCCGTTAGTTATTGCGAAACACTTTTTTTCTGTTACTTCCGATAGCTTCCAATTCGTATGTCAATATTCGTTACTAATTATGTTGTACCTAACGCGTATAAATGCGTATATCCTCATTTTCTCATATAAACTTCCAAGTTGAATGTCTTGAACCGTTCTCAACCGTACAGGAATTTTATTAGCTTGTTATAATCAGCATGAATTGGGACTTCAAATGGCATGCTTAGTTTCTCTACAGGCGAGTGCTTTCTTCTGAACTTTCCTTGTGAGGTACAGCCAGCAATGCTTTTTTGATGGAACTTTCAAGAGCTGCTCGAAACAATTTGCACAGCTGTACACAGTTCATGCTGACATAGAGAGTTCAAGTGAGAGCAAATAAATCGTGCCAATTTTGAACGCACCGCTCCCTAACAAAACTGAAAGTACACTCATGTCCAAAATTATTGTCGTATATCTATAACTGTCTTCTTGTGAGAATATAATTTGATAATTTTGCAGAGTACTTTTAATACTTATATTATGTGTATAATCAGGAAATTTATATTTGTGATAAATTTCATAGGAAAAGAATTATAAATACGAAAATCATAATAAGTAAAATAAAATGTAACGAAATGGACAAGAAAATTTTATTTTCGTTTTATTGTTCTTATTTACTGCTCTTTTGACATGAAATTTACCACATACTTGTCTTTGCCGATTATACACATTCTAACATTATAAGAAATACCGGGCGAATTCGTTATCAAATTATATTACTAGAAAAACATATTTATATTCATATGACAATAATTTTGGACATGAGTGTACATAGAGAGACCTGTTTACCTTTGTTAGGTGTTGGTCTCAACAACACGATCCTAAGGATCATATAGTTTCTTTCATGCTTCTTGGCGTCCGGTAATGTTACGTCTAGCAACTTTCTCTCAGGCTCGTGGCAGTCAGCACGCGATCGTGGCAGTCAGCACCTTGATATTGGCAATCAGCGCCAGTCGTGGCAATCAGCACCAATAATTGGCTGTGGCAGTCAGCACCCGTGGCAGTCAGCACCCCACCCACCACGGGATGTAGAAAGAGTAGAAACAACATTTTGATTTTTTTTTCCAGTGATTATGTAACAAATTTAAGAAAAAAAGACGATAATAGTGAAATGAAGAAAGCGAGAGTAGCCGGAAATAACTAGAGAAAACTACACGATGTTTGTCCGCAAGGCGCATTTACTGGAAGCTTGGATCATAGCAGGGTCCTCCCCCCAAAAAAACACTAGATAAGTGTGTTTAAGTCTGATGAAGATACTGTTATAGTATTGAAACTTCACATCTTATACAGTGTTTTTACTAAAAAGTGTTGTACCTTGTTACGACTATTGAGTTAAATATAAAATATCTTGACAAGGTCTACAGGTTTTTTATTTAACGTTAGAAATATTCTTTGAACATATCGTTGTGCATGTTAAGGAGATGCAAAGAATTTTCACCTATACAAAATTAAACATCACTTTCATTACTGCTTACAGTAACTGTACACACATACGTAATTTTCAACTTAACCGGTGGTTTTCATTTGATAATCAGACAAAAGTGTCTAGGATAAGTGCATATTATAATTACACATGAGACTGGATTTGAGACAGGTCTAGTGCCTAGGAGATATCTGCCACACAGGAAGTCCTGGGTTCGATTCTCAGTGAGAGAGATTTTAAGTTTAAGCGCACTGCGGTGGTTCGGATCTCATCTCAAACTGTAGGTCCAAGTTATATATAGCCTCGGTGCTGGAAAGAAACGCTAAACACTAATAATTAACTAATTAGATGGGTGCTTCTAGGATCAAATATTTATAGAGGATTTTTGATAGGCGTTCAGCACCCGTAGAATTTTCGCTGGAATTTATTTCGAAATTTATCCACTCTGATGCCGATCGATGCAGAGGAGAAAATGATTGTCACCTAAATTGAGCTTAACCAATGAATATCACTATTTAATTGCACGAATCACTCTTAAAACGGTAGTTACAATCAATCCAACCCACTTTCCCTCTACAGTTTTTATCAGGCGCATACGCAGCAATTTCTTTCTAGAGGGGGGTCCAATTTCAATTTGAGAATAAAGAATTTTAAAATTTGTAAAATCGCTCCTAAAATCAGACTAAATTTACAGAAAAGCAGCTTTGAGGGGGAGGAGCTGAGTCCGGACCACCAGAACCTATCGCCTGTGTATGTCCCTGGTTTGTATTTTATTGGTTAAACTAGCTGAAATGCCCGCCCTTCGAACGGGGAGATCAGGTTTATAAAAATATTTGAACTCCCAACTACCCTAACAATATACATTTCAACAATTATTTACACGGTTCATCCCGACTATGCATGTCACCCCCCATGTGACCCCGAAGGGCTGATAGGGGTTTATTAGCCACCTTTGGACATAAATGTCATCGGGTATGGCACCATTCATCTCCACAACACCGAAAACCATGGATTCGAAACAAATATCACTTATTTTCGATTATTTGTACGTCATTCCTCCTGTGACCCCCCTAGAGATGGTATGGGTATCTGACCTTCACTGAGACTGAAACGCTATCTGGATTGTCACCATTTATCTCCGTGACCTCGAAAACTGAGAATTCGACACTAATACCAGTCATTTTCGATTATTTGTATATGTGATCGCCTGTGACCCTCTTGGGGATGGTAAGTATATCTCACCTCTACAACATTTTGTCCTGGTTATGAGTAATATATGTACCAAATTTCGTTAAAATTGCTCCGGGCGTTCCAGAGTTATGCTAGACAATATATAGATACATACAGACACACCTACATACATTATTCTTTTTTACATATCATCCTCCTGCGACCCTCCTAGAGATGAAAGGGGTATCTTTCGCCCATAGTGTTTGTTTCCTCACTGTAAGCAATACTTGTACCAAGTTTGGTTGAAATTGCTCCGGGCATTCGAGAGTTATGCTCGAACATAGATACATACACACACACATACATACATACATCCTTTTTATATGTATAGATAATGCCTTAACAAGTTTGAAGTTTTTAATCTACGTACAGTACACCCTCGTTTATCCGGCCCTCGTTCACCCGAATCTCCGGATAATCCAAACCGGATTTGTAGAAACTTTTTAAAATTTAATGTTCACATAGACAATAATTTTTAACTATGATAGCAAGAACGTAACCATAAGTACGACAAACATTTTCTTTTTGTTTTGATTAAATGTACAGTTCGTGTATAGATTTCACAGTAAATTGTGGTAATACTGTACATAAAATGATTCTTATCGAGTTTTAGAAAGCTTTACTCACAAGACGTTGAAGTGAATTGAGTCAGGATTCGTTTTGCTTATTATCCATATTATCAGGAGTATTCGGATTTTCGATTTTCCAGATTGCCTTTGCTCCCAGATAGTCTGGATAAACATGGATGTACTGTATATAAAAAAAGACGTATGTATGAACGTATGTAGACCCTATGTGTATGTGTATATGTTCTAGCATAACTCTGGAACGCCTTGAGCAATTTCAACCAAACTTGGTACAAGTATTACTTACAGTGAGGAAACAAACACTATGAGAGAAAGATACCTCTTTCATCCCTAGGAGGGTCACAGGAGGATGATATGTAAAAAATAATGTATGTAGTTGTGTCTGTATGTATCTATATATTGTCTAGCATAACTCTGGAACGCCCGGAGAAATTTTAACGAAACGTTGTACACATATTACTTATAACCAGGAAAAAATGTTGTAGGGGTGAGATACATCTATCATCCCCAAGAGGGTCACAGGGGGATCACATATACAAATAATCGAAAATGAATGGTATTAGTGTCGAATTCTTATGTTAGTGTTCGGGGTCACGGAGATGAATGGTAACTCCCAATGCCATTACCGTAAAATATTGCCTCCACTGGTATGGGAAGTGATGGGGGAGTTAAAAATAAAAAGTCACGGTGAGTATGACACGAACAAAGAATAGATTCAGTCGAAGTAAACCGGGTAATCAATCTTTGAAATGAGCATTATATGGGGAGTTGGGGGATTCAAATATTTTTCACAAACTTCGTCATACTGTGCGAAGAACTAGCATTTTAGCTAATATATATAGTGAAACTTGTATAAAACGGAAGGCGGTGGGTCCGAATTTTACTCCAAGGAATAACAGCGACAAGGAATGTGAGGAGTTTCCGTTATAGACAGATTTCCGTTTTATTCAAGTTCCGGTTTCTACAAGTTTCACTGGATATATATAGTCAACCATTGTCAATACACTGCTGGATGAAGGTCTTTCCAACTCTTTTCCACAACAACCTATCTTCCATTTCCACTTACACTTCCTCTTGTGAATGGCTTGTAGTAGGTGCATACACTTGAATCACTTGTAGTGTATATCTCTGGGAGAGTTTGACTACAAGCCTTGCTACTCGACTAGATATACTATCTACCTCAAGGACCTTGTTTTTCAATTTTTCGTTGATAAGAAATCCCACTCCGACAGTCTTGCCACATTCTGATCCTCTGTAGTAAAATAAGTGTCCTTTCTTCAATTCGACTAATTCTTCTTTTCTTCTTATTTCGCTCAATCCGACGATATCCCAGTTGACTTTCTGTAGCTCTTCTTCCAGCTCCTGGAATCTTGCTTCTGAAGCCAGGGATTTTGCATTGTATGTAGCCATGGTCAGTTTTAAATAGCAACCTAGTCCGTAACTCCGGGGATTCTTAGCACCCTCTGCCTGCATGTGATTCTGAACGTTGCCTTGCCCAGACACAATTCGGCTTTCGGAGAATGAAGGTCTTGGCTTGTGTCCTATCATGATTGTTTAAACAAGTTAAAGGTATTTGGCAAAAATCACCGTGCCGACCAGGCATGTTGGTGATAGCCCTCCGTGTTCGCCTTCCTATCATTAGGGAAACCTGTAAGTTTCACCGTGGACAGGAAGTTACCGGCACCAGTCTACACCACTAATCTTTGTTTCACCCTAGGAAGAATATAAAACGGAAATACGTCAAACGCGTCAAACCAGTGTAGCCAGTAGCAAAAAGTGCACTTTTCTGTCAGAAAGGATGAAAGACTATTGTCCCTTTATACATGTGCATATAGTCTCATACAACAAGGTTACAGACCTTACGGTTGCCTCTATTCGTAGAACAAGTGGGAAGTGAACAACACAAGTCACTTTATGTAGTTATTTATATCTTTACTTAAAATAACTTAATAGCGTGTGTAATCCAATTTTATGTATGGCCAAACGGCAAAGCAGAATGAAAAGATTTTCGGTTTATATTAGACCCCAATCCCAATTAAGATGTTATCATATCACATTAATTATAATAGCATACCAAGGAGGAGTGGGGAGGAGTCCGAATTTTTGCAAAAAAAAAAAAAATAAGTATCTCACTAGCCGCTCAACTTAGAAAGCTGAAATTTGACATTTTTTAAAAATAAGCCGACAGCCCAGGAATTTTAGCGTTTTTGAGAATTCCCTTCAGATTCTAAACCCTTCTAACATTCAATTTTTTTTACACACCCCCCTGGATAGAAAAGGAATCCAATTCTTTCTTCAAATCCAATTCCATCAATCAGTGTTGTATGTTTATTGCATCAATTAAAAAAAAAAAAAAGGTTTGCTAATTTCTTTCCTTTCAAAATATGAAGTAAACACATGCTCATGTCTGGTTTTGTAAAGCACATGATTTCATTGTTTCGGAGTTTCGATCAAGACAATCAACAAAATAGACATGCTTAATCCTTCTCTTTTGGGCGCCGCAGTTCCTTCCGAGAAATAATTAAGCTTTTTTTTTTTTTTTTTTTTTTTAAGGAAAAATGAAGGTTGAAAGGGAAGAGACCATTAAACCAGTTATCACTAATAGTTGAGTTACAGAATATATTGCTTTGTAAATACACCCCCTTTTGTTTTGAACATCCCTGTAAGAAAAAGTTCCTGGCGTACGTATTGACTCCCTTTTTAGTGGGAGGTCGCGCTTTTAGTATATTACGAGTTGGTAGTGGGTTGATATGTAAAAATAATCGAAAACGATTGATATTAGTGTCGAATTCATAGTTTAGGGGTCACTGAGATAAATAGTAACTCTCCCGAAGCTGTTCAAGTCTAAGCTTAGCCCCATCCACATGGTGGGGATGAAAATTAAAATGTCCAAACTCATTAAGATTAGTGTAGAACTCATAGTTTTCGTGGTCGCTAGATGAATAGTGACAATCTCCAACTTGTGCAAATAGTGTTGCTCACGAGACGAGAAATTAGGTTTTATCGTCTCGTCTCGATCATGGAAGACTTACTTCTCGTGTCAATTATCGAAGGGTTAGTTCTCGTCTTATCTCAAAATTTATTCGGATTGTTTTGTAAATTTATTTATGCCCTGAGTTTTCTTAACTTCATCCACAAATTATGAGATTCCCTCCTCATCACGAAAGGTTTACGAAAGGTAACAAAAATTTAAACTATGTTAACTTTTGTAGCAGTAGTGTGGCCAGGGAGGACGATCCGGGGCTATATACCCCTAAAAGTTTTTTTTTATTCCTGCATTATTATTTTTGTCAAAGTTATAGGTAGCCAATTTTAAAACTGTCAAAGTTAATAGCCTATGCTATTCTTATTTTCAGTGCACTGTATTTTTTTATGTATTTTATTGTTATTTACGATGTAGAACCTGTTTAAATGCGCTTGCCCTTTCTCTATTGAAAGTATTTAAGCAAAACTAAATTCGCTTGAACAAGTCATTGAAGCGGTGGGGGAATATAAATTTGTAGTAGGAGGTACGGATAGGACATAAGTGGCTAGCTAGCCCAGCCGGTTCCATACGTTGTCGACTCCTTCTGATTTACTACTAGACACCATTTTGCATATATATATATATATATATATATATATATATATATATATCGTCGTCGGCAATTCAAAACCTGCTATGTGCATTTTGCAGGAGAAGCGAAAAACAGTATCCTGGTTAGATTTTTCGCTTTATAAAAGTGATGTTATAAGTAATATTTGATGCTGCACGTAACTTGATATCTTCTCAAGTTACTTCTCCTGCAAAATGCACATAGCAGGTTTTGAATTGCCGACGACGATATATATATATATATACCGGGTGATTCAATAAGAACGTACCAGGCCTATATCGCAGCTAATACTGCACGTAGAGCCTTCAAACAAAAAATTGCATTACCAAATCGTATGTGTAGAATCCAATAAAAATAGTAGCGAGACCAGTGGCTTCTCGTGAATACCTCCAACGGGGGCAACTTCGAAATTTGCAATGGAAAGTGGTATAACTGTAGAAATTGTTCAAAAGGACATTAAATGTGATGAAACATTTAGAGGGCAAACTTTGTTATATCCCTTCCCATTTAACCGCTAGAGACGTTGTTGCAGACTTTCATCTGACTACCCGTAGCAGGCCTTTCTCTCAGCTAATAATGCACATAGAGCCGTCAAACAAAAAATTGAACTACCAAATCGTATGTGTAGAATGCAGTAAAAATAGTAGCGACACCAGTGGCGTATCGTGAATATCTCCAACGGGGTTCATCTGCAAAATTTGACATGGAAATAGGGGTTGGTTGTGTCTCCATTGAAACAAGCGCACAATGGGAGAAACGTCGAGATGAAACATCCTCGCACCATCTGACTTTCACCTAGTAATGCGACCGTGTTGCTGCCAACGAGGAAGAAATATGCCAAGGTGTTTCCTCTCGACGTTTCTCCCATTGTGATTAGAGAAAAACAAAAAGAGGGAAGGGAGCGAAACCTTGCATGAAGCAACTGTAGGAAGGGGGACACCTAGCCACGTATTGGTTAATATCACCGGATGTAAAGTATTGCCAACTTAACACAAAGTTGTATTTTTTGAATAGCACTACGTAAAATTATTACAAATTTTAAGTCTACATACAAAACGAAAACAAACAATACCATTTTTATTGTTCAGTGTTGCAAACTAATTATGCTATAATATCACAAAAATCCAGAAACATCCCAATTTTGGAGGTCTCTATAACAGTGATGACGCAAGTGAGACGGATGGTGCATCGCACATCGAAAGCACCTTAGTGTCGAATACTATGGTCAGCATATCAGCATATGATGTATTTCTATCAAACAGAAGAAAAAAGCTACAAGGAATTCAAAATTTGACTTCTTGCAAAGGGCTTTATTTCGAAAAAGAGCTGTGATAAGTATCACGTCTAATTACGTAGATTATTTTCAAAAGATGTAATGATCATAATGCCGTTTACAGCAATTTTATATTTTACACCGTTTAGGAGATATGATAATGAATGTTAAAGTTGGCAATACTGCTAAAAGTCGTGAAATTAGGAGAATATGTGGTAATCACAACTACCAAAAACTGTTGGTCAAGTGTCAAAGGTGCGAAAACAAGCAACGATCGCTTTATAAATTTCTTGCAACTGCGTCATTTTAAAAAGTATTGCCAACTGTAACATGTATATATGATAATGTCAAATGATGGGTGAATTCCCGGGAAGATATTTTTCCGGAATATTCCCTGGAAATATTCCCGGGAAGATTTCCCAAAATGGGAATTTTCCGGGAATTTATCTACAATCACAAATAAAATTGCATTCTATTACCGTACTATATTATGATTTCAAAGTTAAATTCGTTTTTATATCACAGTATATTATTACTCTTGTCCCCAGAGGAGTCTTTAAAATGTATATTCTGAACGATGTTATGTTATTTTATTATATTTAGAGAGTACGTATAAATCTATATTTATTTACAATATGTTCTACGAAAGTAAATATGTTTCAAAAATGGTATAGTAAGTCCACATACTTTTAAACCGCTAAAAAGTTTAAATTTACATGTAAGTGGATTATCTGAACTTGACTCTACTACTGATATAAACATATTAAATTTTTAAGTGTTATAAACAAATTAGGTTGGGTAACTGCCAGAAGACACATGTCCCACTATTTTGTCAACATTTGCGCTTGCAAGATACTTTCTTATCTTTATAGTTTTGCATATAATATTGCCATACAGGACCTTCTTTCCTACCCATTTCTCGAAATGTCATGCTTTAATTCACATGTAGGAGAAGTCCGAGTACCTCTTCAGAAATTCGAGTCAGAGACAGGAGACAGACCGACGTCTATTACTAACGGTGGTTCAGGGTTTATTAATAGTACTTCATCTCTATTTCTACATAATTCTACATTACTTTACAAAATGGATTCTTTTCATCATTTGTAAATTAGTACTTCGCTACTTTTGGCTATTGTTTAGTTTGGTGGCTCCAGATTTTGCACCTACTTTTTTGCGATATTCTATTCCGATACGGTTGTTTTATGGTTTCATACGTTAAATTACGTTACCAACATTAAATTCAGACATCATTGCCGAGCGAGAGTTAGCGAGTGAAGGCGGAGAAGAGCCCCACAGGGCACGTTGTTTTCTATCTTCGTTACCAACAATTCACTTTCTTTTCTCATATAAATCACTTCCAGTTACCTTTACGGTTTCTACAAATCCCCTACTGCCCTAAAAAAAATTGTGTTCAATACTTTCTGGACTACTTGAACACCACTATCAACTAGAGACCTGCACGGGCCGAATTTTTCGGCCCGAGCCCAATCCAGCCCGAATGTACCTAGGCCCGGCCCAGCCTGGGCCCGAAATCTTTTTGAGATTTTCGGCCCGAGCCCGGCCCGATAAGTTTTTAAAAATTCTTGGCCCAATCCCGGCCCGAGCCCGATAAATTTTAAAATTTCATTTTGTAACATTTTTCAAGGGCACACTTCTTCAACATTTGCCTTTATTCTAATTATCGTTTAACGAAAGTCAATAATTATTAAAGAATTGCAATTAATCGGCCCCAGCCCGGCCCGACCTGAAGAGAAATCAGTGTCGGCCCGCCCAAGCCCGGCCCGGCCCAAAGAAATAACAGAGTCGGCCCGCCCAATCATAATACATTAAAATAATATAATTAGTCATACGGTTCTTATAATTTGGATGATAAAGTAAAGAAATGGAAATAAATTCCTTCCCGGGAATTTATAGGCCAAGGAAAAACCCGGAAATATTCCCATTTTTAAATCCCTTCCCACCGGGAATATTCCCACTGCCCATCACTAATAGTAATGTCCAAGAGGTCGGGCGCCCCAAAATATAATCTCAGTGTAGAAAGTGGCCAATCACTTCAGCAAATAACAAAAACATTCATTTTTAACAGTTATAAGTTCATCAAAATTAACTCATAATTACAAGCAAATTATCTCTCATTGCCTTAGAGCATGTACGATTTATTGAATTTTTACATCATATGTCTCTCCGGTCTTCAGAAAATAACCAACTTTTTAAACATATAGGGGAGACCGGGGCTGGTTGGCGAACTTTTCATTCTTTATTTTTTTTATGAGCAGATTGTGCACTATATTGCAATGTAATGGATGTGTACGGACAGACCAATGTTTCCTCTAATAAATTCCATTTTTGTTTTTGTTTTGTTGCTTAGAGTTTTCGAGAAATAATTTTTCTTTCTTTTAAAACGGAGTATGCCAACCGACCTCTACTAAGGGTCTGGTTGGCTGATATTGTGGGGCTAGTTGGCATTCTTTTTAAATATAGCAAACACAAACAAAAATTGGATTTATTAGAAATAAACGTTATTTTTCTAAATTCTATTATATGTATTGCAATGAAGTAGGCTATTTGAAGTTTGAAATTACTTTTATTCACAACATTTAACCCTTTCACAGAGGAAGTCGACTTTTGTCGACAGAACCAAATTTCCTTAACATGCGAATGTCGACTATAGTCGACGTGTTAAAATTTGTTTGTCCGTATCTTGGCTTTGTCGAGAGTAGTCGCCAAAGTTGTACCGTTCATTTTTGTTTGTGTTCTATTGTTTTCGATAAACAATAGAAATCACACAGAAAACCTTTGGCGACTACAATCGACAAAACCAAGATAGAGACAAATTTTAACACGTCGACTATAATCGACATTCGCAGGTTAGGGAATTTTTTTCCGTCGCCTTCCACAGTGAAAGGGTTAAAAGAATCAGCATTATAAAATATGAAAACTTCTTTCTTTCATTCTAGCTTGGTTGTCATGACATTGAAAGCTACAAGATTATAAAACCACATCAGTTTCAATATGATTTGGTGTAGGTTAATTCTTCATATTATTTCAAAATGTAATTAAAATAACTGAACTATCAAGAAAAGTAGTTTATTTCCCGCTGTTCACGAAGTAGCTAAGAGAAACTAAGATATGTTTTAGCTGAATTATCGAGAAATACAGTTTATGTCCTATTTTCCACAAAGAAAGAAAAAGCAATAGCTAGGCCTCTTTTTTTGTAACAAAAGAGCACATGCAAAATATTCTTGATCCTGAGAATTAGGCCTATTCAGAAAATTCAGAGTCCGGCATACAGTCTTATCTCGATTTCTAAATTTTGACAGCAATCCAATACGTGCATGCTATTCTATAACATTGAAATAAAAGATTGGTAGAATTGTAAATACATAACAATAAAACAAAACAAACAATGTAACAATAGAAATAAAATGAAATAAAATTTCACACGAGGTTGTTTGGCGCACTTGTCAACCAACCCCAAATGCTATACGCCAACTAACTCCAAGCCCATTTTGTGCAACAAAGTTGTAATTACTCAGCAATTGTTTGGCATTTACGTTTCATTGTTTGAATATCCATAAAAACAAAGTTTAGATCTAACTAATGCTATATTACTTACCTCTGTACTCCAAGTAGTGACGATTCTGTGATGTAACAGAGAACTGAAAAAAATACTTCAGACTGGCAAAAACACTCTTTATCTAATAGACATCATAATCCGCAAGTTACAAATTCCATATGAAGGTGGCAGCTGCATCCATAGGTCGCTCTTTTATGACAGCAGGAACAGCACATTATGTTAATTAATGAAGGAGTTATATGCAGTTCGTCAACCAGCCCCGGTCTCCCGCAATAAGTAAATGTTAATGCTATTGTAAATGGTTACCTCGTTCAAATCCTCAAATATTTGGGCGATGATTTAATTACTTTCTATTAATTACTCTTAGTTTCTTGCTTGTTATTCATAAATACTTTCTTTCTGTATGGTTTTTACTAGATTATCCAGTTATTTGATGATAATAAAAACAGAGTTGAGCGTTTTCCGTTTGGCAGAATTGTCAATTGGAAGATTTGTCCATTTTCACGATTGGCGCATTTGGTCATTTTTGCGTTTGGCGCATTTGGTAATTGGCAGATTTGGTAATTGGCAGGTTTGGTAATTGGCGGATTTGTCCATTGGCAGATTTGGTAATTGGCTCATTTGTCCATTCTCACGATTGGCGGATTTGGTCATTTTCGCGTTTGGCAGATTTGGTAATTGGCAGGTTTGGTAATTGGCGGATTTGTCAATTGGCAGATTTGGTAATTGGCAGATTTGTCCATTGGCAGATTTGTCCATTCTCGCGATTGGCGCATTTGGTCATTTTCGCGTTTGGCGCATTTGGTAATTGGCAGATTTGGTAATTGGCAGGTTTGGTAATTGGCGGATTTGTCAATTGGCAGATTTGTCAATTGGCAGATTTGTCCATTGGCTGATTTGTCCATTTTCACAATTGGCACATTTGGTCATTTTCGCGTTTGGCGCATTTGGTAATTGGCAGATTTGTCCGGGTCCCTTTTACTCTAGTTTAACCTGAACGTAAGTGATGTATTACATGAAACAAAATAACAAACTTGCTATTGTATTATTTGAATAGCTGTTTGTTTTGACCAAAACATTAGTACTACGCTTAAATGGTAATTATTCCAGTCTGTGGTGTCCTTATCCTTGAGTCCTGTGCCACCAGTGATCAATATGACAGAAACATACCAGCTAAATGAAGGCAACAAGAAAGAAATTATCAATCTTGCACTAGAAAGAAAATCTTTCCAAGCAATTGTGTGTTTTCGTGCTGATATTCAATACATACTGAATGAATTTAAATACAACTTTTCTTTTAAAAAAAAAAGTCTTTTCTAGAAAAGGAAGGAAAAAATAAGTGATATTAGACTAAATATTCCGTTGTCAGACAAGTGAGAAATCTTCGGAGAAGAAGTGAAGAAGTGTACAAGCATTTGGCTCATTGTTAGAGAAGAGATCAAGAAAAGTAATGAGTTGAGTTGAGTTGATTTCAGGTTAGCGTCCCTTTTAGCAGCGAGGCTATATGAGACGTGGACCAACTGATTAACGTGGAATCCGAACCACATGGGCTCTCACCGGGAATCGGAGCCGGGTCTCCCACGCCAAAAGCGCGTACGCTAACCGCTTAGCCACGAAGGAGCTCTAAGAAAAGTAATGATCATCCAAACCATTCGCCGTTTTATTCGCCGGTATCTTCTAAACATGCATGGGTAAATATCGGATTTGGTTCTTGTTTTTAATATATAACACAAATTGCAATCATATTTATTCTATACTAGTTGAATATACCCATGCTTCGCACGGGGGCTGTATTTGGAAGTCAACGCCTGTGGGAGTATCACCATTGTTCTCAGCGACCGTGAAAACTATGGATTTGTTACTAATATCGATCATTTTGAGCTATTTTTTCCATGTCTCGGTATCCCCCTTCCCCCGGTGACTACCGGCCCGGAGCCGAATAGCTTGAATATGGAAGTTAATGCGATCGGAGTTTCACCATTGATTTCAGCGACAGCGAAAACTTGAATTTGATACCAATATCGGTCATTTTCTACTACTTTTACATGTCCCGGTAAACGCCCCCTGAGACCCCCCTGGTTCGAATTTTGACAAAAACGTTTAACTATGGTCTGGAGCCTGGACCAAGGTATTCGTGACTAAAATTTGATAATTCTCGGTCCATTCGTCTGGTCCCCAGGCCGCACAGAAACAGACAGACATACAAACACACAAACTTTTTATTTTATTTATATTAGATTTGGTAAAATAATTGTGTTGATTTAAAATCAGAATTTCAAGTGCATTTTAAAAAAATCACTCTAGGGAATCACTTGAAAATGTAATACTAGGATTATGTATGAATTTCTTTTGTATCCTGACGCTAAAAAGAAAATACCATTACTTTTGACACAAAATAAAAAAAACTAAAAACAACTGTACAAATAAGATTGTTACCTACACTCATTTCCAAAATTATTGTCACATGTCTATAAATATATTGTTGTAGAAATATAATTTGATAACGAATTCTCCCGGTATTTCTTATAATGTTAGTATGTGTATAATTGGCAAAGACATGTGGCAAATTTCATGTCGAAAGAGCAGTAAATAAGAACAATAAAATGAAAATAAAACTTTCTTGCCTCTTTAGCAGCATTCTGTTTTGCTCATTTTAATTTTCGTATTTATAATTCTATTCCTATGAAATTTACCACAAATATACATTTCTGGATTATGCATATAGTATCAGTATTAAAAGTACAAAGCAAAATTATTATCAAATTATATTCTTACAAGAAGACAGTTATAGATATGCGACAATCATTTTGGATTTAAGTGTACATGCAACAATGAAAAAAATATCACTACTAAATGTACTGGGATACGAAATGTTAGCACTCTTCATTTATTTACACATTACTGGAAGTGGTTTAATGTTTAAAAAAATACTGGAGCTCTCCTTACTAATTTAGAAGTCTCCATGTGAACACACTAGATTTCAACATTGTCTGACAAATATTTTCCGGAACGGTGATCCGGTGTGTTCTGGTCCAATTAAATCACTGGTTACTGGTAATAGTGTAAATCTGCTACATTTGTTGCTTAGGATTGTTTCTAGTATCCGGAGTGTAATAATTATTATCATTATTTCAAAGGTTTTCATCCTTAAAATTAGAACGTTTACATTGGATCAAAAAATGCGAGTGTGTGGATACATATAGGGGATTGTTTTTAACACTACAGAAAATAGTAGCTCCTAAATACAATTCATGTACTGTGAAGTGAAAAAGCTTACTTGTATATTTTTTGTACATTGTTCAAAGATTAATACATCGAATGGAATGTGTTTCGTGAAGAGGAAAACATGTAGCAGTTTAACGTGCGCATCATGTTAAGAAGTTTGGTTTCTATAGCGTGATATTTTCTCAATTAAAATTAAGCTAGAAATAGTAGTAGATATCTTCTACTTCTGGTTTCAGTAGAGAGGATAGGATAGAGATGGAATATACTCTGGGACGCTTAATTGCTTGCAGAAAACCTATTATCGTTTTTACTCTATATCAAGAGGCCGCGGCCGCTCAGTGATAGAGCGTTCACTTCTGGTGCATAGGGTCCTTGGTTTGATCCCAGATCGCGCCAAGTGAACTTTGTGATGGACAAACACCGTGTGCGTGGGTTTTCTGGGAGTTCTCCCGTTTCCGAACACTTTATCATTCCACCGTTTCCTTCATTTCTCATCATCACTTTCTCCTTTAGCCTTGCCGGCATAACCGTGAGACATGAAACTTAAATATTTCATTGTCATTTTTTATTCTATGTCTGTCACTGTTAAAACCAAGAATGATTGAATTTTTCCACTTCCAATTTTAATAGAAATATTTCATTAGAGATGGATATAGTCTTATGATGTTTAATTGATTGAAGAAAACCGCTGGATATGAAATGTATTCTTGAAACGCTTAACTGATGTATAAAACCACTTCTTCCTAACGATTATCATTTTTGCTCTATAGTAATAAACGCAAAAAAGCAGAAATGTTAAATTTCTACCATATTCAGTCTTAGTAGAGGCTTCAGGATGAAGAATAATTATGTTCTTGGAACGCTTGATCGTTTACAGGAGACAGCTTCCTGATATCTATAACCGTTTCTGCTCTATTGTGTTCAACATAAAATGCGGAAACTGTTTATTTCTACCACTTCCGGTTTGGATTCACCTCCATTAACGAGACCCATTTCTAACCTTTGAAGCCTTTATATTTCAACCAAATTTGGCGGTGATCCATCAAGTAGTTCTGGTGACTTTTATGTCTCCCGGACGGATGGACAAACAAGCAAGATAATGTATGTATCGGAATTTTGACAAACCAATTCTTAATCATACATATTGTCACTTATAGTGCATACTGTCTCAAATTAAATTTCCACACAGTAAACCAAACAACCATTTCCGTTAACCTGCAACCCAAAATTGAGGTGATAAAATATTTCCTCCTTACGAACACATTTTTGATTAACTAAAGAAGCTATTTAGCGCTGTACGAACAACAAAAGGTAAACAATTTGTGGAAAACAAAGTAATATTTTATGTTTTTCTTTGGCGCAAGGCTGAGTATGTGGGTACGTGGGAATGTCATTATTGAATCATACAATGATTTGCTATTTTCTACCTTATGTCGGCCATCTGTCTATGTCGACTTGTGTTTCTTTTCACTGCTTGATTGAGTTGCATCAAAATTAATAGGGTGTTAACTGACGGCCTACTAAAGCCACTTGACAAAATACGTTGAGATCAATCAATGCAAAAAGACAAGACCAACAAATACCTTGAAAATGACCTGAAATTATAGCAACAAATCTAGCTAAATTGTTGTTCAGTTGACAATCGGCAATATATTACTATTTTAGTTCAAGATGATTCTACAAATAATTAGAATTATACCTAAGCTAGATGGTGGAAAATGTAATATCTTCAAAAGTATTTGATGAACGTATTGAAGTGGGGTTAAAAAATAATCGTTCTTTATGTAAAGTAGTTTAAAATGGGTTCATTATCACAGTTGCAATCACAGTCAGAGTTGAAAAGTGATAGAGATTTGGGTTTAATTTGTCTTAAATCTCCTAAATAAGAACTTGAAATAAATGTGGACCTGGGTGCAATAGTGGTCGAATCAATATACACATTACAAGTAGGTTCACAATATAAATAGGAAACACATACAACAAAAATATGAGCTTCTACATAGTATGAATGTACAGTGCACCATATAAATTGAGAGTGTCACTGTACTAATTGTCAGATATAAGCTGTGAAACAATTTTCAGAAGGCAACGGAGAACTTTAACCTTGTGTTTCTTATTGTTCCAGGTCCACAAATTTTAGTACTGTTATTCACGTCTAAAACTGTAACTGCAATGATAGTCATTAAACAAAATAATTGATTTCGCTTATGGCGTCTGAAGCTATTTTCTAAGTTCAAGAGAACTAGGGATACATAAAAGTTGTAAATTCTATGAAATGTCGAAGTACAAGAAGAAAATTAGTACAAAACAGAAGTTTTATTTCATCAATTATATATTGTATTCTTTTCTTTTTATAATTTTAAAAGTTATTAACCTTGAAAGAAACTTTTACTTTCATTCCGCGGAAAACGTATTTTAAAAGGAGTCTCAGAAATCTTGAGTGCCAGAGTCTGGGAATTGCTTGCAGCAAGAAACTAAAATGAATCACCTAGCAAAGGGTTTTAACGCTGAAGTAAAAGGCAATTGTTCTTAATAGAACGAAGCAACGGATTTCAAGTTTCATTTTGTGGTTGGTTCTTCTCAAAGAAGTTAGCTTCTTTTCTCACGGAGAGAAGGAAAAATCCTTTTCAGCAATTATTTTGTTGATATTGTGCTCTTATCTGGCGGGAATAGAATGTATTTGGTTGAAGTATCATGAAATCTCAGCCGTCTTCTGTTTGGAGAAGATGAAACTTCCTCTTACGCGATTTTTGCTTCCATTGGCAAGGGGGAGAAACACTGTTACTTAAGGGAATTTTCATTTACTTTATGACGGTTTCTTTAACAGCAACTACTGGAGTTTCAAGATTAAAGTTATTGCTGATAAGGATTCCACGTTCTAATTAAGTTATAGTATTTTACATCTGCACTTTTATTTTTGTAGTGTGTAAACAGTTTCTAAGAAGTAAACCTTACGTTTGGGTGAATCGAGTTGCTGACTGAGACACATATGAGAAAGTAGTACTAAAGGTGGTCAGTATTTCAGTCAAGTTGTAGGTGCGAAGCTTCAGGGGTTTAGGAGATACAGCTACCAGAACATCACATGGAAGTACAGAATAGTCTTCATACAGTTGGAGGTAAGCTCTGAAAGACCTCTTGTAACGACAAAAGGTGAATAACAAATATATGGGTACATATTAGGACTAGGGGGAAGTCATATAGTAAGGATATACCTGACGGCGGCCATCTTGAAATTCGCCATTTTGAATTAAGGTTAAGTTTTTAAAATAGGAATAGGGTCATGTGATACATGATTTAAGGCGCAAATTTAATCAGAAGAACAATGGTGACGTTACTTTTAATTTACGCGCAATTGGTAAAAAGTTACAGGGAAATTAAATATTGTTGCAGCATATTTATTAGTCCTTTACCTCACCTTGTAAATGTTGTGTTAATGATAATAATTAAATAAAAAGCAGGTGGATAAATATGGTAAGAGTCTATGGTAAGAGTTGCCTTGATGGCGGCCATGTTCAAATCCGCCATTTTGAATCATACAAAAGTTTTAAATAAAACGCATAACAGTGATACCTTATTAATAGCAAATTTTACCGTAACTCCAACAGTATAACCATTTTTGCTTTATCATTAACCAGCACAAAATTAAAGGGATCGCTCCTTACGACTACTGCTTTGACGGAATTGTTAACGACAAATGTGTCAAGTGTAACTCGATTGCTTTTGTCAGGTGTGCTCACTGTGAGCAGAGCATTTGTGCAAGTCATGCACTCTTTTCTGAACGACATATTGATTGTACTAATTAAGGACTTTTCTGGAAGAAAGACCCAAGTTCAATTATGACTCAATTCCACTTTGGTCATTTTTCCTTAAATTGGCAACTTGTTTATGCGATAACAAATGCTGGTTAATGATAAAGCAAAAATGGTTATACCATTGGATTTATGGTAAAATTTGCTATTAATAAGGTGTCAATGTTATGCGTTTTGTTTAAAACTTTTGTCTGATTCAAAATGGCGGATTTGAACATGGCCGCCATCAAGGCAACTCTTACCATAGACCTAATATTTATCCACCTGCTTTTTATTTAATTATTATCATTAACACAAAATTTACAAGGTGAGGTAAAAAACTAATACATATGCTGCAACAATATTTAATTTCCCTGTAACTTTTTACCAATTGCGCGTAAATTAAAAGTAACGTCACCATTGTTCTTCTGATTAAATTTGTGCCTTAAATCATGTATCACATGACCCTATTCCTATTTTAAAAACTTAACCTTAATTCAAAATGGCGGATTTCAAGATGGCCGCCGTCAGTATACCCTTACTATATGACTTCCCCCTAGTCCTAATATGTACCCATATATTTGTTATTCACCTTTTGTCGTTACAAGAGGTCTTACAGAGCTTTTACCTTGAACTGTATGAAGACAATTCTGTACTTCCATGTGATGTTCTGGTAGCTGTATCTCCGAAACCCCTGGAGCTTCGCACCTAAAACTTCACTGAAATACTGACCACATTTAGTACTACTTTCTCATATGTGTCTCAGTCAGCAACTCGATTCACCCAAACGTAAGGTTTACTTGTAAGACATAAACTAAATATCATGAAATCTCGATACTTCAAAGAGTTAAATACTACAGTATTGTATTTCTACCATAATTTTTACTAATTCTGGCTTGAAGAAACCAAGTACAGTAGAATTGTAGCTAGTACTTACGTTTTACGCAATGCCCTAAAAGAACTTTCCTAGCTGCTTTACTAGGTAGCAAAAGACTTACACACACGTGGTTCACGTTTCAACTCCGGTGGGAAAACATTTGCATTTTAATGCATTACAGTGATTTGGATTTCACCTGGAAGCTGTAAGTCCACGTCTCATATAGCCTCAGTGGTGGAAAGCAACCCTAACTTCAAAAAAATATGCTCTTAGATTATATCATCTCTCTCGAAACAAAAAGGCGTATTTCATTTTTTTTAAAATTTTTCCAGGAGACAAGTTTAAGTCTTTTCTCATTATGTATTCTATCTTATTTTAAAATTTAGTTTAATTTCCATAGGTTCAGGTATACAACTTACGAGATCAAATTAAATGTTTACAGAGCATGATAGAATAAATTATGATAACATTTTTAAACTTGTGTCTTGGAAAAGTTGAAAAAAGTGAGAAAAATAGCCCCTTTGTCTCGAAAGGGACGATATATGTTCCTACCGAAGTGACAGCTTAAATAAAAATTCTTGATCTTTCACTCTCTGTTTTATTTTCCTCAAGAGATTAAACTCTACAAATTGCAATTCATGAAGCTTAATCTATTTCAAACGTCCTTTTTCTTTAAAATAGAACTTTAATCATTAAAGGTTTGAAAAATATTAATTGTATTTTAATAAAAGTAGAGAGTAGCAAGTGGAAGCGTTCTCTCCCAGTAATCTTGATTTTCCACATTCAATTTGGGACTTGAAAGTTGTGATTGTAATTTACTTGAATTTTACTCCGTCTACATGGTAAAGGCATATTACCATTTTTATTTTTATACTTTATTCTTCAGAGGCAATAAGTTTCACTAAAAATTCAATATTCATATGTAGGTGTTAAAGCTGGTTTGGCACGATAGCCTACCCTTTCCCCCTCCCCTATTATTTGTTAGTGTGCAAGTATGAATTACGATTCAAGTTTTGTTTTAAAAATTGCACTATGAAGATGCATTATATCCTTCCTTCACGATCGTTATCTGCATCCATATGTCTGTTTCAGTGCTTCTTTCAGAAGGGAACGTGAAGGCAGCAGTCCGGAAATTATTAACGGCTTCAGCCCAGAACACGGATGGTGGAACTGACAGAACCAGTAAGGGACGTCAGTCAGGATTCCTAGAGAGGGCAGCTGATCGAATCCAGATCTCCGGAAAGATGTTTGCTC
This sequence comes from Thermobia domestica, assembly GCF_964235325.1. Classification (NCBI taxonomy): domain Eukaryota; kingdom Metazoa; phylum Arthropoda; class Insecta; order Zygentoma; family Lepismatidae; genus Thermobia; species Thermobia domestica. The sequence goes on along the minus strand of NC_137459.1, from coordinate 160,230,110 downwards.
GGCTTATACAGACTCCGAAGTCATCGCTCTCAATGAAGCTAATTACAAATCCATGAGTAGGAAAATGACTTCTCGTGTTGACCCACTTGGCGTTCTTCTTTTTTTTTAAAATCTTTGAGCCGTTCTCGAGAAAATGTTGGTCTCCATTGCGTTTTGAACTGTGTTATTTATCGAGTCTATGTCGAGCATGTATGAAAAGCGTATCACTTTCAAGAAAAAAGTGCATGAATATGCGATAAAAATTAATTTGTTTGATCATTATATATTTTTCTAATGAAATAGCACATATCCAAACGAAAGACAAGTTACTACAGAAATAGGTTGAGAATAAAACTTTCTATTCTTCTCATTAGAGTATTAAAAAGTATAATATTATTCTGATTCATGACTGGGTTTCGCAATTAGGCATTTCATGTGAATGTTTAGATTCTCAAATGTCATGTTCCCGCTGTACACAGTTAATCAGTTTTCTAGTCACGTCAACTCTGCACGAATAATCACACTTTCGTGCAGTTAACATCAGTTCTTCATACAATACAATACGTTAGTCTGAATTTCATTTATTCTGCTAATCAGTTTCCAATCAATAAATGTGATTATCTCAGGTGTTTACAGTTTAAATTATAGGCGATCACTTGTTACACAATTTGATAACTTTATTCTGAACTCTTAATGGTAGATATTTGTTTAAAATTAAAATTCTTATGTTTCTAAATGAATATAGTTTTGACAGCATAAGAGTGTTTCTTCTTAGGAAATAGTCTACACACAATGAAAATAATGAAGTAAATAGTATACCATAAATTTCAAAGTAACATGTCACCGTAGTGTGTTTCTGGGCTGATTGAAGTAAACTTACGTGGCTGATTGGCGTTTAGCGTCATTTTCAACACTGAGGCTACATATAAATGGACCTACAGTTTAATGTAGAACGGAATCACCATAATTCGTTTAAATGTCAAGGCTTCCCACCGAGAATCTAAGCAGAGGTTCAGTGCACCAAACACTAGTGCAATAGCTACTAGGCTAGCGAAGAGAGCTAAATCAAAGAAAACTATGAAATAACATTAGAGTGATTATACTAAGCAAGACCTCAACCTGATAACCACACAGCAACTTAGATCATTAAGCATACACTGTTGAAGGTTCTTCTTAATCCCAGTATCTTATTTGCCTCATTAGTTATTGCTAGATACAAATTCAATGTTTTGAAAGGTCACCAAATGTGCAAATTAACTTTTGTTACCTTAAAAGTAATTCGAAAGTAACTAAATCTACAAAATAAACGTATCAATGTTGCTTCTCTTCTGTGCCAATACTTACTGCCAACAATGTGAGTAGCGGTTATTGAACAGATTTGCATAGGATAATTACAAGCCATCTGATTTGCTGACGTTGTCAGTAAACAGTGTACTAGCAAGGTTTCTCTAGATACAAAATGCGTTTCTGTGAACGGAAGTAGATAATGTATAGGGTTGACGCGTCAAAAACTTCAGTCGTATGGCTACGACTGGAAACTGTTCAAACTTTCTTTCAGTTACAAAGAGATACTGTGTGGGATTTTTTTTATTTATATGGAGGCTTCGGTCAACTTCTGTCCAAAAACCTCTTTTTAATTTTGATGGAAGAAACAGTCCTGCAAAATTGTTTAGAATAGCGATATTGACACGTTCACAATATGCACTCCTCACCGAATGTATTGCGGAAAATTAACTTAAATTAACTTTTATAAGGAAAAAAGCCAAGTTGAAAAGAGCTCGTGATGTGTTAGCTAGAATCTTGTTGGTAGGCTAATAACATAAAGTCGTATCTAAAGGTAAAAATGAGTAACAGCTCCTATTAGATTATTTAGATATAGGACAGGGTCTAACGGTTTTACAAAATCACGGTTCGAATATGTTTTACCATTTTATTTTTCACTTGCATGACTGTCGAAAAGAGGAAAAAGAAGAATTAAATGTAAAAATGTTTCCATATATGTTTCCATATTAACAAAGCGTAATGTAAACAACGGTGGTTTTTAAGTCTACATTTGAAACATTTCGTTAAATTATAGTTATTGAAACAGAAGAACAGAAAATTGTTTCATTTTGGCTGAAAATTTATGGATGAAGACATTATTGGATTTCGCTTAGCGTATAAGTTAATATCTCTTTTGAGTATCAACTCACGAAGGAGTAGTCTCTATTTAGCACATAAACACACATAAGTACATTTATATTTGTGTGTCTGTTTGCATAAATAAGTGTGTCTCTAATTTCTTGTGTGTGCATGCGTGAAAGTGTGAATAAACAGTGTATGATCCCATGAATAGTAATTTAACTCATCAAACAAAAGAAATTGTATCCTGCGAAGGTTGTAGTGTAGATAAGTATTACATACTAAATTTCAATAGCAAGTAATTTGAGCCTCTATTGTAGTGTGTACAACAGAATAAATGCGTTCTGAACATAGGATCGATATAGGGACGGGCTATTCAGAAGAAAATATGGTTCCATAATTACATGTTACCACACTCAATATAAGGATTTTCTATTTCTTCTCTCTCTCTGTAGCAAACACACATTAATATTCTATGTATATGTACGAATCCAGAAACAAAACAGCAAAGCATAATAAGTAATCATTTAACCACAAACTATATTAAACAAAATTGACATACAAGTTCAGATAATATACCACATGTTATCTACATTGTATGGTAAAAATATAAATAAATAACTTTTTGTAATAATATATAAGATAATCGTATATTTTCTAATACATTTTTTTCGCCTAACATAGTATAAGTAAGATATAAGTATTTTAATTTTAGATATTAAGGTTTAAGTACTACAAATAGAATGAGATGGTACAGTACTGTTGATATACTTAATAATATCTTTGAATATATGTCATAGTACAACTTGAGTTACAGAACAGGTTCCTAATCTTTTTCTAATCTGCGGCCCACTTGGAAAACTTGTAATTATATTCTTTTTGCATTGTTCTGATCCCTTGTTCGATTTCACATGGATTTATATTGACTTGTTCTCATAATTTGCTTTGCTTATACGGCAAATATTAGCTTTCAGTAGCCTTCATCCTTATTTTTGACTTTCAGGCTAGCATGTTGGAACTGTTGACTTACGGTTGGTTGACACACAGATAGGCCTAGATGAAATTATAGTTTCTATTACGGTTACACATATTGTTAATTATGAGAATGAAAGTCTAAAATAACAATATAATAAATCCATCACCATTATCATCAATTAGAAAAGTAGGAAACAGTGAATTTCAAATTCACGAATTAAAAAAGTTATAGTAAAATATTTCTTTTCTTACTTTATTTCATAAAAATGACTATGAAACTGATTTCAGTTTCACATTACACTTATGCTTAAGTATTGATGCGTAATCATGTTGCATGGTAAATTAATTTCGATAAAATCAATAAAATTGTCATTAAAATTTTTTAAGCATTGATTAATACACATCATAGTTGAAATGTGTCAAATGATATCAAGTTGGATTTAAAATAGAAACTACCGCAGGCCTTGCGATACTGATTTGACACAGAAACGGTATGGAGCGGTGTGATGAGCTAGAGAACATTGCAGGAAGTATTTGAGACGGAGCCGCTCGAGATGATACAAAATATGAGGAATCGCCATTTAGTGATAGAGACCTAAGTTGGGCTGGGAAGTTTGATACGGTAATCAGTTTGAAGTGCGTGGCGTTTTAGAAGTTTAAGTTAGTCGTAGTAGGAAAGGTGCCCTGCAGCCAAGACGGGGTGTTCATACCGGCAGGAAAAAAAAAAAATATGTGTTTATCACTAGTTCTGACTGAAGATCCCATGTCGTGTCAAGAAGGAGTTTTAGAAGATTAAGAAAATTTTATACATTGATTTTATGTCTTGAAGATGTACTTTCTAGATGAGGTGCCTCTCTGATGTAGGCCCCAAATATTTGACTGTTTAGGAAATAGAGAGTCATATTTTATTAACAAAGGCAGAAAGTAAGCTCAGATTAGGATGAACTTTGGAGCGTTTTCTTTTCATTTTTTTAGTGTGCAAATTGCTTTCCAAGTATATCATAAATATCTAGTAACTAACATTGAGAGTTTGTATCAATATTTTGTTTATTTATTTTTCGCTATGAACAAAGCTTTACGCAGTACATTCAACATTTTTATATCAATTAACGAACAATGTATTGTATTACTTGTAATATCTCACGATAATAGTTTTGTGAGCGTTCAATGATTACATGACTAGAAATGCTGACATCTATTGTTCCTATGTGCACTACATTTCTCTTCGTTACACACTATAATTATTTCCTCGTAACTACTTAAAATAATTTATACTTCATATAAGTCATATTCATTTAATAAGAATTATAATGTATTTTAGTAAAATAAGATTGGCAACAAAAGAAACCATTATAGTATTTCTAAAATAACTCCTGTCATGTCAGGTGGTTATTTTAACGGCTACCATTTTAACAATTTAGTCCAAAGTGTGATGGAGTTGAAGTAACAGCAACCAAATGTCAAAATTTAACACAACATGTATAACACAGATCCATGATGTTGAATTAACACAGTCGTTGCTTTACCGTGTAGCCATGATTTGAATAACTTATATTAGTCGTTATTAATCACATGAATCAATAATACGCTTAATTTGTGTATGAAAATGACTTACATTAGGAGAAAGTACTTCTTTTTATATCCCAAAAAAATAATTAATTTTGTGCACTTTTTTGAAATCCTGGAATACTTTAAATAACGCTAGTTGGTTCGAAGAAATGTACCTAGGTATGTGCTATGCAATAAAAGCGTTATTTGACGTCTAATTACAACGTGTCTGATACCTAAGCCATATTTATTCCTCACAAAAATTTAGGATAAGAAACAAATTTAAAAACGAAAATATGTATTTTTATAAACTAATCAATACACTAAATCCTTTTAAAAGCATACAAGTTGTAAAAAAAATAATAAACACATGAAGTATTGTCAGTATTTCTTTAATCGTAGATAAAAAAATGGCGTGCTTTGTAACCTAATACAGACGAACGATTATTGAAAGTGAACAATTGTGAATGTAATAGATGGAATCAAAATAACGGAAGATTGGGAAAACCTCGAGAAAAACTATGGAGACGATATTGTCCATCAGAAACTCGCATGGCCTGATATCAAACCAGGGATCCCTGCCACTAGAGGTGGCCACTCTACTACTGAAGAATAGTGCTAATTTTAGACAATATCATCATGTCACACGGTAGTATTTTACTCAGGCTTATTCAGTATTCCCGTCAATACTTGTATTCATGCTATTTAATGCTTTTGTCATGTACTTTTTTTAATGAATTGGCAAATCTATTATATTGTCAATTTGAGAAATACTTCTATTTTTTAAACTTGATAAACGCATAGACGTAAATTCCTGAGAAAACATATTTTCTTTATCTGTCGTATTAAACAATTGGTGCTATGAATATATAAACTGTGCTATTATAAGCACTAATTTGATTATGTGTTTGCTGTTTCAAAATTTAAAGTTATGCCTTGATAACTAAAAACCAGAAACTTTACTTTTTTTTTTCAAAAAAGATCATTGATTTTTTCTTGATTCTTCTGTTCCTAAAGGTATGCAATAGTAAAGCATTTTGTTCAAAATCGTATCATGCAAGGTAGATATTGTAATTTATCTAATTCCTCACTTAACAATGATTTTCCAATTACTATCGTGTAGTATTAAGTTGTAAACGTTTTCCTACAGCAATCTAAGACTTCCACGAAGTTTATTATAATTATGTTGTAACAACAATGCATCAATAATATATTTTACTCAAACTACCAACAACAAAATTTCGGAGAGCGATAGTATCCAAATTTTAAAATGTACGACTAGCTTTGTTGAGAAAAAATCTAGCTTCCAATCTCTACTCCATCTCAAACATATATAAAAAACGTTTCGTGTTTTCGTTCTAAATAAAGATCTCATTTTTAAAAAAGCAAATTGTTTGATATAGTAGTCTCATATATAGATATTGATCCACAATTTTCAAAAGAAAAAAAGAGAGGTCATATTTTATTCAACAAGACTATATAAACATATTCACTTTCATAAACCTAATGCTAATTTACAAAAATTATTCATTTCTCATCCGCAACTTTTGCTTAGAGTATCATGTTTTATTTTAGAAGTCGCTCTATACTGGGAGATACAACGTCTGTTGCTAATTTCAGCGAGTACTGGGAAAGACATTTGTACCTCTGTATAATTTATTATTGCATGTTGGTGAGAGTGTATGCACATTTTCGTGTGTTTATGTTTACTTGGTTCTTTTACTATTCCATTATACGTACAGCATCACTATTATTATTATTATTATTATTATTATTATTACTGTAGTCAGTTCTTTTCTCAGCGTTATAACAAAAGCTTGTAGTTTGATGTGCCCGCAGAGCATTTTGCACATGACGTTTATTGTACTATTTTTTTTCATGTAATATCTACTTACATTTCAAAGCAGATGATTTTTATCTCTTGGAATTGCATTCCACTAGTAGTTTCCGATTTGCAGAATATGCCCAACTTCTTCAAGGCATTTAACAACTTATATTACACACTACCTTGAACATTATTGACACTAAAATGATTTTATTCAGAAGTTTTCAATTGTTTAAAAAATAGTATCTAACTCATTTTATTCGAATATTTTTGCAGTCCTGTTTTTCAGTACTCACTTCTAAGAGTATAGACTATTATATGTTTGCGTGCAAGAAATTTATTGTAAGTTAGTAATAGCAAATTCAACCAATTCCGTGATACTTTACGTTAAGCGAAACACAATTGAACGCAATAACAAAGTAGATCAACAAACAACTATTCTAACTCTCAAATACTTATTCATAGCTAACATCTTTAAATATATTTATGCAGTAATTTTATCTCAGTTACGTTACTTAAATGCTGTTGTTGTAACTTATTTCTGCTTTCTTCGCTTGCAGTCATATTGCTTCACATTTAAAGCACTTCATAAGAAGGTAATGCCAGAAACTGACTTTTTTAAAGGTCACTAATTCAATTGTAACGAACGGTTTTAGTGTCATTGTGAAGGAAGTTCAGGAAGGACGTAAGGCAGCAATCACATATATTTTGAGCGGAACAAATTAGAGAGAAAAGGATATGATAAATTTCTGCAGAAAGAACACTTGGTTCTACGTAATTGAAAACACTTGGTTCTACGAATGCCTGAGAAGTAGTAAGTGAAAATTTCAATCGACAAAATTATGATTCAGACGACATTTAAGAAAAGTATATAAAATCCCTCGGGTCGGGTTCTGTGCTGATTCTCATATGTATTGTTTTCAATCTGTTGGACTCACGAATTTCACATGAGTTGACGCTGGCTAACAAGAATCGTCATTTGGAGGTGTGCAGTTCTATGGGTATAAAATAGAACCGGAAAGCTCCCTGCATCAGGTTGTCACTTTTGATGAAAAATGGTTCTGCTATTACTATTGTAAGTGATCAGAATAGTGATTGGATCTTGATCAAAATCCAAAATGGTTGCCACATCCCCTGATATAATCTTCTTGCTGATATGGTGATCTATGGTGGAGTTGGTCAGTCATGCTTTTCTCTGTCGAGGTGAAACCATTATGGTGGATTTTTACAGAGTTGAACTTTATGAAATGCATTGCCAGTGTGTCCGCAAGCATCCACAAATGTTCAAGAGAAAAAAAATTGTGTTCCAGGACAATGCATACGAAAACGTCATTCAAAAGGCGTTGCAGACTTATTATGAGTAGCAGTATGAAACCCTTCCACACCCAACTTATTCACCTGATATCTCTCCCACCGCCTATCATTTCTTCCGGCATCTCAAGCACTTCTTTGGAAGGAAGAACTTCCTGGAAGATAGGGTGGTACAGCCTAAGATTGAAAACTTCTTCCTATCGCAGATTCCACATTTTTTTTTTTCTAAGAAGTCCGATCATCGGTAGAGCGATGACAAAAAAATGTGTGGTACCAAACGGTGACTATTTTAATGAATCAGGTATTGCAGTGTTCATTCTTTTGAACTTTGGAATGACGTAGTTTGGTCGGACATCTTATTTGCACCAACCTAATACTATGCTAATCTTATATAAATAAATCTTATATAAATAATAATAATAAATACTTATATAAATATAAAATGCTTTGGAAAATACATTGATTGGTTTAGATTTTTTTTCTAAATCAATCAAATGATATTTAACGGTTAGAAGTAAAGCTTCTTTGGTTCCTTTCGCAGATAAAAATTACTTAAAAGAAAACAAGATTATTCACAAGGGCAAACATTGAAAGAAAGAAGATATATACTCTTTAAGCGAAACATGCGACGGACCAACGATAAAGGCGTTGACTTCTGATAATTACATTTTAATGGTCAATTAACAATGTCATATTACCACTGTTCGCAAAACTGTGTCGTAAACTTTTTCCCCCGTTGGAGGAATGAGAAGGTCAAACATCAATTGCTCTCAGTTTAACTGCGCACTCTCACTGTAAAAGTTGTCTTAAATACACTAATAAAACAATGTTTATGTTTTACAATAAATCATCAAAAATTGAATAAATAATTCAAAACTTTCCTTAAGTTGCTTTTTCTTCTTTTCTTAAAGAACAAAGTGTTTTTTCAAAGATCAAAAGGAACTACTGTAAAATGTTTTACCGACAAAGCTATTTAGACTTTTTCTGTAGCAAGATCCATTTTGTTAAAATAATCAGGACTCTTTTTTTAAACTTTATTTTCTGACGAAATAATATCAAATCCCTTGTTTCGATCTTTTGTCAGAAATTGAATTTGTCGAGTTTTCTCCACAAAATCTCAATGATTTTTTTTTAAGTTCAAAACAAATCTTAAAATTTCGTAACAATTTTATTATATGGTCTATTTTATTTTAATTGCAAAATTGCCTTCTAGTTAAAGGGGAGTTAATTTTGAATTGTACCTAATACGGAACTAAGTAAAAATTTTCTTCAGTATACACAGATAAAATATTCTAGTATATAAAATAACTTTGACTACATTTATCTTGAAAGTACAGGGTAACTACATTTAGCTTCAGATTATATGTTTCTTTAAATGGTGTAGCTATTTCCCAAAAGTTTATAATTCTTAATATTGAATTCATTCTTTTTGTTGATCTTTTCCATAGTTAATTCATTATATTCTTAATATTGAATTCATTCGCCACCTAGTTCAGCAAATGAAACTGAAAATAGTGTAACGTAGTAGCATAAGCTAATATAATGTTATATTAAGAACTAGTAGAATTTTAGTGAAATAAGTACATCAATTCGTCCTCCCCGTTGGTCTAGTGGCTACTGCGTGCCTTCGGTGTACAAGGTTTTGGGTTCGATTCTAGAGAGGAGAACCTTGAAAATCGAACACGTTACGATGGTTTGGATTCCACCTTAAACTGTAGACCCACGTCTCATATGGTCCCAGTGTGGAAAATACATTGACGCTATAATCTAAACAACCAAACGAACATTTTATTCAATTGTTATATGAACATTGTGATTCTAGTTTCAATTTGGCTTTATATATATCCATATCTATCTGTCTTATATATATATATATATATATATATATATATATATATATATATATATATATATATGTGTGTGTGTGTGTGTGTGTGTTCGCGCGTTTTGTGACAAAACTGAGTTATTGGGAAATATGTTGGAAATATGTTTAGCACACTCTGCTTATAAGATGTCACAATGGTCCCATACCTATCCTTGAATATCCATGCTTATAATAGAGGTTTTGGGAAGAATGGAAATATTCGCGGCATTTCCCTTGGATTTCAGTGGTATGGTACTGTCACAGGACAATATTTGGACGTCCAATATTAATCATGTGATTATCATGCAAAGATCTCAAAAATGTTGTACAGGAATCCCACACGAAGTCTAGTTTAAGAGACGTAAGTGTACAATTCAATTTTCATAGGTTTATTCACTGGTAAAATGAAACGTCGCATATAAAGCCTTGTTCAAAAATATCTATGCTACCCACTTTGCTTCAAAAGGTCACATTCCTTCAAACGTACGTTGGTAATGCTAATGTTTATGCTTTAAATATATCAATTGATCAAATAAACTTTACCTCTGTTTGATTTAATTCCAACTGTGTGTAAGAGTGCATGGCTTTTTAAAGTAAGGCGACTGTCCAGTTCTTGTTTAACAATACTGTGCATATTGATATCCAAAGACTGACGTTTCTTGGACGTTTAACTCTTTCGCTGCCTTCTTGATTTCACTATCTGAACCCAATGTGACACCTACACTTTTACAACATTTAGCATTTTGCAACAAACTAACTACATCTAGCCGAAACCAAACACACTACAGAAAATGACCCGGCCAACACTGTATGCCACGAGAGTATAAAAGCTCTATGCCTGCTTGTGGTCTGCACGGGCCGGAATTTTTATCCCGGTCCCGGCCCGGCCTGTGAATCTATAATGTGAGGCCGACCCGAGTCCGAAATATGTTTTAGCACATAGACCCGAGCCCGGTCTCAGCTCGTGTGATAATCAAATGAGCCCAAAATAAGCCCGAATTACAGAAACTTAATCATTAACACAAAATTGTATTTTTATTTACAGCAATTACAAGTTTAATTTTGCAGTTGTGCTTTAAAAGTTCTCCAGAAAGAACGGTCCAATAAATATCGTTGTACAGTACATTTCCAAAGTTAGGTCCGAGAAATAAGGTTGTATATTTAAAAATTTACTGCCCGAACCCGGCCCGTGCCCGAAGTGAAATGTGCTTTGTGGGCCCGAGGGCTCGGACCGAGCCTGTACAAACCTCTAATACCTGCGTGTCATTTTACAGAGAATGTCTACAATGTGAACTACATCTTGAGAGCAAATGGCGTCAATGATGCACAGCAATAGGTGTGAATGACGCCATATGGCGTCAAGTGGCAGCAAACGAATGTATCTGTGATGTATGTGATGAAAGTTAGTAAAACTAGAATAAAACTAAAACAGTAAACTAACTAACTAACTAATTCTATGGCCTATGGAACCCGGAGGTTCAATGCCGCGTTTAAAAAAGCTCTCCACTGACTTCTATCCTTAGCCAACTGGATAAAGTTTCTACTTTGTATTCCAATCTCTGCGAGATCCATCTTAATATTGTCCTCCCATCTGTGCCTAGGTTTTCCTAATGGTCGTTTTCCGATTGGTCTTCCATTCAAGACTTTGAAAGCGTTTCTACTTTCTTCCATTCTAGCTACATGACCCGCCCACCTAAGCCTCCTAGACTTGACGACCCTAACAATGTTGGGAAAACCGTATAAATTATGTAGTTCCTCGTTATGAAGTTTCCGCCATTCCCCATTCCCCTTCCTCTTGGGTCCGAATATTCGTCTCAGGATCTTGTTCTCAAATACTTTCAGTCTATGTTCTTCCCTCAGAGTAAGTGACCATGTTTCGCAGCCATACAGAACAACAGGCATGATTATCGTTTTGTATATTTTAAGCTTCAAAGTCCTCGACAGAATTCGCGACGACAAGAGATTTTGAACCGAATAGTAACACGAATTCCCTGCTTTTAGTCGACATTTAATTTCTTCGTGGATATGATTTTCCTCTGTTAATATTGATTTTAGGTATTTGAAACTATCCACTTTATCAAAAGTATTGTTTAATATTTTAACGCATCTATAATATGCTGTATTCCGGTCCCGACGCACTTCCATGTATTTAGTTTTCTCTGCATTTACTTCTAAACCCATGTCCCTGCAAACGTTAATAAGATCTCTGCATTTCTTTCTATTGTTCTCCTATCATTCCCTATTAAATTTACATATGCCATAATCTGGTGAATACCGTTCAACTCTGGGCCCTGGTTGCTATCTTTGATTTCTCTTATGGTGTATTCCAGCACAAAGTTAAATAATAATGGCGAGAACTCATCTCCTTGTTTAAGGCCATGTTCTATGTGAAAGCTCATAGACAAAAATTTTCCTACCCGGACTTTACTTTGGGATTCATTTAAACATATCTTAATTAATCTAATTAGTTTTCTCGGTATTCCACGTTCTGTAAGAACGTTGTATAATGTTTCACTCCTAACCGAGTCGTACGCCTTTCTAAAATCAATAAATAGTTGATACACCGGGGTATTGTATTCCCACTTTTTTCGAGTATTTGGCGAATGGTAAATATTTGGTCGATAGTTGATCGATTTCGTCTAAATCCGCACTGGTAATCTCCAATAATTTCATCTACGTATCGGGTCAATCTTGCTAATAGAATATTTGAAAGGGTTTTTATAGGATGTTGACAGAAGAGAAATGCCTCGATAAATATTACGGTCAGTTTTGTCGCCTTTCTTCTGAATTGGAACAATGATTGATTCTTTCCACTCTTGTGGCAATTCTTCCTTGTTCCGCATAAGGAGAATGAGTTTGTGTATCTTGTTTCACAATTTTTCGCCTCCAGCCGGAATTTCATCTACACCCGGAGATTTGTGTTTCTTTAATTTCCTTATAGCGGTTTCTACTTCTATTCGGTTGGGTTCTGGAATATACGGTTCTGTGGTGTGTATCTCCTTCTCTCCACTCACACTAGTTTTTGGTTGCTGGTTAAGCAAATCGTCAAAGAAATCTTTCCATCTATTTAAGATGCTATCCGTATCAGTAAGAACTGTAGCGTCAGATTTCTTTAATATATAAGCACGAGGTCGATAGCCTTTCTTAAATTCGTTGGTTCCCTTATACATGTCCAGGATGTTTTTATTTTTACTGTTATCTTCAAGTTCCTTAATTTTAGCTTTCAGAAAATCGCGTTTCTTTGTTCTAAAAGTTTTGGAAGTTTTCCGCCTGATATCTGCGAAATTTTGTTTAGTTATTTTATTCGGATTTTGTAGCCAGCGTAATTTTGTCTGTTTTCTCTTCTCTGCTAGTTTTATGCATTCCTGGTCGAACCATGGTTTGTTCCTACGTATTTCTGTATTCCCAATTTTTCTTTTGCTGAAATTTTAATGCTATCTCTAATTTCAATCCAGGTATCCTCAACACTAGTGCAATCCGAATCTTCTAAAGCCGAGAATCTTTTCGAAACTTCAATCTGGTATTTCTCTCCTACCTGGCTCTCTTCTAATTTCTTTAAATTGAATCTCTCCGTATTCGGATAGTGAATATTACCTTTATTCAACGATAATCTCTCTCGTATTATCGCTGCTACCAGGTAGTGGTCAGTGTCACAATTAGCTCCTCTAAACGACCGGACATAAATTATGCTAGATTGCCTTCTTCTATCTACTAAAACGTGATCAATTTGATTATGTGTTTTCCCTTCTGTTGATGTCCAAGTGTATTTATGAATGTCGCGATGTGGGAATTTTGTACTCTTCACGATTAGGTTATTGGATGTTGCAAAGTTCACGAGTCTAACACCGTTGTCATTACTTTCCTTATGCAGACTTTCGTTCCCTATAATCGGTTCGAAAATATCCTCTCGTCCTACCTTTGCATTGAAATCCCCTAATACAATTTTCTTATCGTATCGCGAGAGTTGGTCAAATATCCGTTCCACTTCTTCGTAAAAACTGTCTTTTATATCGTCATCCTTATCTTCAGTTGGGGCATGTACATTTAAAACAATAATATCACACCACCGTCCTTTAAGAGTAATAAAAGAAAGTCTGTCAGTAACAAATTCAACTCGTTTAATTGCTGGTAATATACGTTTATGAACGAAAAACCCTGTTCCTAACTGGTGATTTTATTTCCTTCCCGTAAAAGAACGTAAAATTTCGGGAATTCACAGATCCATTTGCATCCCACCTAACTTCCTGAACTTCTACTACGTCCATCCTGTATTTCTCTAACTCACTCGCTACGGATTTTAACGCGCCTGCCCTATAAAGACTCCTAATATTCCATGTTCCAAATCTCATGTCAATTTTCTTTTGCTGAGGTCGTGACAAGTTATCAGTCCTTGTCCGAGGCTTTTGTGAATATTTCTGAACAAGTGCTTTTTTTTTTTTTTTTTTTTACAGGATGAGGATGTTAGCCATACCCAAACCCCCAAGCTGGAGGACCACTCCTAGTCAGCTGTCCGCGGCTGCTTATTCAGTATATTCGCAGCTAACCTCTATATCTAGAGGCCTTCTCCTTGATCCGCAACCTGAGGACGCGCCATGCCGTGGTGACAGGAACCCACGTTACACTTAAAACTAAAACAATACTATTAGTAAATTAAAAAGATAACAGTCTGTAACTAATACTAGTATGCAAACTTCAAAACATTTAAGAATTACGGGTTAGATAAACGTCTAGGCGATATTACTTAGATATTCTTAATCCGTATTATGAACACAAGGCTCCTCATTGTAACAGTTACATTAATTCCAAATAGTTCATGGTCAATTGATAATTGTTGCCAGCTACACCGCCTCTTAATTGACGCCAAGAAATGTTGCTACCTTTCAAGCAATTTCCATTCAAGTCGAAGGTTTGGAAAGGGAAGTACAAGTGCTACCGTGAGTTTCTATACTGTGTATCTGAAAAGCTGACATTTAGTATGTTTGCACAGTAACTAGAATTATATGAATGGTTTTAATGTTTCTTAAAAGAACGCAATAAAACGAAAGCAAATTTCACGTGCTATATTCTTGCTCTATAGAGAGCGTCTAACATTTAACTTGACCATATGTTTGCTGACGTCAGCTTCTTATGGAGGATCGGACAGAAGGAAATGACTTTTACATTTATCTTCCATATTATTTTATCAAAGACATAATATACAATCGTACTCTTCTCTCTCTCCCTGCTCACGCCAAGTGGACTTTGTGGTGAGTAAACACTGTGTGTGTTGCCTTGGGGGGGGGGGGACAATCCTGTTTCCTCTCACTTTCTTCATTTCATCATTTCGTTCATTATCACTATCATCGTCTTCTCTAGACTCGGTGCATAATTGTGGGACATTAAACTAGAAACTTCCTCTAATATATATATATATAATTTAAGAGAAAATATTAATTTTATGCAATTCTATTCTCATTAGGGCACCTTAATATTCGCTTAACACTCTGCATTCCTGAATACTTCAATAACTTTGAACTATTTCCCTACAATTTTATTTAATCTGTAGCCTTCTAATAGGAAGCAAAAGAGTAAAAGAGAAATATAAAACAACGAAACAGTATTTTATGTTCTTTTACTTCACAAAAATGTCACTACGACAAGTTGTTTATCTCAATACTGACTCTTGACTTACTGCTATTATATGTAATGCTTTGTGATACGAAAGCTCATGTCATAAGGACAGAGAGAGATTGAAATAGCGAATAATTAAATTATGGTAATATAATATGTGGTATAAGTGGAGGATTGTAGAGTTATTTTGAAAAACTTGACGTAAACGACAATAGTCTCCCACCGAATCAACATGGAAAAGTGAAAAGGAAATAATGCTACAGAACAAGAAGTACCCAACTGAACTATTACAAGTAAATAGTAAAATTGTAGCAATTCTTTAACACTAGATAAACTCTGTCATGGCTACAGGTTTAACGTAAACACATTCGGCTCAGAAAATGCTGGTTCGATTCCCTGTTAGAGCTTATGTGGTTCGAATTCCACATTAAGCTGTAGATCCATTCTCATATAGCATCAGTGCTGAACGAGACGCTAAAGTTAAAATCAACTCATGAACCCAAATGCTAAATTGAACTGAGCAAACCAATCACCTATCTGCTTGCAATTTGTGAGTAAGCAATCCAGCAAAAAAAAAAAAAAAAAAAAAAAAGCATATCTCAGAATCTCAAATGAGAAAGACATCGCTTGCTAAAACGTGACTTTCTAAGTCGACTCTCAAAGTTACGGCCACAAAATATGTTATTCCAAAGCTCAACGTCTACTGTAAGAATAGATTTAAAATTTCAATTACTTCTCGGGGGAGAATACTTTTTGAATCCCTGAAACTCAATCCTAGTGCGTTTCTACAGAGCTGGATCCTAACTACGTAACTTTGTTGTGTTTGAAAGTAAGGAGATGAAACATGGGTAAGTACAGGTAAAATTTTTGAAAGTACTGAGTAAATCTCTACATGCATCTATGTGATGACACTTTAAAATTAGTTCAAGCACAGTGGATATTTAAGAAGAATTGCATACTTACATAAAATAATTTCGTGTATAGAGTACTTAACAGAATAACGCAGAACTGGCTGTTGGACTGTCGTGGACTCAAATCTCGATTTTTCTTTCGTTGTCTACATTTGAATAATAAAAAAGTAAAAAAAAAAACTGTACGTATTATCACATTTAGTTTCTTCTCTATTCTTCCAAACAGCAATTTTAAATATTACTTAATCACTAAATACATAATAGAGTAAAAAACGAAACATAAAGAGATTGAGAAGTTTGTGACTTCAAAATTTTAGGACAATCAACTTCGTGAATTATATGAAAGATTTTGAAAACAAATACAAACACGTATTTGATCATGCAATAGCAGTTAGTGAAGATCAAAATTGCTCGTCTTCAAACATGTTTATATTGTTTATTGTAGTTAAATATATATGTAAAAAAAAAGGACACAAGAGTAAAAGATACAGTCCACCACATTAAACTTTCTAGCTCTCAACTTTCAAATCGAATCGTGTCATATTGCTGTTCTTACTGAATTATTTGTTTCTAAAATATGAACAAAGTCTTCAGAACAATTCTTGAGAAAAAATTCCGATAAAAATAACTCTAAAAATAAACAATTTTTTATGACTGTTTAAATGAAAAAGGCGTACGACACTGTATGTGAAATATAAACAAAATCGCTTAGGTTATTTTTTGAGAAAATTGTTCTAAAATTACCTGCCATTAAGAGTAAATTATTTCTTCTGGATTTTTCTTTTCCAGAAAAATGACTTACACTATATAATAACTAAATGATTTTTGGAAGTAAAATCATTAAGGCTATTTTCTGACAAATTTGAAAGCTTGATACTCACTCTCTAGTAAGCTACCCATATTTTGGAGGATTGAAAAACACTTCAAACCTTCTGCCTGTAGAAGCTACTAATAATCTTAACTTTACGAATAAAACTTTTTGAGTACGTTGAACTTGTTTCCGGGTAAGTGCATATGAATGGGGACGGAAGAACGTACAGACCCGAAAACACAAAAAAATATGTCTTCGACAAGCTGGAGCCAAGGAATATAAAAAACCGTTAAAATCTCGAATTCAAATTCTTTCGTGATTACCATAAACCATTCTCTTCAATTGTCTATTTAAAGTGGCAAAGAGAGAAAAAAATATGATGATAAGAAGAATGAAATCTTTTTATATAAACTTCCAAATGTTATGCAGTTCAACAGTATAGGCATGCATTTGCAATTACGTGTACTTAAGACTTAGAGCAAATTTCCATTTTAAGTGAAGAAGTTTTCCAGCCAGAGAGTACGATTGGTGTTGGCTACCCCTATACACAGTGTAGACATAGTTTGTCTGTTCTTTTTTTTTTAACTAAAGTCTCATGAAAAAATTTAAAACGGCGAAAAAATGCAAAGTGAATGCACTAATGTCTAACTTTGTTCAACTGAATGGCGCTTTGTATTAAAGTTACTGTCATGAATAACAAAATGATTGCATGATCTTTCTGTACAATCTCAAAACTCATACAGAACAATGATGGAAAATTTCAAATACATTGTAGGCTTTAAAAAAAATGAGAACAATATTTAGGCGTCATTTTCTTAATTCATTTCCTCTCTGATGTGACGATCCTCTGAATATGCTGAAGTCATACATTTTCTTAATCTATGTTCTATTCTGCGTATTAGTTTGCTTATTTCGTGTGTATAAGCTTATTAAAGCCTATACTATTAAAATTTAAAAGTAGATCTACGAAATTACATATTTCTAAACATTGGCTTAATAATAAGGCATTGCCCTTTAAAATAAACTTTGTATATACAGTACAGCCAAAATGAAAGTCTCGATTCAGATATATTATGATGCCAGCTCTACTCTTCTTGTTACACATGGATTATTTTAATTATATATTTTTCCTTTTTAATATTATTTATGGGGCGCGGACCGCCACTTGCCCATCACTGCAATAGCATATTTACTTCTAATTTGTTATAGATTTAGCTTTAGTAACGATTTTAACCGAATGTATTAAGGAAACAAATCTTGTTTTCAATTAAAAGCAATTACAGTTCACACAGATCTAAGTAGACTGAACAGAAATAACCACTCAAGTGAAGCGTTCGGTAACAGGTTGTGAGTACAATTAGGATCTTGTAATTAGTTCGAGAAAATCAATACGTTGACAATTTAAGCAGATGCGAATGTAACACTCTCTATGGATTCTCGGTGTGAGAATATGTAGAAAAGCTTGTAATGTATCTCTTTACAAAAAATCTCAGGTCTGATTTATAAATGTTTATAATGATGACGGGTGTAAATGTATAAACAAATATATTGCTTAGTATTCGTGCTAGTTCAGAAAAGATATTCACTGAAAAACGTTAACCAAGTTTTTAATCTGGTATCCAAGAACCAAAATTGTATATATAAAAATAATCTATAGTTTATATATACATTTCTCCATAGTGCATGTTTTAAAGAGGGTTTTATTATTCTCTATCCTAATGCTAATTTATAATATATATAAAACTTCATGAACTGGCATAAAATAAGGGATACTTCCGGTAGACATGGAAAGTTGAAATTTGGCATGATTGTAGCTTTTTGGGACTAACCAACAGGAAAATTGCCAAAAGTGAATACTTTAATTTTTATGAGGTCTAAAGGAGGGATGAAGAAATTTCCCATGTTATTTAAAGGGACCATTATTGGACTTATAATCTCATATTTTAGGTACTTGGAATTGGAATAAAAACTTGAAATTCGGTGTGGTTGTACGTTTTCGTTAGCGTTACTTAAGTAAATCACAAAATATAAAAAAATTCCACATTTAGAGTGTTTCTTATGGGGAACTCAAAAATCTTTTCCATGTTATTTATATGGGACAATTTCAACATACAAAATGGTTAGGCGTTTCCGGCAGGTATATGATGATGAAATTTGGGCATGATTGTAGCCTTCGAGAAAACCTCACAGGAAAATTGCCAAAAGTGAATACTTTAAGGGGTCTAAAATGGGGATGAAGAAATTCTCTTGTTACTTAAAAGAGGGTTTCCTTTTCATACAAAATCTTATTTTTTAGATAGTTCAAATAAAAACTAAACTTGGAACTCAAAAGAATTTTGGTTTTAAGAGGTGCGAGACCGTAGGATGAGCAAACTCGGGGCCCTGGGGGAGGAAAACCCACCTATCCAAAGGCTAATCCACCTCATAAAACTTCTGTCAATGTTTCTTTCAGAAAGAACTAAATAGATATGACGTTGGTGTTGAAAGAATCTAAAATCAACTCATGAATTGACATTGAGTAAGTAAATGTTATCATGGTCGACTATTTCAAGTTATTTCTTAACTCATCTGCATTTAATCATGAAATTATGTCGGCACAATCACAGCTAAATTCTGTGTGGTATTTATACGGCTTAGGATCCATACTTCTTTAAAATTAAATGTTGAATGATTTACGTACACAATTTGATGATGTATTAGTTTAAAATCCTCACAAATTTCAGATTTCAACGAGTTATCAATTTGCAGTTTACTACTACAGCAATATTGTGATATTACTTTATGGATTCTTTTTTGGCTAATTGAGGCATAAATATGGTGGTACATGTTCTAATATATCAAATGGCTGATATTCTATATAATATATGATAGACTGTAAACAGCTTCCTTTTATCTTTTTTTTTTCTCAGTATTTTGCTTGATGAAACGGGGTTGTTGAGATTTAAAATAAATACTCACGAATAATGGTAAATAATATTTAGCCATTGTAAAGATTTTTAAAAAAAAATCATTATATTTTAACTCACGTCAAATTCAGCGTCTGTGCTTATTCAAGTTCAAAAATTTAACTGAATATACAAGTTAATCTTGAACTCAACATTTGTTACTATTCAAGTTCAAGAAATTTTGTTTAAAACTTAAAGGCAAATGCTGCATGACTCTTTGTGTGAAAACAAAATTGATTTTTATTTTAAAGTATTGTAATCTTTATTTTGTTTAATTTTTGTTTTCTGCCAACTTCCGGAGAGTTACTTTTCTTTCTTTTTTTTTTTTTTTTGTATCTGAAGCACTGACTCACGCGACAGGTCACGTGACTTGAAAAGGCTCGATCGACCAGTGTGGAGACGCCGTTGCCCGGGCAACAGGCTCGTGAATCTGTGTCAGTTGGGTCGTAGTTGAGATGACGGGCGTTACTATGGTGACGAGGGAGCCGGTTCGTATTCCAAAGGCAGCTGGCGGGAACCAGCTGATCAAAGAAGCCAACAGATATTTCAGGCGAAAGAAACCGACAGAGAAGGAGAGAGAGAGAGAGTAAGAGACAGGGAGAAGGATGATAAGAAAGACGCCGTCAACAGAATCGTGTAACACGTGTTCTTTTACGAAGAATCTTCAGTCTTCGATGTTAATAGCCAATTTAAACACAAAGTGGAAAATGAGGAAGGTAGGACAGAGAATGGAATATTATTGATGCAGAAAAAAGAAGTAGTCTTTTATTTGGACTAAATTAAAATTCAGGAAACGTTTCCTAGTTTCAGGGATCTAGAGAAAGGAAAGAAAATTAACAGCCGCCACAATGGGAACATTCTTTACCTTCTTTTCTGTAAGTTAAGTGTGTTAGCTGTGTGTGTTTGTGAAATACTAAATGAGAAAGAGAAGGAGAGACAACAAAAGAATGAGTGGAGGGAGGACATTTTGGAACTAGAAATTATTCGTATACAACCAAATAAGTTTATATATATATATATATATATATATATATATATATATATATATATATATATATATATATATATATATTCCCCATTTCAAATCCCCGAAACAAGAAAAATATTGACATTCAAATGAAATGTGCTCAGTACATTTTTTTTTTTTTTTTTACATTTGATTCCAGAGAGTCATAAAGGAAATATTATTTCAAGAGGAATATCTAAGATTCGTTGCACTAACGATAGAATCCTATCATACTGTTATGATGTAAGTTCTTTAGTTAAATAAGAAGATTTCTTAAACTCTTAATAAATATTGTCATGATTTGCTCTTAAATAAAAAAAAGTATCTTAAATTATAGCTGTATAAATTTGTTGTTTTTTTTTATTTATTGATGTTAATGGTGGCGTATCTAGTTCGGGGCCGGAGGGCTAGATCCTTCCAATTTTTAAGTAGCAAAAATAATTTAAGCTATTATTTATATATCATTGAAAGTTTATAGTAAACTCATGATATACCTATAGTCTCGGTTCTGGCTTGCCAGTTTCTAAAAAACTCTTATTACTTCAGTTGAACTTCCTTAAACCTTTCATGACTAGTGAACTCGATACAAACACTAGCACAGAAATATGGAGGGTATTTTAAACCTCCTATACTCTTCAAAGAGGCTCGAGGATGGACCCGACGCCGACTCTAAAGCCCGAGATCATTCAGCTACAACTAGCAGTTCCATTAAAAGAGTGGGGTGGATATGAAATGTGTTGCTTTTCCTAACGCAAAATTTGAATTTAATTTTAGTGAAAATTTAAAATTTCAAGAATTCCAAAATTATGATTTGTAAGGTATCGGATACATATGAGAGACACAAATAAACGGGAAAAAGAGTGATCAGATTATTGGCGAAGTGACACAATGGGCAGAAGCAGAAATGTAGAGAAATATCACCGTTCACATACACAGATTGTGAACTCGACTTTTCCCATCACGTTAATATGATTACAATTATCTTTTTTCCTTTCTTTCTTTCTTTCTTTTTCTTTTCCTTTTTTTGCTTTGAATCTGAGAGTTCTCCGCTAAATAACTTCGCTTCTTGAAGGTGAAAAACTTAAAATATTTAAAAATTACTTGTCAAAGTACGTTAAGTAATGAATACTTATGTGATCATAGATACTGATTTCATACTTTGTTGTATTACGGCTTTCAATACAAGTAGTAAGTGCATTATTGCTAGGAGTATGTATGTTACCGTTAGAAGACAAGAAGCAGTAGATACACTCAACTACTTAACAGTGTGTTTTTGGCTCAGATCTTTTTTTTTTCCTTTCTAATGTAACTTCAATTTACGTAAAATAGCTCTAATTTTACTCATTTAAGACAAAGGAGTATAGGTTTGACGAAAGATACGTCAACTGATTCTTGGATTTATTGTGAAAATAAATACAATAAATTTTAACAACTAAGGATCATTGCATCTCAGAATGATGTTTATGTAAGTTTCAAGTAAATATTGAAGGGAGCTTAGCATTAAATATTGAAAAATTGAGAAAACTAATGGGAGTGACGGCTTTCTCATGAATTATTCCTTCCTCTTCTTCCAGCTCTTCCAATACTTTAAACTAATGAAATACACACACACACACGTGTGTGTGTGTGTGTGTGAGTGAGTGTAGAAAGAGAGACTTACTGGTCCTGCAGGGAAATATTAAGTCTTTTGAAAGCATTTGCTGTAGAAACATATATATGCTGGTAGTTTAATAAATTAATATGCTCTAAGGTAAGTAGTATAACGATCCTCTAGGACAATTATAAATTAAAAGAAACATTGCATAAATCTCCCAACAAAACAGAATAGTTTAATTGCAAAAATGAATATTTATGCGTTGTTCGTTTATATTAACACAAGCATTCTCGCGTTATGGTTGTATGATTTAGCACAACAATTGTTTTAAAGGTTAGTGCATTATTTGCTATTAGTATCATTTCTGGCTGTCCAGATCGATGTTCCAGATTGAAGTTTTAATTCAAGCATTTTCCCATTTTCCTTGTGATGCTGGATCTTCGCCATAAATTACTCGTAATGCATACTTATATTTGTTGCCAAATTTTATTAATACAAAGGTCAAAGCTTTTTTTAGTATTTTTATTTTGTGAAGGACTGATATTTACCGAAATAGCATTCAACAAAAATATCAACGACAGTATTATTCAGCTCTTGTAGAGAAACACAATACACTCTAAAGAGCATTCTAAACATAGGGATGATATAACAAGGGAGATCAACTGACCCATTTTATTCACGTTACCGATTTCCATTTGTGTGTACCCTGTCACCCAATCCGTGTTATTTATCCTTTGTGTTTTAAGCTAGAAGCTGTAGCATGAAACTATGCTGCAATCAATGAGAGCGCAGATTGAACTACCGTTATGGTTAGCTGGTATTTACCAAACACAGAAGCTAGCTCAACATTTCAATATTGAACGCCTGATGATGGAGAGATTCAATTCAACATCTTTACATACCAAAATTATTTTTTACTTGTTTTATCACGATAGAAAATGTTTGAAGATTAGGTGTTCTTGCCAACGGCGTTTCATGTTAACTGTGATCAGGAAAAGCGTATCCATGCTTCATAGGGTAGTTTTAATGAACACACTAGAAAATGACGTTCAATTTTGTCATATATCATTCCTTAATTCAACTGTTGTAATGGAGGGGAAAAAATAAAGAAATCTCAATTATGATCAGGTAAAGAAAGGAACTAACTAATCTTGCTATAACTAGCACCCATTTTTTTTATGTTCAAGGGTTAATCAAAATACCAGAGGTGTTAATAATAATTTTAGTATTATTCAGTACTGAATTTGTTCTTAAGCCATGTAAGCAAATTTACCATATTTTTAGAACGTGAAATTGGTATACTTACCTGAAACTTTCTAATTAAATGAAAGAAACTTAAAAACACATGACAATTATTGACAATTTATCCATAAAGTTATACACGTTAACCATAAAGCATGTAAGCTTTGTAAGAAAACATATTAATGATTGTGATATAAGATAACTCGTCATCATCATATGTATTGTACGATTATTGGCAGGGCACTTGCCGCAACTGACAAAGAGACTTACGGACATGTCGCTCACCGATTTGAATGAAACTTTGCATACTTGTAGAACATCGAAAAGTAATCTACACGTATTTTTTTTTTATTTCGACAATGGCGCGAGATTAAGGATAGAAACCACCTTTTGAACGGTAGGGGTGGTCTCCAAGCATAGACAGAAAAGAGTCATTTAATGCAGAAGAAAGCATACTGCCAGTGGAGTTTTAGAACAGCTGATGCATAATCTGACGTAAAAATAACAAAATTCGAAGTGGCGGATCCTGTATAGTGATTACAATTACACAATGTCTTCTGGTTTGAAATATTCTGTAGTCAGGCAAGAACAGTCATAATTGACAGGAGTTACTGCAAAAAGATTCCTGGCCGATTTGAAATCCCTTTCTGTATGTATTTTAACGAGATGCTTGATTGCTCTTCTCAATTATATCTAAAATTGTTCTTTTCTTTCCCGCCCCTTTCAACATCCTCTTATTCGTTTTCTTCTTCACACCCACATTTCGAAAACTTCCAGTCCTTTTTCATAATTTTTCCGTAATGTGCATGTTTCTTACCCATAGAGTACACTACTCTAGGCAAAGCACTTTATGATTCTTTTTCTCAACTCTTTATTCAAAGTCTTACAAAACAGAACAATACTGAAATTGAAAGCTTTAATGGATCTGTATTACTTTCTTTTTCAGTAGAAAATTAAAAACTAAGATAAAGAGTATTCTTGGGATGCTTAGTCAATTGAAGAGAACCGCTTCTCACTATCTGTTTCCATATTTTGCTCTATAGTAGTCAATGCTAAAATCCGAAATGGTTTATTGCTATCACTTCCGGTTTGAATATCATCTGCAGAAACGAACTCTAAATTTTGATCCTCTATGTGTTGGCCAAAATTGAAAAAAAATGAAATAAAATCTTTAAGTTTAACGTCCCACGGTTATACCGGTTACGCTAAAGGAGACGGTGATTATGAGAAATGAGTGAAATGGTGGAACGAAGAAAGTGGGAGGAAACGGGATAACCCCGAGAAAACCCACGAGCACGATGTTTGTCCACCACAAAGTTCACACGGCGCGAGCTGGGATCGAACCAGGGACCCCAAGCACCGGAGGTGAACGCTCTACCACTGAGCCACCGCGCCCCCTGGCCAAAATTGACGATGATTCATCAAGTAGTTCTCTAGATTTTTCTCTATCGGACAGACGGACAGACAGTGTAAATATACAAGCGGAACACACTCGGTGAATCAAATTCAGAAGCTCCCGGCGTGCAAAGTTGTTGTTGCCGAGCCGATACTTTTCTCTCCCTAAGACCGGCTGCCAAATATAACGATCTTGATTAATTAAATGTTGGGCTACTTGTTCACAAAATCTGAGGACGCATAATGGCTCAGTGGTAGAGCGCTTATCTCTGGTGTGTGGGATTCCCCTTAGATCCCCGGTCAAGTACGGTTGTGGTGGACAACACCGTGTTCGGGGGTTGTCGGGTATTCTCTTTCCTCCCACAATCTCATTTCATCAATTCTTCCATCATCATTCACTTTCATTAATCATCGTCTTCCTTAGCCTAAAGGGCAGAAGTATGGGACGTTAAACTGAAAAATTTAATCTAATTTCTTTTTCCACAAAGCTCTATTCAGATCCGGCCAATAGCTATCAAGAAATAAAGCCGAGCCGAAGCTGTCCCTGGCCGAGCTCAGGCACGAATATAGGGACATTTATTCTCTAGAAGAAAGGTTTTTTCGGGGTATTCCCGTTTCCCCAGACATTCTCATTCCATCATTATTCACTGGCCTTAATCATCATCTACGAGAAATAAAGTACCACACACACACACACACACACACAAATACACCTGTGGTCTATATTCGAAACTACTACTCTTGTAACACTACTGTAAAACTTTTCAAAATCAAACGTTTTACAATTGCATATGCTACAAAACGATGAAAAATTAAAGATATCAGCGTTATATTTAGGGTATTTAGAAATGACTTCTACTACCATTCTAGTATTTTTCTTTCATGGTATTTTACAACTTGTAGAAAAATATTACAACAGTAGTAGTTTTGAGAAATAGGCACCTGGATTCAAACTATAAAATTGCATATGTTTACTCCTACAGCTAATAAATGAATTTTCAGGAATTTAACAATAATCCTTGTAAATTTATTATTCCTTTTTCTTTAATGTGACAAACTATTGGATCACTTATACACAAAGAACACAAGAAAATGTTATCGATATGCGGTAATATGATAAAATATTTGATGACCTCACACCACATGCTGCATCATCCTTAGATACCAAGTGTCTGATAAGTTATGCTGTTGTATTTATGCGGAGATATTGGCTGGAAAGGTTGTTGAGTAGATTGATATGACTGTTTTTCCGTATTGCTTAACAGGATTACCAGAATATAAAAACAGGAAAAGTCATTTGTTCTGTTGGTCGTATATGATACTTAGAATGATTGTTGTGATTTGAAGTCAGAAATAAAACACCAGAAATTCTCTCACACAAATTTGATTAGGTTCAACTTGTATTATTATTATTATTATTATTATTATTATTATTATTATTATTATTATTATTATTATTATTATTATTATTATCATCATTATCATTATTTGTGAAAATGCAGCAAACTTCACATAAAAGCAGAGCCTCTGACAAGACTGCAATAACTTACTTGTAAACGTCACTTGTAAACAACGAAATTAGTTTAAAATCTTGTCATCTTCACAAATATACAAAACGTGTAAAACAACCGATTGAACTTTTAAAGGTTAGTGTTAGTAACAGTCTATTTGTTGTAGCATCCCAGCCGAGACGATATGATTATCTGTTTTATTGAGAACAGATTATACGGGCTATTTTATCCTACCTAATATAATGAACAAAATTTGAAAATGATATAACAGACCTGATTTTATTTGATTGGTTGTTTAGCTGATTTGGTGTTTAGCAGCTCGCTCAGCATCAAGACTGCATTAGACATGGACCTCTCTACAGTTTAACATGGAGAAAATGAGATCTTTGATTTTTACGTCCCACGCTTATGCCACTTAGGCTAAAGGAGTCGGTGATGATGAGTAATGAATGAAATGGAGGAATGAAGAAAGTGGGAGAACCCCGAGGAAACCCCCACACACGGTGTTTGTCCACTACAAAATTCACTTGGCGAGGGCTGGGTTCGAACCCGGGAACCCAAGCACCAGAGGTGAACCCACTGAGCCACCGCGGCCCTAATTTAACATGGAATCCGAGACATATCAACTCAAATCGGGGATAGAAGGCGAGTCACCTACTTCGAAAAATGAAATGAAATGAAATCTTTAAGTTTAACGTCTCACGGTTATGCCGGTTAAGCTAAAGGAACGTTAATAATGAGAAATGAGTGAAATGGTGGAATGAAGAAAGTGGGACACCCACTTCGAAGGCGCGTACGCTAACGATATAGTCACGAGAGAGTTCCTAGCTTTATTTGCAATCGTGTTAAGAATTTCAAAACCTAGGAGGAGCCGATGATGTAATATTCAGAAAATATACTCTTCTAAACTATGTGCTCTTGTGTTCAACCATAAAATCTGAATTTACTCTTCCTAATAACATGAAAACTACTACGATCCTGTAACATTAATAGATTAAATTCATGGGTATAAAGCTAAAGACAGATAAACGTGACAAATAGATGTTCATTTATCACTTCACTAAAACTGCTGAAACCCTAAGTATTCATTCTGATGGAAAGTAGAAATTGCCATTTTTTGTTAAGAATTTAAATGAATTATTTAGAACAAATAGTAAGATTTACAAATAATTAAGTACTTCTGACAGAGGAAGAAATATTCGCTGGTAAGAGGGATAGTTTATTTATTTTTAAGGTTCCAGATAGAGACAAAATACCGTTTTACACTGGAAGTATTACTAACAAAGCAAGGCAAGATATAATTTGAAGGGAGTCGGTCAATCCCTACATGTTAAAGGTACCATCCCGTCCCGTCCTGGCTGTACTACGCCTCCACTTCACTGCTTTGATCAATATGCAGCTTGCCTATGTCGATGGGCTTTTTGCAGAATAATCACAGGATGATAATTTGACATTCATATTGTTCCTTGACCGGCACATCCCACTGAAAAAGGTAACAAGCTGTTTTCTGTATTAAAATAAGCGTCCAAAGAATATATTCCGTCTCCACTCTAATTTCTCTATTAAAATCAGAAGTAACAGAAAATCCCATGTGACGTGGTTTCCTGTCACCACTGCTTTGTGCGTCCTCAGATTGTACATCGAGGAGATCCAGAGGTTAGCTGCGAATATAATGAATAGGTAGTCTCAGACATACGACAAGGGGGTGTTCCTCTAGCTTGGGGGATTGGTGTGAGACTAACAACCTCATCCTGAAAAAAAAATAGTACTTCTTTAGAAACATTCACAGAAGCCAGGACTGATAACTTGGCACGACCTCAGCAAAGTAAAATGGACGTGAGATTTGAAATATGGTATATAAGAAGTCTTTATAGAACAGGCGTGCTAAAATCGGTTAGGTAAATATAGGATGGACCGAGTAGGAAATCAGGAAGTTTAATGGGAAAGAAAGGGACCAGTGAAGTCCGAAACTTTTACGTTCGTTTACGGAGAAGGAAATAAAAATCATCAATACAAACACGATTTTTTCGTTCACAAACGAATAAAATCAGCAATTAAACGGGTTAAATTTATTAATGATGCATCTCTATTACTCTTAAAGGTCGGTGATGTAATATTATTTTTCTAAATGTGCATGCTCTAACAGAAGATAAGTATAATATAAAAGTAATCGAAAAGTTCTGTCGCTTTTTGAGGAGGTCCGTGTTCAGTTGGCCCTCACGCCGTGAGGTTAATGCGAATGGAGATAAGTCCAATGCTAGTTTTGGTGTGGGTATATCCATCATACTACCTGGTTGTGGTAGTTCAGTCACACTATGACCTAATGGAAGGACAGAATGAACATGAGACCTCCACAAAGTGTCATAAGGACGAATGTGCTGTACGAGTTCAAACTGGCATCAAACGCCGCTGCAGCTGGGCGGAAGATATGCGAGGCCTTTGGTGAGAGTGTCTGACTACGCGGACAGTACAGCGGTCGTTTAACAAGTTTAAGGACGGTGACGAAACACTCGAAGACCCACCACGTGCCCAAAGACCAACACATGTACAGAATGAAGATACTCACGGAGCAATTGAGGCGAACAGTAGCCAGACATGTGAGGAACTGCGACTACAATTCAGTGTGGGTGAAAAAACCGTTCGGCTGCACCTGTACCAAGTTGGGAAGCACTACAAGTTGGGTCGATCGGTCCCACATGATTTGACTCCGGACTAGAAGGCAACACGAGCAGACATCTTTTTTTTTTCTTTTGCTGTCTCGTTTGAGGAAGGAGCCATTTCTGGTCAGGGTGTTGGCATGTGATGAGAAGTGGGTCCTGTACGAAACTCCACGGCGCCGTCATCATTGGTTAGCATCCCATGAACCAGTTCCAAAACAGCCGAAACCAGCACTGCACCAGAAGAAGGTTCTCCTGTGTGTTTGGTGGACTGCTCACAACATCATGCATTGGGAACTGCTACCAGCTGGTCAGAGCATCAATGCATCAGTGTACTGTCAGCAGTTGACCCGTGTTCAAGAAAACCTTAAAACTCTGGAGCCATGACTTCTGAATCGCAAAGGGTACAGTACAACGCTAAGCCCTACGTGGCTAGGATGAATCGGGATACCATTCTACGCTTTGGACTGGAAACACTATTGCATCCGCCATACTCCCCGGAAATTACACTGATCGATTATCACCCGTTTCACTCCTTGGGCAGTCACCTTAGAGGACGCCAGTTCAAATTCCAAGTAGAGCTACAAAATGCACTTGATACTTTCTACGCTTCTCAGTCCACCAATTTCTACCGCGATGGAATTCATGGCCTTCCAGAACGTTGGCAGAAGGTTTTTAATGCTGATTTGGACTATTCTTTGATCTTTCAGGTACGTCTTAGGTGACATATCGATATTTGATGGTGGTGGGTGAGAAATTGACAGAACTTTCTTGGTTACCTTTATAATACAAAATACATATTTTACGAAGAAATACAACGGATATTTGACCAATTCCCGCGATACCATATACAAATTCTATTAGGAAATTTCAATGCGAAGGTAAGACGAGAGGATATTTTCAAATCGATTATAGGGAATAAAAATCTGTATAAGGAAAGTAATGGCAACGGCGTTAAACTTATGAAGTTTACAACAGCCAAAAACTTACCGTGAAGAGTACAAAATTCCCACATCGTGACATTCATAAATACACTAGAAACTTTCAGATGGAAGAAAGCACATAATCAAATTGATCACGATTTTAGAAGATTGAAGAGGACAGTCTAGCATAATAGATTTTCGCTGTTCAAAGGAGCTGACTGTGACACTGATCACTACCTGGTATCAGCGATATTAAGAGATAGATTATCGTTGAATAAAGGAAATATTCAACATCGGAAAACGGGGAGGTTTAATTTAAAGAAATTAGAGGAGTGCCAGATGAGACTGGAATACTAGATTGAAATGAGGAATAGATTCTTGTTTTTAGAAGGTTTGGAATGCATTACCGTTGAGGATACTTGGGTTGAAATTAGGAATAGCATGAAAGTTTCAGCGAGAAAAAAAAATTGAGGCACGTTTAATATATAGGAATAAACCGTGGTTGGACCAGGAATGCACTAAAGTAGCAGAGAAGAGGAAACAGACAACGCAACACTGGCTACAAAATCCAAACTATGTAACTACACAAAATTTCGTTGACGTCATGCGGGGAAATTCCAAAACTTTTAGAACAAAGAAGCACGATTTTCTGAAAGCTAAAATTAAGGAACTTAGAGATCATAATAAAAAAATCATTCATTACATGTGGAAGGCACCAACGTATTTAAGAAGGGCTATCAACCTGAAGCTTATATATTAAACAAAGCCGACGGAACAAGCCTCACTGATACAGATAGCATCTTAAATAAATGGAAAGATTTCTTTGACGATTTGCTTAACATTCTGCCAAAAATTAGTGTTCGTAGAGAAAGAGAAATGCACACAGCAGAATCGTATATTTCGGAGCCTAACCGAACTGAAATATAAATCGGTATAAAGAAGTTAAAGAAATACAAATATCCGAGTGTGGATGAAATTCTAACTGAGTTAATTTTAGCTGGAGGAGAAAAATTGTGCAACGAGATACACAAATTCATTAGCCTTAGCTAGAACAAGGAAGAAATGTCACAAGAGTGGAGAGAACCAATCGTTGTTCCAATTCACTAACTAGAAAGGCGACAAAATGACTGTAATAACACAGGTCTGCAAAATTAAACTTGTTTCTTGATGCCCTGCATATGTTTGCTGCTTCGTATTGATTTCGACGTGCTAAAACTGAAAATGACCTCCGTTGCCCTGGATCATATCAGGTTTTCAGGCAAGTGAATAATTCCCTTAAAAAATCCATTTTTTCGTGTTTTGTGTAAGTTTTTAATTAGGGACGTATTACCCCGCCCCTGATTATCGTAGAGGAATGAGTCGTACCTTTTATTAATCGCCAGAGATCACGCCTTCAGAAAATGTAAGAATACTTTTAGTCAAGTATACTGCTGGGAAATTATGGACTGAAAACTGGGAAAAGCACCATTTTCTTAAAAAAAAAAATCCGATCCTTTTTGCGGGCTAGCAACCCTACATGAAAAAACATAATTTATACTCAAAAAATAATTTTTAAATATTGGTAACATAATCTACAAATTTGATCAGAGATGGATAAAACTGAAGTGGAAAATATATTTTGTATCTATTTCCTCCTAAAAATGTTCCCCGGCCCATCCTGATTAATTTAGAAATTTCTTATGTCCTCCGTAATTGCAGCAGAGAAATAAATTCTATATCAACTTATTCCTCTAATACTATGTTTCCATACGATGTTACAAACATTCTGGTACCCAGTACCAGGGGGAAATTAGGTACCGAGAATACATGGAAAAATCCCTCTCTTGAAATAAAACAGTAATTGTTTATATTTGGTTGGCAACCCTGAGCTATACTTGCAAGTGAACAAAATGTCATTCAAATCATTCTACGCATCATGAAATATTATACCCAAAATCATTCCAATATCTATCGTAGATTCAGAGAAATATTATATTAATAATTACAAGACATTTATGAAATTGGAATAAAGCTTACTTGTCATTGAGGCTTATGACAGTGTTTATCTTTGCCTTGTAGACTTCTGGTGCATTTCTGATTTTAGGATGTTACTGGAATGTCCCTGACAATCATCCAACAATAGTCCACCATCATGTTAACACTGCATTTGCCTTGATATCTTCTTTCCATTACATTAAGTCCTGATCGAGCCGCTCCCCTTGTTCTTCACTGTAAGCTCCCAAGTTTTCTGGGAGGTAGTCACCACGAGAATGCAAGAAGTGGATCTTTTAGCTCATGGAACAATCAAGAGCTTTGAATGCTGCTAACATATTTTGCACATTTCCCTGTAATTTTGCACTTTACAATTGCTCAAGAACTTTTTCACTTCTACGAAAGCAATCCAAACTTGTTTTTCAGTGTCATTCATACTTTCAAGGAAACGAGGATCGGCGACCAGTTTCCTTATATCAGGTCCATCCAAAACCCTCCTTCAGTTTTTCATCTGATAAACCTGGAAACTTCGAGCACAGACACTTGAAATATTCATCATCTTTAAGGAGAACTTTAATGCATTGCTTAATGACACCTAACTTGATGTAGTGCGGTCGTAACAAAACTTTATTAGCAGGAATTAGGTCCTCCCTCACAACATTTGCCACTCCAGGTTGGAGAGCATCTCTTTGTGGCAAGTGTTTGTCGGTACAATGACTTTCTTTGTCACGACTGCCCCATAATAAAAGGAAACATTGATATTTAGTATAGCCCGCTTGTTGTCCCAATAACATAGAGATCACTTTAAAATGACCACAAGCCAACTATCTGTGTTCCTCATACTTTATTTTGTCCATTACTAATTTCAGACTCTCGCACTTTTCTTTCACGTGAGTGGAGTAGCCAATTGCAAGAGATTTATATGTATTGCCAGTATGCAGGAGGACAGCTTTTAGACTGTTTTCAGATGAATAGATGAACAACCTCCAATCAGATGCATTGTATTGTATTTGACACTGTCCCATCAAATCTCAAATATCATTACAATATACAAGAGTTTGCTCTTCATCGAAATATGGAGCAAACAGATTTTCACGAGACCACTACAAACAAAACGTTGTACCTATCGCAAGTAGTATTTTTTTATTATTTCAATCGAGATCCTAATAAATCAGCAAAATCTTTAGGCAGTGCAAGATTTTTTTCTTCAAAACTGTGTTGTTTTTAGTTTTGGCAGCACTGTTATGGTTGTCTTCTTTTTATAAGGGTATGGAACGGTGGAGCCTGAGTGATATTTCTTTGGAATTTTTGTTCCATAAGCTTTTCAACGAGGTATCATTCATGTTCCTATGACAATTTGGTGTCTCCAGGGCCGCCAAACGGAAAAAATGGTGATAGTGGGGATATACAAGGTGACCATAATAAAGTCGAGGTTCCGAATTTTTTCTCCCTTGCCACTGGATCTACGCTCCTCATTTTTTATATGCGTGGACTCAATGTCTGATCTACATGTGAGTTTTTTCCGTGCGTAAGCCAATGGTCGAAGTTGCCAGAGCCCGAAAGATAAAAATAAATAAATAAAATAAAGAAAAGAATTTTCTTCTTCCTCTTGTTCTGCTAAAGATATGGAACGGAGAAGCATGATTTATACCTCGTTAAAATCTGTGTACCATAAGTTTTCTAACGAGAAATAATTCTTGTCCCTGTGATAATTAGGGACGTCGCCAGGCCTGCCAACGTAAAGGCCTACTAATCTTTTGAAGTTCCTATCCGGCGTCTCTAGGATAATAATAATAATAATAATAATAATAATAATAATAATAATAATAATAATAATAATAATTTTAAGGAAAACGTTACGTGATGGGAAAATTTTGACTTCAGTTTCGGACTCTACGCCCCAAAATCTATAAGAAACGACCAAAACGTCCCGGGCATCGTTTTGGTCGAAGAACTGTGTAATTATTCGGGCACAAAATGCACACAAAGTGGCACAGATTAATACTTCCGTTTCTAACATTGATCGCCATAGAACGAAATCCGTAATACGTATATAGCAAGAAATGGTTTTCTGTAATCAATTAAGAATCCCAAAAGCATAGTCCATCTAATTTGTGCACTGAAATTGGAAGTGGCAGAGATTAATTACTTCCAGTTTTAATGTTGATTGTTTTAGAGTGGAATCAGTGACAGATAGCGAGAAACGATTTCCTGTTAATGGATTAAGCGTCCCGAAAATATTTTCTATCTCCATTCTCATATATCTACTGAAACCGGAAGCGACAAAAATCAACCACTTCCGGTTTTGGATTTTTATGATTTTTATTAATTGAAATTGGTACTAGATTGTGGGAAGTGGTTTTCTCAAATCGATTAAGTGTCTTAAGGATACATTTAATCTTCATTCTAATCTCTCTACTACAAGCGGAACTGTTATAAGTGTACTTAAACTTAAGTTGTCAATAATAATTGAGGAAATATCACATCATGTTCACGACATTGTTAATTATATATATATTAAAATAACATACACACTTCTTTATCTTGTCTATAAACTTTTCTTTGCGTACAGAATCCATTGTTTCTTGAAATAAATTAATTAAAAGTTGTCAACAGTGTAGCAGGTTGCAACAACACATGGTGCTTATGCAAAGGGAGCAATTGGACCACTTGGATGCCAAGTGGTTTAACCCCAAACATGAAAAGAAAAAGTGAATAATGATCTCATTCTTCTTTAGATGGATGTACAAAACAACAAACTACATGGTTATGGTTTTAGTTGCCAACATAACGTAAATATGAATTGTTTACCAGATACTAAACTCCAAATGTCATTCCGGGAAAATTTCAATTTTATGGTTCAGGCCATTCAGGCCATTTGGCATCCAATTCGTCCAATTATCTCTCGTGTAGTTAAAACACCTTTAAGCAACTCTTTTGGTGTACGATTTCTAGAACATGGCAACAGTTTTTTATAAACGCACCTTCAAATCTGTAGGAGCGACAAACATAATACGAACAATATATTCTCATTGAATTTGAGAACTTCGCAATTTTTGTTACAAAACACTACGACAAAAGTTGCAATATATGAAAGTGTCCTTACAGATGGAGTTATAGCTTAAAGTGGTACGCGAACCACATGAATTCTGACCGGCAACCAAACCCGGGTGCTCTGAATCAAAATTACATATGCTAACCATAGCAGTAATTGAGACTGATATGTTAATTTGCTTTTGAAGGACAGGGTTTTAAAACGCTTAGAGTTGACACTACGTGGCGCCAATACTGAAACAAGAAACAAAGTCCAAAGCGACCAACAAAATGTAATTAATGAAGTTTGAGGAGAAGTCAAAGTATTAGTTTTTCTTATTTTCTGTGTCTTCCCTTTTCGTAGGAGATAATTTTAACCTATGTTTCCAATCACCTTTAAATTGAGAAGACAAAATTATATACATCTAGTTTCACCAGGACAAACCTTGCCGATGAAATAAATAAGTAGACTTCCAAACCATACTATGCATAGGTGTCGGAAGTCTTATAGAATAGCTTTTTCCGTCCGTTTGTCTGTCGACAGCTATCAATACAAAAACGTTAAGTGATATCGAGAAACAGTTTCTGCCATCGATTTAGCATCCTAAAAATAGATTCTATATTTTCCATTAGCCTACTATACAAATCAGAAGTGGTTCAAATTAATCATTTCCGGTTTCAACGTTTATCGTCATAGAACGAAAACGATTGAACGGTAACATATAGTAAGAAGTGGTTTTGTATACGAATCATCGTCTCAATACAATATATCATGACTACCTACAATATTCTACCAAAACCACAAACGATTCAAATTTTCAATTATTACTTCTGGTATAAATACTGATTACCGAAGAGCGAAAACGGTAAACCATATCAAGAATCTGCATGTTGCAATCGATTAGGATTTAGGATTTAGATTTCTGGGCTTTCGATATTTGTGGCCATTTATCCCTCATATTTGAGGAATGATGTCCCTCGCCGAGCAAACTATCCTGGCAAAGGGAAGGAAGAAACGATTTGGAAAGGAAGGAAGTGACTTGGGACCTATAAGTTAGGTACCACCCTTGCATTTGTCTTGTGTGAATGAGGAAACACAGGAAAACCTCTGTGTTGAGGGTGGCTGGCCTGAAAAAGTGTTTTAAACTATGTTGCAATCGATTCAGCGTCCTAAGAATAGGTTCCATGTACTCAGCTGAAGCTCTAATTGAACCTACAGCAGTTCTAACTAACCATTTCCGTTTCAACATTTATCACTATAGAACAGAAGTGGCAATATATAGCGACAAACGATTTTTTTTTTTTTTACAATCGTTAAAGCGTTTCAAGGGTACACCGAAAAGTACAACCAGCAACTCTTTATCGAAACCTTAAATGACTGAATTTACTAGTACTTCTGGTTTCAATACTGATTATAGAGTGAAAATTGTAAGGTATATCGAGAAGGTCTTTTTTTTCTTTTTGTGCTATCGATTCAGCTTCTCAAAAATATGTTATATCTCCTCCTTAACTCTCTATTCAAACTGAAAGTGATACAAATTAACGATTGTTTGTTTTAATGTTATGGTCATACAGCAAAAACCGTAAGGGATATCTAATAACGGCTTTTGATATGGGTTCAGTGCCCGAGAGACAGGTTCAATCTTTGATCTTATTCCTCTATTGCAACCAGCAGTTACAGATGTACTACTTCAAGTTTGAGTATTGAATTCGCATACTTTAGTAGTCTACCGTAATTTCACGTTGTGAAATGAAACTCATTTGATAAAGTTATGCCGTTAGGAAGTGTTCACTTTCGAAGAAAACTTCGGATAACTTTTATCTACAAAACTGTTTGTTTCTTACCCACTCTGAGAAGATAAGGAATCATATCCACTAGTGAATTAGTTTGTTGTTTTTACTTGTGACTCATTTCCTCTTCCCTATCTCAACAAAGTAAAACGTAGACACTTTTGCTTAATGCTGATTCAATCTAAAGATATAACCTTCATCGGTTGGTGGTTTACCTCTGTATTAAATTTGAAATTCAGGAGAGAACCGGAAGAACGTAGAAGTTCAGTCTGTCTTGAAGAAAGGCCCATTAACCTGCTTGGAAGGTATTGACTCGCTCGTAGAACATGGTGGAACTCCTGAACATCGAAAAAAGTTTCTCGGATCAAGCTTGTTACATTTACTGCAAGATCTTACGGTGCTAAGTTTTATGTAGAACTGGAAAGTAACTTTTGTGTTCATCAGATAACATGCGTGTCTTGATTTTGAAACAAAGTTATTCAAGCTTACTGCATCCATGTAAAGAGTATCTAAATTCACTATAGTATGTAAGGCATGGTTTTAATTATAAAATTATAATCGTAATGAAAGAAAAGGAAATACATTTAGAATGGTAGTTTCACTTATTGTAATTATGCAAATTTTTAGTTTAGTAAGTATAAAAATAAAAATTAAACTAAATGATCATATTAAAACGATGTTCATTGATTTTGCTAAAACAGGAAACATTGCAATGCTTCAAAACTATGAATAAATTGTTCAATTCAGACTTTGCATGCAAGTGAAAACGTTAGAATACTCCATTATGTATATACATATTCAAAGGGTGTTTCAAAAGAACACCGACAACGTTTGGGAGGTGATTCCTGACACCAAAATAAGGCGAAAAGTATAGACCAACCCAGGTGCACAAATGCTTCCTTTCAGAGTTATAGGCTGCCGAAAACAAGAAAAAAAATGAATTGAATTGAATTGAATTGAATTGAAAAAGGCTTTGAACTTTAAAGGTACATAGCTCCAAACTGTGGGACCTACCTTAGTCGGGTAAAGACCTTACTTAGGAACTAATATTTGCTCTATCAAAAAAATGCATGTTTCAGAAACCTAAGGTACTGACGCAACAATTTTTGTACATGCGGTTTGGTTACGGGCATATAATCTGAAGTACTCACTGACTACCTCTATAAAAATTGTTGCGGGAGTACTTTATGATTCTGAAGCAGGTATTTTTGGATAGGGCATATATTAGTTCCTCAATAAAGTCTTGACCCGACTACAATAGGCCCCATAGTTTTGGAGCTATGGACCTTTAAAGTTCATTTTTTCACGTTTTCGGCAGCCTATAACTCCGAAAGGAAGCATTTGTGCACTCAGGTTTTTCTATACTTTTTGTCTTATCTTCGTGTCAGGATTCACCTCCCAAACGTTGTCGGTGTTGTTTTGAAACACCCTGTATATATTTCCAGACATACGCGAAACAACTATGAAGGTTTTTTTTCTGTGAAGTCATTAGTTGTTTCGCTCGATTTACTGCACAATAGAAATTATAATTGGTCTTAATTAGAAGCTGTAACAGTTTATATTTAACAAATTTATTATTTATTTAGTTACTTAGTTAGTTTAGCCACCAACCAACATGTGATTACACAAATATTAATGGTCAAATTTAACTATGATTAAAGTCCTTGTTATATTTTGAAGTAATTAGAATGAAACAGTACAGTTTTTGAGGTGTAAATAAGATATCACTATAATTTAAATCAGAAAATCATCTACACTCTAGTGACAATTATAAGCATCAAGCAAACGATAGTGCAGGTAGCAACATGTCTCAGTATTTGTGTTTATTATCAGAAAACAACCTGATCTACTGAGACGTTTGTCATTTGTAAATAATGTACTCACACAATTTAAGTTACGTGCTAGGAAAAATGATTTATCACCTTCTTGTTGTTGTGTTGTCACAAGGCCATGTAGTGTGAGCGGGCTTTGAAGTAGATTAACATATATGCTAAGGTTATATGTAAGCACTCCTGAGAACGCCTTCCATATGATTTCACCATTAGTTAAAACAGAAACTTCCAACCTTTTTTGACTGACGGCACAATTTACTAAACACACATCGTCAATCTTTGTTTGATTTTTATATTAATAATAATGTAAATTATAATAGTGCAAGACCATAAGTTAGCATGAAATAGTGACTCCTATGCAGTACTGAGCCTTGCCACTAACTCTGGAAGCGTTAACTCATACACTCTGTCTTAAAATCGATTTTAATTAATTATTAAGTGCTTCATAAGTTTTAAATTCTAAACTTTCGGTACACACCTTATCAGATTGCGCGACATATCCATCTGTCGCGAAAAACCTGTTGAGAACCACTGTTTTAAGGAGTAGTTTCTTTCAATTTTACATTTATATTTACATCGGATTAAAACACAAATTTGGCAAACATAAAGCAAAAACATTGAAATTAAGAAATGATCACACGCAACAAACTTTAATGTTTGGGAATATGAAGTGTACAAAATTTTCAGTTACATGTTTTACTAAGTGAATCATTCAACAGAGAAAAAGCTTTTAAATTGTCATGTTCTTGGTATCGTTGTTCATAAATATTTTGTACATATAAAATTCATTTAGTTCATTAACATATCCTACTTATTGGAAATGTTAAATGGATGCCACACGATTTTTTAATCATTAAAATTATATATATATATTTTTTAAACATCTGTCCCAATTTTAAAAACATTTTATATTTTGTAAATTATAGTCGACTAGATGTTTAGTTGATTTAGTGGATTTAGCAGATTTCATCGATTTAGTCGATTTAGCCGATTTTGTCGATTTAGTCGAATATGTGTAGATGTATATATAAAATTACACCAAATTTATGCTAACTTGCAGCAATAAAAATATTAATAATACGTTTTAATATTACTTTTGTCGAAGGTATATTTTATTAGTGCTGACAGTGAACTTATTTTATATTATCACTGTAAATTTTACAAATGGTTTACTAATGTAGAACGTTAATCAAGAAATCTGTAAGTATTGCAGTAATTGAACTAAGGCTTAGCATAACAATACAGTTATTTATTTGAAACAACTTATAAAGGTTGTATAAATCATATATGGCATAATATTAAAAATATTTCAGTTCAATTTCAATGGTAATAAATCTGTTTCCCATTATACATTAAGATAATGTTAAAAGTTTAGCTCACATACTAAAAGGTTTTAATATCCGCATATTCTTTATGTGTGAATTCGGGTTCAATTTCTAGATATATATGGTGAGTTTTCTTAAGAATTTTACATTCTCTCTTGTCTTATAAATTATTTCATTATATTTCTTTCTCATCTTACTTTTGTCCTCCGCCTCATGTTATACAATATTAATGTATACGAGATTTAAAATCAATATATTTTCAGTGTTGGATGAATGAAGAGTTAAGTGTCAATAGATCTCATTATTTTTGTTAAAAAAAATAGAACACAAGTCTACCTACATGTATCGAATACGTGCCACTTTGATTACACCAGAATACAACCCTCTTTGGCTTTCAAACCTATATATGTTTTTAATTTTTGTGTGAAAAGGCGTAGTTTGTATATTGTTTAAAGAAAATATTGCTCTTCTTGTATTGCAAGTGTTTCAAGATGACTACGGTAACTTAATAAAATTAAAACTGAAATGTGTAGCCTGTGTAATTCCTATATTAATAAAAAGTTTAACCTTAGTATTATTAAAAATTGAAAAGTAAAATTTCACAGTTTTTTTCTAACTGTCAAAATAGCACTGTAAAAAAACTTCAAAATAGACGAGTAGAGAAAACAACTTTACTATTATTATGTTAGGATGGGCTTACCGATTTTTTAAAGCACATTTCCATTTATTGATTCTATAAAACATCCTACATACTATAAGTGGTTCTTCTCACGCGAACACTTTAGTTCAATATGTTTTGGTATTTTTAGGAAACTGTATGATCGTTACTTTTTAGAGGTGTCAAGAAATATAACTAATTTATATGTTCACACTTTTAACGAAATGTCTGATTGTAACAAAGTACCTCAGTGATATAAAATTCATCTCAGGTCCGAAAGGTTATTGATGAGATGCTGGGTTTCATGAATTTACGGTAATCAGCATTATGTCCAAATGTTTTCTTTCATTTCTTCCGTTTTATTCAATTTTCTTTATTAAATAATGCCACAGTTATTCACTTACATGTTATCATCCATTTCCTTAGCCTACAGAATAATTGTGGGACGTAAACTAAATATTTTATTTGATTCCTTTCAACATCTGGTTAGGGCTGTTGTTAAAGGTTCCGACTCCTTTAGGAAATAAAATAAACTAATATCCATATCATTTCATAGTAATAGTATGATGAATAATACTATGAATTAAGTATTAGTATATCTTCAAAGCAGAAACGTCCTTAGAGTTTTTTCCATGGAGGTCGAAGGGTGAAAGACCAACACACAGACGAAGTCACATATATACATTACAATGAGCACAATAACTTATTTCATATACAATCGTTATTATTGACACACATTGCGTACCTTTATTAACTACAGTAAACGTATTAAATAGTGTAGTGGGTGAACAAGCAAATATACTATTTTTGACATGTATTTCAAAGAACCTGACCCCTTTCAAATCCAGTGAGACGCATTTGCTCCCTATTTCCCCTGCTGCCTGAGCTCGTGTTTAGGAGTAAACGTTTGAATCCATCAGTGGAAGTCTATTCATAAAAACAAATAAGTTGTACTGTCACGTGTACACCAGATGAAGGAATTTGGTTTATGTGGTGTGATATTTTCTCAATTAACATTGAAACCGGAGGTGATAGTGGACTTCTACGACTTTCAGCTCACTAGAGAGATTAGAGCAGGGATGAAATATATTCTTGGGACGTTAATTGAACACAGAAAACCGATTCTCACTATATATTAGCGTTTTTACTCTACAGCGACCAACATTGAAACCAGAACTGGTTGATTTTTTCTCACTTCTGGTTTGAATAGAAAATTAAGAGAGAAAAAGATACTTATTCTTACTACGCTAAATCGATTACAAGAAAACTGCTTCTCGCTACCTTTTATCGTTTTTGCTCATAGGTAAGCAAATATTAGAAACAAAAGTTGTAGTGGACTTCTATCGCTTTTGGTTTTAGTCGAGTTAAGGGTGGAGTTGAAGTGTATCCTTGAGACGCTTAACCGACAGCAGCAAACCGCCTTCTGCTTTTTTTTTCTATCTATAGTGGTCAATGTTAAAACCGGATATGGTTGGTTTCCACCACTTCTGTTGGATCGATCACCTCCATCAACAGGCTCATTTCCTGTCTTTTAACAGGCTACATCCTGACCGAAATTCATGGTGATGCATCAAGTAGTTCTTGATTTTTTTTGGCTCCCGGACAGACACACTTACAATTCTACATAGCTCAAAGAGTTCATAAGCGTTTCTCCCTCAGTTTTCACCATATGTGGGTCCTTTCTCCTCCTTCTGTACTGGAGTGGGCTGGCATAGTAGACCTCTCTAAGATATTAGACTGGTGGTCCAAAAACTGTCCATTGCGGGTTCTAGTCGTACTCAAACCACAGGTATTGTATATTGTGATTTGTCCATTCATTTCTCATCGTCTCCTTTAGTATAAAGTACATAACCGAGTAAGTTAAAGCAAAGGAAAAATCCTGGATTTTAAAATGATTTAATTGTTTAATTGTTTTCTAAAATTATTATTTAAAAAATGAAATGAAATCTTTCAGTTTAACATCCTACGAGTATGCCCTTTAAGTTGAAGGAGACGGATAATTAAGGCAAGTGAATGATAATGGAAGAATTGGAATGCGAACGTGGAAGGAAACGGGAGTACACCAACAGAACTCATGTGCACGTTGTTGTCCGCCACAAACTTACTTCGCCTTGGATTGAAACAGGGACTACATGCACCAAAGGTAAATGCTCTACCACTGAGCCACCGTGTACTATTAAAAAGGCACTTGAGAGTTACTAAATTTCATATTGCAGTTTAACGTCCCACGATTATGCTCTTTCGGCTAAGGGAGACGATGATTAAGGGAAGTGAATGACGATGAGAGAAATGGTGGAATAAAAATATGGGAGGAAAAGGGAATACCGCGAGAAAACCCACGAACACGATGTTGTCTACCACAAACTTACTTGGCCGGGGATCGAACTAGAGACCCTATGCACCAGAGGTAAGCGCTCTACCAGAGCCACCATGCCCCCGAGAGTTACTAAAAAAACAGTTGAATATCTATATTGATAGTAGCTTTTTTCGTACTATTTATTAATTATATCTGAATGTAATTTTGTATAATGCAATTTACTTGTTTCATACAGATTGATTGACTACTTCTTGCGTTTTGTATTGACATGTATACCACAAAATCTTACAAAATACAAAGAAACGGCTTTCTAAACTGCGTTTAAAGCACAAGAGAAAAAAGTAAAAGATAATAGGAAGTAAAGAAAAATGATCGGTACGGGCAAAAATGTGAGCGCTTAACTAAGGTAATTAACAAGAGACGGCTGAAAATCAGAAGCTAATCCAATAGGAAGTAAGGGAGAGAGAGGAAAATGTAGACAAAGAGACAGATGAGGAGGAGGAGGAAGAGGAGGTTTTTGAAAGTGGTGGGGCTGGTCGAGGATCATGA
The DNA here is from genome assembly GCF_964235325.1 of Thermobia domestica. Classification (NCBI taxonomy): domain Eukaryota; kingdom Metazoa; phylum Arthropoda; class Insecta; order Zygentoma; family Lepismatidae; genus Thermobia; species Thermobia domestica. The sequence goes on along the minus strand of NC_137459.1, from coordinate 160,186,406 downwards.
AGAGTCGCGGAGTCAGTGAATGGAACATTGAGTCTGTAGATGTGTCAGCAAGCGCGACTGCACAATCAATACCTTGTCCCACGTTATTTTTTTTTTCTAAGAAGTAGCTTTCCAGATCATGGCAGTTGCTTTTGTCACTGATGAAGGGCCATTGCACTATCGATGAATGCATTTCCTTGTTTGGTTTGATACAAAATGTACACCCATTTGTTTCCTTTTGTTGCTCTTACGACCTCCATAAGGACGAACAATGAAAATTGACTCATAACCCTGTTGTGTGGGCACGTATAGAACGCTTTTCAGCTAGATAAGATAACGATAACAAGAAAAAAAGAAGGTTTATATGAACGTCAATTTCTAATACTTACTTACTTCATTCTTTTGTACTTTTGCTTCCTGTTAGGTAGATGGTTTGTTGCTGAAGACGAAAGCAGTTTTGTCTAGTTTGTACATGTTTTCCTATGTACAGAATGTTTATGAACCATATTGACAAACTGTAAGAGTTGGTTTCTAACATGAAAATAATATATATATATATATATATATATATATATATATATATATATATATATATATATATATATATATATAGATATATATATATATAGATAGATAGATAGATAGATAGATAGATAGATAGACTTGTGATCAAAATCGCGTAGTTCCAGAGCTGGGTATTTGTGAACGCCTGAAAAAGAAATCAACAAGCGTTATTTAGAACACGAGAAATTGTGGAGTGGTGACCAATATGAGCGTAAAGGAAATCACATCTATAGCATGTACATGAAAAAAAAATCAAATATAGCCTTTAAAAATATATATCGCACTCTACCTGGGTACTTTGGACCTACAATTAGTTCAGAGCAATTCTGAGAATTCTTGTGGTAGCACGGCTGGAAATTATGCCCTATAGAGAACACATTGAGCACCGGTTGCACATTGCTTAAACATGCATAGGTGAGACTTCATAGGTGTAATAGGTGAGACTTCCATGACGCTGATATGGATCGCCACTCCATGATTTCTTCTAGTGTTAGAAACAATTTGTTTTGGATAATATTTTTCCATGCTTTTGGACAGCCCTAGTTCTGAAATTATACACCTTTACCCACGGATACATATAAACTTCTTTTTTTTCTTATTTTGATGTGAGGAATTACTTATTACAGCTTGTTGGTATAGTTCATTAATATCCTAATGTCACTTGAACAAATTTAAACACGTTTTAACAAGTTTGATGCGGTTACTTTATTTATTTTTTTTAATTGTCTTACTTAGTAATAAATGTACCAGTTTGTATACATATAAAGACGATATTTGAAAGGAGCGTACATGTTTCCTTTTTAAATTATACTTTCATTTTAGTACCTACTTAGGTAGACATTATAAAACGTTGACATACAATTCAACATGGAATTCAAAGCACATAAATTTAAGTGAGGATAGAACCCAGGATTTTTACGTTGGAGGCAAGTGCATGCTAATAATTGGGCCACAAATAAGTGAGTTATCAATGTTATTATTCTTCCTGGTAAGAAGTGCAATATAATCATTGGTCTAGAAGAATTTTGACCTTATTTCTATTCATTAAAAACTTCGACGAAAATGACTCAAATTTAAATGTTAAGATTCTTTTAAAATGTTTTAACTACACGACAGAAAAGTTTCTCCCATTTTTATTAGAGAATCGTTACTTAATAACCATAACCAAATTGATCGACTACACTTTAGTACAGTTTCGCTACTTTCAAGTTTATCCAAAGATCGGTTTGATATCTATTTCACCTTCATTACAGTAAGAGATTTTACTTAGAATAAACGAAATATATACTTGCCACAGTACAATAGTAATAATAGCTCAAACACAAATATTGCAGCAATCATTTTTAAAGGATATCACATTTAATATTTTTTCTTAAAATTACAATTCTTAAACACTTTTTTTTCGTAATGTGCTAAGGATAAAATTCACTCAGTAAAATTTCTAGTTGATGTGATTTTGAACAACATATTTGCTAAAAATTTCCAGATTCACAAAAACATTCACAAACACCTTAGTATTCACAATGTGATATTTCCATATATATATATATATATATATTTGGGTGTCCCTTATTTTGGGTAATTTCGTGTTGCGATACGCACACACCCCAAATGTATTCTATGTGACTATAAACACGCATTAGTGAAATAGCAGCTCTCTACGAGAACGTTAACCTGTGCCGACTTGACGACAAAATCATGAAATGGCGTTTCCACATTATAATATAATTTAGAATTTCCAACCGTGATAACGGAGAAACTAAAAGAGACAGAGAAACGAAACTTTGCACAGAGCAACTAGAAAAAAGGCGACATTTGTTCGTGCATTGACAAACAGCGCCGAATGAACAGTGTTGCCAACTCAAGAAAAAACTTTTGTTTTTGTAAATGGAATGACCTAGATTGAATATAATCATTGGAATCAGCAATGAAAATAAAGACAAAAGAGATTGTAAGAGCAGATCAGTGTTGCAAACTTTTCGAGCAACAACGTGTAATATGTGTTGGCGCAAACAGGGAGTGAGGTACTAACTTTTTGCACACCTTAAAGCAGATATTGACAAGAATTGTTGGTGTTGACTCTTAGTCTAGAAGCATCCGCTGGACAATGTTGCCATCAACAGAAGGGGGAAATTGAGTTTGGAAGAGATACAATAACTTGGAAAAGGCCACTAGTGCTGTATGTTTTAAAACCTATAGTGCAAGGCGGTAGAGCATGAGGAGTAGAACCGTGGTTATGTGAGATCAAGAACTGACCGACATATACGATATCTTGTAAAAGCTGACAAGTAAGGTTTGTGAAAAGTGGCAACGCTGCGCAGCGTGTTGAAATCCCAACAACCTAGTTAAAATATAGAAACAACATTCAATTTTCATGGGTTAATGTACTCGTGCGCTTTTGAGGACGCTGAAAAGAAAACCGCTGCTGTGCAGCGTTGCCATCTTGTACAAACCTTAATTTTCTGCTTTAACACGATACCGAACATATTTGTCAGTACGTAAGTTATCAATCTCACCTAACCACAGCTATTCCTCATGCTCTTCTGCCTTGCATTATAGGTTTTAAACCATACAGCACTAGTGAACTCTTCCGAGTTATTGTATCTCTTCCAAACTCAATTTATCTCTTCTGTTGATGGCAACACTGTTCAGCGGATGCTTATAGACTAAGAGTCAACGCCAAAAATTATTGTCAATATCTGATTTAAGGTGTACGAAACGTTAGTACCTCACTTCCTGTGTGCGCCAACGCATATTACACGTTATTGCTCGAAAAGTTTGCAACACTGATCTGCTCTTACAATCTCTTTTGTCTTTATTTTCATTGCTGATTCCAATGATTATATTCAATTTAAGCCATTCCATTTACAAAAACAAAACTTTTCCTTGGGTTGGCAACACTCTTCATCCAGTGCCTTTTGTCAACACACGAACAAATGTCACCCTTCTTCTAGTTGCTTCGTGCAAAGTTTCGTTTCTCTGTCTCTTTTAGTTTCTCCGTTATCACGGTTGGAAGTTCTAAAATATATTATAATGTGGAAACGCCATTTCATGATTTTGTCGTCAAGTCGGCACGGGTTAACGTTCTCGTAGAGAGTTGCTATTTCACTAATGCGTGTTTTATAGTCACGTAGAATACATTTGGGGATGGGGTGCGTATCGCAACAAGAAATTACCCAAAACAAGGGACACCCTAATATATATATATATATATATATATATATATATATATATATATATATATATATATATCTTGCATCGGCAAATCATTTTGCCGTTTACAACATTCGATATCTCAAACCGTTCCATCAACACTGCTGAAAATGGCGTATTTGCGGAAAATACTTAAATTGATTGTTGGTTTTACTGAATTACAGCAATATCTCTTAGTAGCTGTAATTACAACAAGTTCTTGCAATTACATGATTTAAGTAGTGTTGGAAACTTCAGCAATGCTGGGGGCTGGAGTGGCTCAGCGGTAGAGCGTTCACATCTGGTGCTTGGGGTCCTTAGTTCGATTCCTGCTCTCACCAAGTGAACTTATGGTAGACAAAGATCGTGTATGTGGGCTTTCTCGGGGTTCACCCGTTTCCTCCCATTTCCTTCATTCCACCATTTCACTCATTTTTCATAATCACCGTCTCCTTTAGCCTAACCGGCATAGTCGTGGGACGTAAAACTTAAAGATTTCATTTTTTTAGCAATGCTTTCCATATCTTCCAAACTATTTCAGATATCGAAGTGCTGTAAACTGGCAAGTGATCTGTTTGCCAATTATAGGTATTTAGATATTATATTTGTCTGAGCATGTTTTCGAAAAAAAAAAAAGAAAAAGAAACATTTCAAGAAAATACAAGCCCTTTCAAGTTCGTTCCTATTTCTTCGAAATAAGTAATACCATGACCATGGTATCCAAAACTAAAGTACTTTCGATGTTCGTTAACCAGTCTATCTCCGTTGCGCTGTACGTGTGATAGAGGCTTCTAAGGTTTAGATGCTCGTGATACTATAGCATCCTGAGTTTGCAACACTGAATAAGAAATGTGGTATTTTAAGTTTTAGTTTGACATGTTGATTTGAAATATGTAATAATCTGACTTAATAACATTTGAAAAAAATAACTTTATATTGGGTTGGCACCACTTTTTGTCGGGCGTTTCTGCTAATACGTGCAAATATGTCTTCCTTATACTTCGTGCAAAGTTTTGTTTTGTTCTCTCCTTTGATTTCTTCGTTATCGCGGTTGGATATTATAAGTGATGCACCCTCTATATGTTTGCACATAATCACGTCTAAAATGTGGTGCTAAAAACGGGAGCATTTTGGTTAACTGTTCAGGAGTATTGTATACCATTTGCTCCAGTGGTTTGTCTAAAAACGTAGTATTAAGAAACTCCAGATAACTAGGTTTCAAAGTTACATCGAATAGTTCGTTCTTTACTGAGTAACAAAGACTTAATTCAAACCAGGTATTTTTATAGAAACAACATCCAGCGTCGTGTGTTTGTTTCGCACAGAAGATTGAATTTCCTTGGTTGGAACCGTGACCAGTCAAAAAATATCGTAATTGTAATCGATTGATTGTAATTGTTCCATGGAAATATCGTAATTGCATGTTGATTTTAGATTTCAGATATCCTGTTGAAAGATCATTTGGATACAAACGCTCTACCTTTAGAAGATTTTAAGCCATACATTCCTACATATATAAATGAAAAATTACATATTTCGGCTGGATGTAAGACGTAATACATTTGATTCTTATTACGGATATCATTTTTGGCTTAAATTTCAATATTTAATAACAAAATTGTAACTGATTTTCCTCCGTCATATCAGACTGAAATGAGGATGAATATTTTGAAGCAATAAACTAGTCTCATTTGGTTTGTACATTTTGTATAGAATTAGTTCAATATTTCTGAAATTTGTTAAAAACCAAGTATTTTGCTGTTTGACATTAATGAATACTCAAAAATTTAATTTAAACTTTTGAATATTTGGTATATTAATTTAAGCAGTTTCTAACATTTCCATGACCTTCTTTGATTTAAAATTCACAATTCGAAAATACATTCACCATAGGGGAAATACAAAATTATCTTCCGTGTCAAACTTGCTAAAATTTAGAAAGAAACTGAATACTGATTGTGTAATGAATACTAATTGTCAAATAAACACAAAACTTTCAAATAAACCTTTCAAAAAGTATTTCTCATAGGTTTGACTCTAGTAACTCGGTTTATATTTTTGTTATTTAATGAGGAATTGTGGTTAACATCCATAAACATTTAGTTCACATTTTTTAATGTTTTCTTAGGAATAAAAATGTCAATTGCTTTAAATGACAATACAAAACTGAAACCATTTATAAATTGAACCAAAGCTCTACACTTATCTTATGAACTTATTCAGATTTTACACTGGAGATTTTGCATTCGCACAGAAATAGCTTTCATAAAATTTAAAATAACTATCAATTATTTTAAATATTTCAGGGTTATGTTCTGTATTCAAATACAATTTGTCCAAAATATGATTTATAATCACAAATTTTGATAAAAAAATGTTTCGGTAAGAAATTTGTTTTTCAGAAAATGTTTCTAATATTGTGATAATTGCAGCCTCTTTATAATTGTAAGTTTTAAGCAATATTTAAAATGAAAATGTACTCATTTTTTATTTAATACAAAAGCCTATTTTGTTCTATTTGCGATATTGGTATATGTTACAAATGTGTTTTTCATCTGTCTGACGAAATGTAAGAAAAATAATTTATTTCTACAGTTTAATCCTGACAATTGGTGTTTTGTAAGATTAGAGAAAAACTGTATTAATTTTAATGGTTCAAATTATAAACCAAGGAAAACATTGCAAATAAATACCTAATATATAATGCCATTCACACTCGATCTTCTCACTGGTCACTTAATACTTCCTTCCTCAAGTTATAGTTCTCTATAACAAAGGGAACTTATGAGGTAGGCCTGTATCGGGAATTGAATTGTGGAACTCTCGTCGTAAATTCCCCACATTAACCACTGAGCTGCCTCACTTGGGAGCAAACAGATTGTGACGAGAGTAATCCATCCTTCATAAGATGGCTATTCATTACACTCTGTATGTTGCCGCAAGTGTAATTGACTGTCCTTTGAAACGCAACATTAATCACTCTGTTCCTGGCACTAAACCAACGTTGGTTGAGAACTCTCACAGATTTGTGTCACTAATCGCCTTATTAAAATGTGGCTTGCTTTAGGCAGTTTGTAATCTGCGTTGGATAATTTTTGGTGTATCCGATCATTAGAAAACAAAACATACAGGGAGAATTTTGTGCTTCTTTCTGTCATTCTATCCTTCTATGGTGTTGTAATTGTCTACGTAAACTGGAACAATTTACACAATTAATTATTATATTTATAAGCCTATCTGAGAGTGGTAACATCAAACCATCCATTAAAAGTATATAACTGAATACATTTTTTAAAAAATTATGAATGGTGGGATGTTCGATGATTTTGATTTTCATACAACTGCTCAATGTAGTGTTTATATATATATATATATATTTGCTCTCATGCTCTTAATTGTTAATCCTATAACAAATATGATAATACCCACAGAACCCAAACGAATCATGTTTTAAAGATTTAGAACAACTAATTTCTTCTCAAAAGCTCGTATATTTGAGCGGTTCTGATGAAGACAATGGTAAGCGCTACTTTCGGCGGCATTGAGCTATTATTAGATTAATGGGTTGGGATCGAATCACAAAATAATCGTGATATATAGGTAGTTTAAGTTTGGAATTGTACCTGCATAGCGCGGAAGAGATTGATTAGTATGTGTCATTGCATTACTTTAACTTTACTTTTCAGTTTTCTAGAAGCTTAGAAAATGGTGCTTACCATTTGTCTTCCCCCGAGCCGGTCATCTATAGCCATCAGTATCATATTTTGATACATTTGTTTTAAAGAAAATCATCGTAATATGGGGCTATTAAAGTGATTTGGAATTATTAGATAGTATTTATAGTGAAGTAATGAACATAGGACATAAAGATTATCTGGAGATAGCTATTAATAGAAACAATTATGACGCAAGAAGTAAGGACAATTTATTTTTGCATGGCTTGGAAGTTTAAATGCGTTATTTGAAAAAATTAATAAGATTTAACAACTACGAAATAAGGAAATTAAAGATTGTCATAAATGTGGTATGTAAATTGTTTGGAATAAAATGTAAGTTTAAATTCAAAATTAAATTTACTATCATAGTACAAAGAAGTGTACACTATATATATATATCTACGATCCTACAGGAAAATATGGGATTTAGGTCTTCTAAAACGTACGTATTGAATTTTAGTTATACATGATCTTACATCTAGAGATCTAATACGTATAACTCTTCTATAGGGCATGCTTTCAAAAGACGTTTTTAAGATGAAGCAAGCTAACATTTTGCAGTATATGAGCACGTGAAGGTAAAAGAATCTGTATGTTCGAATTTGAGGTAAAATTTTTACCTTTAACTACAATATTGTTTTGTCCATCTTTATCTCTTTATATAAAATGTTTAAATAGTCTTAGCTTGTCTCATACTTACGAAAACTTCTTTGACTATTGTTAAAGAATATTTACTTACATAAAATTTGATTTTTATTTTAAATCTTGTTGATCTTTGGGAAGATAGTTACACGTAAGATAGTTTGTATTATTTATTTGAAGCATAGCCTAAGAGATTTATATTAAAAATTTGCTTTCTCACGATATCCAAAACTAATCTCATATTATCAACATAAATTCTTAATTCCAAACAAATGTGATGAAACATGGCTTAAGATACAGGTACAATGATCATTACATCTAGATATAAGTCTATAATATGAATCGAAACATCTACTTCCTGGTCAATAATGTATCACATACTGTAAATGGAAAAAAGTGTCTTAATTTTATTTGACCTTGTTCAAAGATTTAATTACTAATGTTTCGAATAAAACTTACTGTTATCATTGTCCTTAGATCGATTATTTGATTGTTAGAGTTTAACGACGACACTAGATGCAAGGTTATGTGCCCCGTCACGAGAAAATCATCTTCAAAATTTAATATAAAAGTATAAAGCAAACGTTATTAGGCTATTACATTAACACTTGATTGCCATTAAGAACTTTTCATCGTTAACTACCGATTAAATGTTAGAACTATAAACTTATAACTATTGTCCTATGATCTTTATAATACTTTAATTTAACCCCGAAATGAATAAGTTGCCATCAATTTTCAAGAAATAAACAAATTATTGTTGATAAATTCAAATCTTGTGTCTTGATTTATCAATTTTTAACTTTTACATAATCATCAAATAGCATAAGAACAAATATTGTCGGTGCATTAAATAAAAGAAGACATCAATTGCTATTAGTCAATTTACACAACAAAATGCATGTTAAAGAGAATCTTAAAATTTTGAGTTCAATGGCATGACTGGTCACTATAAAAATAATAAATATTGCATTGCAAGTTGTGAATAAAATAAGTATATGGATTAATATGTCAGAACTAGTACCAGTGTTTTACGAAGCATTGTATATTAAGAAAATATACAACCCGCACATTGTGACCTGTTACCAATTATCACATAAATTTTAACACATAGTGGTTGTGTCTTAAAAATATTTCCCAATATATTTTCTTGATCTTGCCTATGCTGCTTATAATTGAAATAAAAAAAAATCTGCGTCCTGCACTCACTAATATGCAACTCGGAATTCAACCATGGATCATGAACATCTAATAAAATCTTGAATAGTTATTGGAACATCTTAAAATAGTATATCTTAATACAGAATATGCTTCGATTATCCAATTTTGTCATGGTTTACCTCTGTATTAAACTTCTATGTAACTTCTCTAATCTTTAAAATATTATTCTAGAGACAAAATTAAACTTAACAAAAGGATATAGATTAAACTTTCTCTTTTGTTGCTATAGGTCATTACATATAGAGTTAAGATTCTCCGATACGAGTTCTCACTAAATCATATTTGAAAATTAACATAAAACTGTATTATTTCTATCTCTAATTGGTGGGTGCACTATGGTTTATTCTCGTTTTCTTTCACTGTAGATAATCGTTGTAAAGTTTGAGATTCCGTGATTGTTTATTTTAAGAAGCTATTCATGTTTCTGTTGAAGTTACGACTTCAGTTTTTGTCTAGAATGAAAGCTTTCCAAATGCAATCAATGCGTATCAAATTAATCACAATATTTATACAAACTCTTGCGTATCACACACACACAAAACATTTAAACTTTAGCAGTGCTTTTTATTATGAAGAATGAATTTTCCATAATTTCAACTTTTGCGCACTCTAAAATTCTTAGTCAAATTGGTATACCACTAGTGTGTTTTTTATTGTGTTAATACTGCCTAATTTTTTGTATCCTTCATCACCCAAGAAGAATGTCGTTTCCAAGACTAAACATATTTCAAATAGGTATTAAACAAACAATTGTCGGTGGACATCTCACTGGCACTGAAAAATTTATTTGTGATCAATCTTCTGTAACCCAGTCTGCCGTATTGAATGATCTGAAGCAATTCATGATAGTTGGAGGAATCATGGGGAACAAACGAATACCATCATTGGCGATGAATTGAGTCTTGAAGAGAACATTCGGCCCATCAGTCGTGAATAGGCTTTCCGAACAGTAGTTAACATTGCAAGGGAATTATCTACAGAAAGTAGTCCTATCATGTTTCTTTACATTATCTGTATTCGTTTCTAACAATCTTGACTGTGTGCATATCATAAAATGCTCAACGAACTAAGATCACATTCACCTACAAAACCAAGTTTCCGAAGTTTGGAATGTGTGAAACGCAGTACCTTTGTCCTACTACTGGTCAAAGCCATAGCTGAAGTACTAGGATCTCACTGTAAAACATTGTGCGTAACACCCTGATTGTAATTGTTGTTTATCTCCAAAAATATCGACCCACTCGTTCGTATTGATAGCATTATGACATAATTAACTTATGGAACATCCTTCAGTTTCATACTTTCTTATTAGCAAGTCATTTCGATGTAGTTGTATTTTCCAGCATTACGTTCATCCTAACAGCCGTGTAACTTAGTCAAGCTTAGACTTGATGCCAACAATGATCAGCTTTTGTCCTGGTCGAGCTAACTAGCTAACTAGAATCCCATTAAACACATGTGCTTGAACAAGAACTCGAAGGACTCACTAAATAATGTATCGGATTTGGATCAGAAATATGTTCTATTATATTGAGGAAGGAATCGAATACCAGCCCTCATGCTTTGATTGAGATGTCCACGTGATCATTAAAGGGCAAATATCAGTTGTTATTCTCCAATTGGATTTACTAGAGACCATTAACCAAGGGTAGAATTACTTAATAGACTATGATTGTAATATCTGCTTTTTTTATCATTGTGTATTCTATACAGTGTGTTTCGAAACAACCCCGACGTTTGGAAGGTGATTCCCGACATCAAAATAAGTTCGTATGGACCTATAGGGAAAGGTGCTTAGTTTCAGAGCTAGGGCCAAAAAGTGTGAAAAAATGCGCTGTTACAACTGCAATTTCAAACACAAGCTGTGGAGTGACGATCCATATTAGCATAAAGAAAGTCTCACATATGCCATACAAAAATAACATATTTCAGCAATGTACAATACACACGAATTGATTCCTCACATAATTTCCAGTCATGGTACCAATAGAATTACAAGATAAATTCAGATTTAAAGGTTGGCCTAATGTAGAAAAGAAAACAAGCCTTGACGGCAGTGAACGTGTAATTTGTCGGTGGAAATCAGAAATGTTAGTGACCGTCAGTTTCAAAAGGATAACGCGTGCTGCGATGTATTACTTCATACTCATATGTGTAAAGAACGTGAAATACACCTTGGAACAATAGATGAAGCCGTAGTGTTGGTGTTCTTTAACACTTTCGACTTCACGTTATCACATTTTCTATTCACTGCTATCAAAGCTTAAATTTTTGCATACTTCGACAAGCCTTTAATTCAGGGTATATCTGAGAATTCTGTTGAGAGTTTATCGAGTATGTCTGGAAATTATTTGCTGTAGGGAATCCCTTGCACACACATGCATTTCCTGGAACATGTATTTTTGGATGGCATACGTGTCACTTTCTGGACTCTGATATGGACTGTCACTCCACTGTTTATCGTGTTCGGTATAGCATGTGTTGCTATGTAGAATTATCACGCTTTTTGGCAACCATAATTTGAAATTAAGTACTTTTGCTCACAGGTCCATATGAATATTTTTTTCTTATCTTCGGCTCAGGAATCACCTCCTAAACGAAGTCGATGTTGTTTTGAAACATCCTGTATATTGCTGTTCGTAAGAAACTTTAAATTAATATTTAGTAAACTTTTTTCGGGATATGGAGAAGATTTTGCAGTTGTATTTACAGAGATTAGCATACATCTACATGAATATTTTGTATTAGGAAAACGTTGTGCTGCGAAAATAAATATGACTAATTTTTGTCAACTACGAGTACTTTAGGAAAGAAGACAGAATAAAATAACATCCAAAGAGATACAAGCAAAATCCAACTAGAACCATTCTAATTAAAAGACAATGTGCTAACTAATGTTTCTTAAACCTTTTATTTTCTCCAAAATAATTTATAATTTGTTTTTATCCATTAATATTCTAGACCATTAAAAGTATGGTTTTCTCCTTTATTAAAACATTTTTATTCAAAACATGTTCTGCATCCCTCAGAAATTTGATGTAAATTTATACGGTCATTTGAAATTTATTTGCGGTAATCCACGAAGACCAAAAACAAACCAAGAAGCCAAGATTTGCGGTAATAACAAAAAAATCATGGCTCTTACAATGTCCGGCTATTTCGTCGACAATAATTTATGGCAAAGTAGTTCAGGATTATTCATTACAGCCAATTGGCATTCTTCCAACGAGATACTACGTCGTTATCTTCACCCGACTAATCTTGAACGAAGCAAATTGTTACAAGTACACAGGAATACGAGGGAACATACATATTAACAGTACAAGAATATCTGCATTGAGAACAAAACTTGACGGACTTAGTCATGAACAAAAGTATCAAAATAAAAAGCTTAAAAACATGTTTATATCCAAGTAATTGCTTCAATGATATCAGATATTCTGTGAATGGGTATGTCATTTCAAAGAGCAAGGTAAGATTCAAGATTTACGCTTCATCGTCGAGAGACAATAGACCAGACACAGAATCATTTTCTTCTAATTATTATGAGCAATCTTTCATTCAATAAGTAGCGTCAATTACCCTCTTCGCTGGGTTAAAATAAGAAAAAAATAGTATTATGTACAGTTAGTCAGTTACTTTTTACTGTTACTGAAGCGCTTTCTGGAAGACGATGTTTTTTGTCGTAAAAAGATAAATATTACTATTGTTGGCTGAATTTGGGTTTAAATGGCATCGCATGTGTCACTGTTCATTTCAGCGAGCCCGAAGCTATGACTTCGACACTAATATCGGTCAGCTTCGATCATTTTCATATATCTCCCACTCCTCCTTCCCCAAGTTGCGGGGCTGAATTTGTATTGAAACGGCATCAAAAATGTCACTGTTCATCTCAGCAACCCAGAAAACTATGGATTGGACACTGGTATCGGTCATTTTCAATATTTTTATATACCTCCCTCTCCCCTTTCCGTAAGTTGCACTGTCAAAGTAAAATAACAAAATTCAACCCAGGCACGAACTTCATCTCTGTGGAAAATTTGATCCAAATCTGTTGGGTAGTTCAAGAATTATTAAGTCACAAACATAGTCACATTCATTTTTATGTATACAGTTTACTAACAAGAGAGTGTATGTAGTCTTATTTGCACAGAAATCATGGCATGCCATTACAGTTTATAAAAATTAATGTATAAGTGTGTGTGTATGTTTGTGTGTTTCTCAGGATAACTCACAAAGTTCCTCCAGAAGACATAAAATCTATAATTTACTTAATTGTTTCATATCCTGTATTTTAGATCATTTTTGCTTTTACTAAATTGAATTTGATCCCTAGAAAAGGACAAAACTCTAACACGGTGAATCACATACTGAATAATACTGTAGCATGAAACAATTGCAATGAATCAAAGTAACTTACAGTTTTGAATGTTTTCCCACCCAGAACATCTCAGCAAATATATAACAGAGACGCAGGAGGTCAATTTTCTAAAATTTAAAACTCACACTTGACAACAATTACCCACTTAAGCATGCATATTTTTCCTTAACTGCAAAATTAAACATACGAAAGAAGATGAAATTTATTATTTGCCACCACTACTTTTTCTTCAATTCAAAATGATAATTCATAGAACCGAGTGACAAATTAAATGAAAAATTTCTCAACTCACTCTCTTATCTTTTCTTCGTATTTTTCTTCTACATAACAAACAGGAAAATGTAGGCATAATGTATCAACAGAGAAAGTGACTGTTGTACGTTTCTAACACAATAGACTAACTAGTAGCTTGGTAGACTCTCTACATTTCATTAATGGAAAGTATTCTAGAACACCCTCACTTTTGATCTAGAAGCACACTTGTAGCCTTATACCTTAAAAAATAAAAACTCTAATAGAATGAAACCATATATTAAACTCTAATACTACATTAAATTGCTGTTCCTTCGACGAAAAGAATACAAAAGTATAGTTGATGAAGAATCGAACGTAGATCAGATGATTGGTAGGTAAAGAACGTTACTTACTACGCCATATACTCACGTGCTGCCTTCTTGTTATAAACTTAAAACATACAGCTTGTGATTTTTGTTTCTGTTGTCTTATCATATAACGGTTTCTCTGTTTTCCCTGCTTGTTACACTATTTGTGTTATGCATTGTGTAAATTGCACTTGCAAACGCAATATATTTTATTTTGACATGATCCACAGCTTTAAGAGTTTTAATAAGGTCGATTACATTGTTAAGCAACCTGATTTTCTCATATCTTCCATTGCTTCAAGGGGCAAGATATACTATCCCGCAAATAATAATAGATAATACATATAATGACATATACATATAATTTCTTTTGTGAGAGGTAATACATATAATGTACGTTTTAAATGATTCGATTTGATTGGTTGAGGTTTAATGGATTGAAGTTTTACAATATAGGAAGCGTGAATACAAGGAAATAATAGAATTCACCAATAAGTGATATGATCTTGATATTCAGTTAAGTGATATGATCTAGTTATTTGAATACGAATTTTTTAAAAAAATACAAACCATAAGCACATGTGGCGTTAAAGAAAGTGTTCTTTATTATTTGGAAACATGAATATTGTGACAAGGCAATATTACATAATTCAGAAATTTGGAATGATATGCAGGGTATTTATCAAATTGTCAAGATTCAGTTGTTTCCAAAAAAAATCTTCCACTAGATCCACAAAGTTCTAACTGGTATAGTAGTGTCAACTTGAACTACGACTAGCTCTAAAATGTTTAAAATCATCGTATCTAAATCAATATTTCCTCTGCATAATTCTAATGCTTTCATTCGAATTTGGTGTAGATTATAACTCTGAGCATATGCTTTTTTTGCACATATCTAGGTTTAATATTTTGTTTACATAGAATTACCACTTTCAATATAGATTACCACCTTCAAATCTAAACCTTGGAAAATTAATTTCTGAAACACTCTTTATAATAGAATATTCTAAATAACACCATATTTTTAGATATTACGTACCTAAAAGGAAGTTGATATACGCCTTGTACATAGATACAAAATTGTTTTTAATGATAGTCAACATCGAGCAAAGTAACTTTAATATTATTTTTCCTTGAAAATATACTTCTCTTACCTAACAATTTCCTAGTTAAATGGGTAGTGAAAGCTAGTTGACAATTCTTGCTTACTCTTCTTGTTTGCTCAATTGATTCGCTAACTCGAGCTCTTTCTCGTTTCGTATCACAAGAAGTTGTTGGGTAGTGGGTTGCGCTTCAAATTGCGTTTTAACATATGCAAGAAACATGTTTTGAATAACTATCTATGTTCCACTAAGCTCGTATTTGACTTGCAAACACGGTGAACACGCATGTACAGCTGCTCCCTCACAGAGAACATTTGAATTGATTAGTCGCTGAAAGGGGGTATATTTCAAGTGATTCTTTCTCTCTTAAACATGCTTGAATTTTCTTATCAGGCACGAATTTGACACACTTTATTATACAAATGTGTGTAAATTATCTAGAGTTATCTTTCTCATGCACGAGAATTTCTAATTTAAAAGTAAATTTGTGTTTTAAAAATCTTCTACAGTTAGTAAACTTTCTCCTAACCTAAATAGGCTTAACAATGAAAATGTAATTGCATTTTTTTTATTAAAACATGATGATTCATTTGTAAAAGAAACAAAGATGTTACGTTATGTATATATTCGTAACTTTTTAATTTGAATTCTGATACTCGCAATATGCTAGACGAGACGTATTGTATATATGAGAATAAAACAATGCTAGTAATCAATAAGTCGCTATCGCTCTCGCCTTGGCGCCAGCGGTCCCGGGTTCGATTCCTGATGGGAAAGGTATAAAATATTTTTCAGACCAGCCTTCCTGAGGGAGTTTTTTTTCTGGAATTTCCTCATGCACACCAGGCAAATGCAGGGATGGTACCTAACATAATGGTCCCAGGCTGCTTCCTTCCTTTCTTTCTTTCCATATTGTTGTAGAAATACTGAAATTCTAATACTTACATCTCAATATTGTTACGGCCCTTGTCCTGTGTTGAAATAATTAAATTCAAACAATACAGTGTTGAATTTAACATCATAATAGTTTTGAATTGCAAAATTGCTTTACGCTGGATGCAAACAAGCAAGCAATATCGACATTTTAGCGTCGCTGCTTTTAGTCGGGAATTATTGAGACTTTTATAAATAGGACATTCATATATACATAAAACACCGGATTTCAACGGATTCGGAAATAATAATACTCGCCTTCGCTTTTGTACACTATAGACAATCTCACTACTATGCTATGTTAGTTATGCAATAGCAGAGCACAAATAATGTAAACGATACGTACATTTTTGTTTGTTTTAGTTATGCTTTGGTTTGTAAATTCAAATTTTCAAAACACAAAACAAAGAAAAATATCAAAATTTTGATTTTATTCAGTGTAGAATTTAGAAAGTAAAATGAAAGAAAGAAATTACTATATATAAAATTAATGTCCATTGTTATATAATATAAATTATGTTGTATGAACAGCATAATAGGCAAACGAACACATAATACAGTGGTACACAATGCTTCAAATATTTTAACCGCATCGTTTTATAGTAATCTTCAGGTATCAGAAAGAGGGATGAAAGTAACTCAGACGAAATATAATATTCGTGACATCCAACAAAGTAGTTTTAAAATAGGGTTAACAAAAGATAGAATATAAGTTACTACTAAAAGGATTTCGGGGTAAAAAATGTTTTCATAACTTGTAATGTGAATCTAAGTACAATATATGATTTCGTTCATTATAAGTAAATTTCGTTAACAACATTCATTCTTCTAAAACATTTTAATAACCATTTTATCCTATGTGTCCTTAAAGACTACATTCGCAAACCTCTGTTGGTGCCATCCGTCTGGTGGAAGGTGTATGAATATGTGGAAGATGTATGTAAACATATTTCTTAATATTTTCACGAAACGATCAAAGGGAACGAAAACCATACCGTTAACTCGAACGAATGTTATATGTTTTATGCCCGTCAAAATCATGAGTTATAAATATGAGAGTCATTGCACAAGCAAGAAATTGAAGATGTCTAACTACCTTTTCCCTTAATTTTGTCATGCTCTCATGTTTGATGCTTCATATGAGTCTTATACAAAAAATATAATATAATTGTGTTCAGAGAGAATATAAAAAATCATTCAGTTATAAGAACACCCGAAAAATGTTATCGTCTTCTTAAACTAGCATTTGTCCTCTAGCATTCTATCGTTACAGAAAACGCTGTAATGGTAACACGTGACTAAGTGACCAATTACTGTTGATGCATGACTATTCCAGTTAGCAGAAATGAATGTGCCAGCATGTTGTACGGAAACAGCTCGTCAAGATAGGGTGAAGTAAATATGTGATAGCATGCAGAAAAGATGTTTTATTTTACGGGCGAGTCAATGGCCACACAGTCAATCAAGTGGCCGATTTACTGGTGAAGCAAAGTAGACTCACTGCCTTCAACAAGTGGTCTAACACGCGTGTGAATATAAGAAGGCGTCACAACTGTGGTTCTCCATATATTTGTTCAGAGGGGTTATATAACGTAGGGAAGAGAGGTGAAGACATTTGAATCTCTCTCTCTCTCTCTTTCTCTCTCTCTCTTTTTTTTTTTTTTTTTTGTAAAAAGACACATGTCATGTTTTGTCAGACACTAAATTAGCAACAATATTGTGTTAGCTACGCGTGGATACACATTTTGTGAAATATCTACACCTGTCAAGCTGTTACCTACATTTGCTATACTATAAATAAATAGATTTTTGTTTTGGAGAAACTATAGTGTGTAGTATAGCTTTTCTTATTTTTTTTTTCAAAATTTGGTTTCTCTGACATGCGTTATTTTACTATAGAAAAATGATTCATTTGTTAGTATAATACATTTTTGTAATTATTTATATTTCTAGTTTCCCTCTCAGTTTGTATATGAGTTAAATTTTAAATTACACTCCCTGTTTATACTTATGTGAAATATATATATAATTTTAAAGAATAATGTTATAGAAATGATTATGCTGTATAATTATGTTACTTCGAGGAGCAAATGTATCATTTACGCGTATAGATACATAAACACAAAAACGATAGAATGAAATTCTAGCATTGTTGTGATTCACATAAAAAATATATTTTTAGAAAACTTACAAATACAAGATGATATTCTTTAGAGGAAGTAAATTTTTAATTTTATAAACCTCTATATATAATTCCAAGGGTTTTATACGTAACTTGAGATAAAAATATCAATATAAACCTAAAAATGCTGAAATTATTCATGACAATAAAATTCATAAAGCATATTCAAATTTATAAAAAGTCGAACGAATACGTCTGTTCGTTAGTTGTTTTGTTTACATAATAAGGATACATTGTTTTGTGAGTTGTTAGTATTGTACCCACACACAGTTTTTGAATATGCAGAGCAAAACAAATTATTCTATTTAGAGCCTGAAGAACATACACTGCAGACTGCTTTACAACGTTAAATCACAACTTTTAGTACCTATAAGTCACCAATTCAGAAGAAAGCGCAACCGAGAAAATCTAATCGGAATTTCTATAAGCTAGTGCTATTATTGTTATTACTAGAAAATGCAGCAAACTCGGTAAATAGATCGAAAAATATTCCAAAGCTGAATAAGTTATACTGTCAAACCTTCCCATGACTTCACAATCAATACATTGCTTATTGCTTTTCATAAGTTAAATCAATTGATATTGCTCTACCCGTTTCCGTTTCATAAAGAAAACAGCAACAGTGAACAAATTAGAAAACATTAAAAAAATATATCGAAGAAAGATGGCAATTTTAAATCATGTGTTATGCAACCCATTCAACTTCACTGATGAGTGGGTTGCATAGAAAGATAGTGTCCTGTATGACATTATTATGGGCTGTAAACTAAGAACGAGATATCATCCTATAGTATTTACTTATTTATTTATTTACTTAATATTTAAAATGGCGGAGTTAAGGCATAATCTTTTCTTCCACTCAACCATTTACATTTTTCTTTTACAGTCGTTTTTTTACTACTAGAATAAAAAGGATATACACTTAGGTACGTTAAAGAGTTACCGACATACAGAACAATACAGAAAATAAAACATGAAAAGTGAAAATGAAACTTATTACATATAAAATAAACACTAAAATAAACAAGCGACAATGCTGAGGACATGTTAAACTTTACAAGGAGAAACAAAGAAATCAATCTTGATTATATATAACATATAAAATACATTCCTATGATTGACTTTGTATAGATAAAATGATGCACATACTTAAGTGATTGTGTATAATATATGCGTTCATACACATGTATCAGAAGGGAATAGAAAAGAAAATAAGAAGAAATAGAAAGAGAGAAAAAAGAAAAAACGAACAACTGCATGGTAACGCAAGGAATAGTTTCGCGTGTAACTTTTTTTCTTTTTATTGAAGACCTTCATTAGAAAGATATTCTTTAAGCCGACGTTTAAAAGTTCAGTTTATATATACTGTACTGTATATTAGTTCCTGAGTGAAGTCTCGACCCGACTATGGTAGGTCCCATAGTTTTGGAGCTATGGACCTTTAAAGTTCATTTCTCATGTTATCGAAAAGTCCGAATGGAAGAATTTGTGCATCCAGGTTGATCTATATTTTTTGTCTTATCTTGGTGTCAAGATTCATCTCCCAAACCTAATTGGTGTTGTTTTGAAACACCCTGTATATGTAAGGTAAATCCAATGGCACACTCATCAATAGATCCCTAAACTATTAGGTGTACAACCTAGAGATTTTGTACAGATGTCTCGCTTGCAGTTTAAGCAAAAAATAAGACTATTAAAAAAACTGTAGTCTCTAATAGAGAATAACGAGCCTTCAGTGATTTGTCAGTCACACTTCCGATACTATTAGATTTATAATCTTGAAATTTTGTACAAAAGTTTTCTTTGTGATTCAAGGTGTAGATAAGATGGGATTTTTTGGAGTGTGGCCCTTAAGATGGTTTAACGTGTTTTGAATATGTTTTCGCCGTTAGCCACATCTCCGAATCTATTAGACATACAACCTAAAAAGTTTGTACAAATACTTTCCTTGCAGTTTAAGCTGTAGATAAACGGGATTTTTTTTTAAAAAAGACCTCTAGGAGGGATAACATGACTTGATGACTATATAATACGAAATAGGGGCTCTAATGAAGAATAACTTGCATTGATTTTTTTTTTTTTTTTTTTTTTTTTTTTTACTGTTCACCAGATATCAAGAACTATTTTGAAACTTTTGTGTGTACATTCTCCCCACCTGTAGGAAGACAAGCTGTAGGTAAGACAAAATTTAGAGAAGTGTAGTCCCTAAAATGATAAGGTTTAAATTATTTTTTTCTCTCCAAATCTCCGAAACTCGAAACTATTAGGAATAGAATTTTGAAACTTTACGTAATTGTTCTTCTTACACTGTTATTATTTTTCTTTTCTGAATGCAGTCATGCGGGAAAGGAGGTTTCAATATTTTTAGCCGTTATCCGGATCTCAGAAATTATCGGGCGTAAGACCTAGGAATTTTGTATCTAAATATTTCCTATGTTCAATAGACTGAGGAAGTAATGGAGGCTTGCAGGTCAAAAGAGGCCCTTGTACGAATGCTCTCCTTGAATCTTAGTTATGTAAAGTATTACAAAATACCACTCCTACAGGGAAGATAACACTCCTAAAACATTTTCCTTCAACTCATACCAAATCTTTGGAACTCTTCTACGTAGAATTTGAAACTTTGTATAACTTTGGTCATTGAATCTTAGACTGAAAATAGAATAGATTTCTACGGAAAGTAAACCTAAGAGGGAAAATCGACTTGGACTGCTTTCTCTGTTTACCAGATCTCCAAGATAGTTGGGCGTAGGTAATTGAAAATTTCTCAAAATGTTGCACTCAGACTCCAGACTACAAATAAGATGGAAATTTCTGAAGTTAAAGATCTAGGAAAGTATGAGCCTATTCTACGTATAGGAAATTTCTAAAATGGAGCTTAGAGTAATTTTACTCCTTGGCGTGCAAAGCTTACTAAAACTTTAACATTATTATTACGGATTTCTTTTGAGACATTCAGCATACAGTCATGAGATTTGTATACTATAAATTTTGACATATACAATATGAACGCCTCATACAAAAAGACAATTTGGGTAACTATCGACACTGAGAAAAGGCCTAAGGTTGATTTCGAAAAAGTCAGTTTGCGGGATACAAATTTTTAGCAAAATTTTCCACGAAACGGAGAAAATCTTCCGATCTCGGGTATAAGAGAATGATTTTACAACATAACCATGACAAAATAGGCGTCTATAAAATATATATTCTCTGATGACGGAAATTGACTGAAAATTTGCCTAATGATTTCTATGGATTTGAGTGAGTCCACTATTTTCGGATGCGAGAAAACAATTTTTGTCTGATTTGGCATAGTGAAAAGCTATTTAGGGGCAATTCAGGAGCATTTGTGAGCATAATTGCAACGAAATCAAACTGACATCGACAAATATTTAAAACCAGAAAAATGTTGTATAGAGCTTATAGCTTTAAAATGTTTTCCATAAGTCTAATTCTTTCCTTGCGAAGAACGGGCATTCTGCTGGTATCTACTAAACGAAATATACCCACTATCTATAAATGAAACAAAAATGTATTTTAGTAGCTAGCCTGATGGACTTTAGGTGCGAAGACTGCGTGAAGACGTTTTTTGTATTGATTTGAGGTATTTCCGAAAAATGGTAGAATCATATAAGGCCCATTCCGGTCCAACATATTCAACCAATCC
Organism: Thermobia domestica; assembly: GCF_964235325.1. NCBI lineage: Eukaryota > Metazoa > Arthropoda > Insecta > Zygentoma > Lepismatidae > Thermobia > Thermobia domestica. The sequence continues at coordinate 160,164,224 of NC_137459.1, read as the reverse complement.
TTGTTTCTTGTTACGTTTTCATCTCCACTCTTTGCCGATAATAATGAGGAGCTTGGAGTTAAATGGCGTTAGAAGCGTCACTATTCATTTCGGCGACCCAGAAAACTGTGGATTTGACACTAATATCACTCGTTTTGCATTATTTTTACATGTCACTCCTTCCAACTCCCCCCTTCAGGGGTCTTACTCCCATAGTACTTTTATGCTCAGGTTGAAAGTCGTATGTCTACCAAGTTAAGTTAAAATTGCTCCATACATCCCGGAGTTACTCTGGAATATACATTCATACAAATATATACAAACATATATACATATATATAGATGTGCGAGCACTGCCTTTGACGTTGCACCTATAAACTCCCAATCTAGCTTACATGCTTAAACTTGGAATTGAATGCCATCGCTATTGTAATCGCATAGTTTGACGAACCCAAACTATAGATTAGATGTCAGTCATTTGAGACATTTTATTTTTCACCCCTTCTTACCTCTCATCCCGAAGGAGGCTGTACCTGGACCTTAACGTTATCGAGAGTCTAATTATTAATCTCTGCGATATCGAGAACTATGGATTCCTCATCAATACTGTCGTTTTCTATATTTGTTATATGCCACCGCTTCACACGTCAGACTTAAATGCTATAGGGAGTGTCACCAATTAACTTAAGGACCCTGAAAACTATAGATTCCATACTAATAGTGATCTTTTTTGACCATTTTATATGTTATCCGTCCCACTCTACCTAGATGTGCTAGGGAGTCTTATCCTGCTGGAGGCTGAACTGGAATATCATCAGCACTGCTACCAAAAACTTAGGAACTCAAAAGTATGAATTTCACACTAATATCGTTCATTTTTAATAATTTTTACTTCACAATTTCATACTTATGGTACCAATGGTGGTTGAATATGAAGTTAAATGACACCTGGAGTGTTGCTCTTTATCTAAGCAGCCCCGAGAAGTATGGATTTGACACTAATATTGGTCTTTTTATTATCATTTTTATGTTGGCTCCTTTCATTCCCGTAGGAGCGCTAAGGAGATCTGGCTTCCACTGAGGATCTGAACTGGTGCTTACATGGCATCAGAACTGCCACCAATTCATTTAACAACACTGAAAACTAGTGATTCGACACAAATATCGGTCATATTAGATCATTTAAACGTATCCCCCTCCATTAACTAAGTGTGTTACGGGTCCTTATCCTAACTGGAAGCTGAACTTTGATTTAGAGGGCACCAAAACTGTCAGAAATCAACTTAGGGACATCGAAAACTATGGATTCTAGAATATTATCGGTAGTTTTAAATTATTTTTACATGTCACTACTCTCCCACCCTTGAGGAGCACTAATGGACCTTGAATGTTGATTTAGAGTGCATCGGAAATGTCAACATTCATCTCAGCAGCCCAGAAAACTACGGATTCGACACATATAAGCCATTTTCGATCATTTTTATATTTCATCTCTTCTACTCCTCTAGGTCTACTAGGAGTTCTACCCTCACTGAGGGATGAACTTGGACTTAAAGTTCATCAGAACTGTCAGCAATCAGCTCACCGAAGCTCATGGACCTCGAAGACTATGGATTCGACAATAATATAGGTCATTCCCGATCATTTGCACATTTCTCCTCCTCCTAATTTCCCTAGATATGCAAGATTGTCTTACTACAACAGTAACTTTTGTCAGACTCTAGGTAATACATGTTCCAAGTTTGGTTAAAATTACTTCAGGCATTCCAGAGCTATACAGGAACATACACATACATGGAAATACATGTATTTTTACTTTCGAGCGACTAAAGAACATAAGAAAGTTTTGTGATCGCTAAAAATATAAGAAAAAAGATTTCGAGATTTTAACGGATTTACATTTTTCATTGTCCATTGATACCGAAAAAGTGAGTTTTCGTCATCGGTTCGTCTGTTCGTCCTGATATACACTCACCGGGAGGCTGTACTGTTCAATGTATCTCAACCAAATTGTGAACTTCAATATTTTTATGATCCTTCAAGGGATGAGTTCTTTTTTTCTTTCTACCTCTAAAATAAGCTTAGTTTACTTAAGTCTAAAAGTAAAAAAATTCAATTGTCTCAAAAATGGCTCTAACGATTTTGTTTATATTTTTATATCAATTTTCCGAAACCATCCTTATCATGTGGTATGTCATTTCTCTTAGAAAAATCGAAACGGTGTAGTTTATTCTTGAGGCAAGTTTTTGTTTGGGCGATTTTCTCAAAAACGATTCAAGTAAATTTTCTCGTACTTCATATGCAAATATTTCATTATTAACATGACAATTTGGTGTAACTCGTTTGTCCTGAAAACGTGTACTAGATGCCGTTTATTCGCTGAGATGAGTATCTTTTTCGGGACAATTTTCTCAAGAACAAATTAGCGAGTTTCTTCAGATTTCATAAATAAGTATTTCGTTAGTAATCTGGGAATATAGTAAAGCTCATTTGTGCTGGAAAAAAAAAAACTTCGAGAACTAGATTTGTTTCTTGAGGGTAATTTTTGGACGATTTTTTCAAAAGTGACCCAGGTGAATTTGTTCATACTTTATAAGTAAATATTTCATTAATAGTGTGGCAATACGGGATAACTCTTTGTCCTGAAAATGTACAAGGGGTACTTTATTTTCGGGGTGATTTTTGAACTATTTTCTCAATAATGACTCAGGTAATTTTGTTCATATTTCACTAATATTGTGTAAATTATTCATTATGGGAAAACACAAAAGGTAGTTTACTCTTATAGTGAATTTATTTTCAGACTACTTTCTCATAACCGACACTGGTATTTCGTTCAAAATTCATCAATAAATACTATTATTCTTATAATATTGCACAGATCACTTTCATGAGAATATCCACAAGGGGCACTTTACTCTTAGGGTGAGTATCTTTAAATTTTGCAATTTTTGTTATTATTGTATTAACAAATATTTCATTAACTACCTTAATATATGAGATAAATTATTTTTTATGAAAAAATCTAAATGGAAAGTTTAATTTTGGGGGATGAGTTTTCTTTCTGGGAAATTTTCCGAAAACGCCTTAGAGAACTTTGTTTGTATTTTGCAAATAAATATTTCATTAATAACTGCAACACAACATGTTTTAGTTTAATGAATTGTAGCGAGAAAGTTTAGTGGGGTGGCACATGATTATCTTTTATGATCTTTATATAAATATTGTCAGTTATAATATCATCGATATATTGTGAGACATACGTTCAAATGGCTATTACTCAATTCATTTGCATTTATAGGAACTTACACAATAACTGGACTGTTGTTATGTTTAACAGCTGGTACATTATTCTACAATTTTAAATGCGCCGATTTTCATCTCATTTGTGAAAATTTTACTGGTACGTTTTGATAAGAGTTTCCAAATATTAGACTTTCCTTTGTGTTTGTTTCAGTAACTAAAGAAGTTTTCCTCACTACACTTACTTTAAATCCTAATGATTTAGTTGTATTATGTAGAGTTTGAGGTACAAAATTCACTTGCATCTTCTTGAAGAGTAACGGGGTCAAATCTCTAGCACTTGTACCTGAATGATCCTGCACAGTACGAATAATAGAATTGTCCTATTGGATATGTTGTTTCCTACGTAGAGCTCTATGAAGTATAATTTGCAGTAAACTGTTCGGTTTTGTGTTTATCATTTATTTACAACTAGAATTAACTTGTCTGCGATAAGAAATTTATTCTTAAATTTTGGCTTTCACAAATAACTTTACAATTTGACATTGAATTTCTATTGCTGTTTCTCTACTTTCTCATCCATATTGTTAGTTTTGTTTTGAACTGCTGTCTTACTCTACTTTGTCAACTGCTTAAATGTATCAAAAAGTGTTTACCTTACCAGTCCATTTGAATTTTTTCAACTATGAGTATTTTCCGTATGCGGTGCGTCTTATGTGATTAATACAGCGCTGATTCACCTTTAGTACAGTCGATAGTACAGCTAGCACTTGTCTTGAAACAGAGGCATAAATCTTGTAAGTAGTTTTCGTTCAAATATTGGATCACTATTTATTGGTTATTTTGTTCGAATGAAATTTAAAGTCTCATTCAGCAGCGAGACTATATAGACACGAACCTACAGCTTAGCATGGGATACTAACCACATGAGTTTTTGCCAGAATCCTTGGATTTCTGCGTTGAATAGGTCGTCATTTATGCAGTGCAGCATTCTCAAATCTTAAATGGGGTTTGTCACATATAAAAGTGTAGAGCGAATGTGGCAAAACTGACTTTAGAACTCGGTAAGCATCTGGAATAATATGTTTCTACAATTACAATATGACGAGAACAACGCAAGTGTTAATTTCATGATATTCCATTAGCTCGTTTGATATTATCATAAAACAAAATAATTGTTATCTTTACGTGGCTGTTCTGTGTTATAAATAGTTACCTAGTAACAGTGTAGCTTTCCAAGAGGATAATAACTTATTACATAGAGTGAGATCTGTTGAACCGTGGCTGCAGAACATAATGAACTTAAACCTTTCTTCTGGTAAGTTCAATTCTCCAATTTGTATACCATCAAACATCCATTCAGTTTTAGAACAGCGAGATCGGTGCAGGTTTCCTTTTTCATAGTTACTGAGCAACTGAGTACTTCACAGCAAGACAAAAATGTCCCACTATTCCTCTGAAAATGATTCCAACAGTTATATTTCAAAGTCCCCCACAATCACAAGCTTTATTACAGGCTGAAGGAGGTCTAACCACGTGCCAATCAGGTATGGTAGTTCATTAAGGTGGTGTTGTTATTTTAGTAACTATCTGAGCAAATAAATTATTGATATATAGGTAACGTAATGGTATTATATTTTTTGTGTCTTATGTCTCACCGTTCTGTCCATTAATTAGCAATGCATTGAGAAATACATTACTTACATGGCCTGAGCAAACCAATGCAAAACATACATAACCTGAGAAGGACCCGAACCCGCGACTGACATATCTCGTGATCGCCAGCCTTATGCTTAGATCGCAAGACAATGGTATCTGGCTTTGAAAAAATAATTGAAATTATTGTATTTTAACCTATTGGAAATAATCATATTAGTATTCTGCTTACTAAAATGTTCAAACCAAATTATTTTTACTTTTTTTTAGAAACTGTACTATATCCTCAAATGTAAACATCACGAAAGTAGCATTAATTTCACCGAAAAATATGGAGACATTAATTATTTTGATAGGAAATCGATAGTTTAATTTTTATTTTATGAAATTATTAATTCGGAGCTGAAGGAATTTAAAAACGCTAAAACATAAATCATAAGATAAATTGTTAATATTGAGAGTTGAGAACGAAATCACTAAGAAAAGGACGTACCACTTACGTATATATCTTGCCATAACTGGGATATCATAGTGCAATTAAAAGATATGTATGAATAGAAATGCTTTAATCGCGACTCGTGGTATTTATAAATACTTAGAAATAGTTGTTTTTTCATCTATGATTCGTGATTAAAATATTTTGTACTCAGTGCATTACATTGTTGATTATCGTAAATATTTCTTGTGCTTATTTGAATCATTTTAAAACTAAAATAATTCGTTTTTTGCGTGTAGTAGTAGAAAAATATTAACTTATCAATATTTGGTAAGTATTCTTGAAAAATTGTAAGTACAATAAAACAATAAACTCTAACAACAAAGGCTTTTTCATAGTTTAAAAAGATGTCCTTTCCTTAGCCATCCCTTTGTTATTAAGGTCAGAGTCTATAAATGTTGGATAATAACAAAGCGAAGAAACAATTTTAAAACGTTATGGCTTCACATCTTACGTCAGTATTTTTGTTTCAATTGAAAGAGCTTCCACCCAATAACGTTAAGCTTTCAGCTGACGGTCTGCGTGTTCTCATATTTGATCTATTGCTTTTGAAACTCCTTGGTGATATAGAAGAATCATTGTTAGTGTTATTGGTCGTTTATGCTATCCACTCTAACGGCATGAGAGCTCGTGTAACATATTGTGAGAAATCAATATTGAAAACGTGCTTAAAAACTCTCCCCTGAAAGGAATATCACATTTTACTCTATTGCGGCACAGTATGCAGTCGTTTAGTGGTTTTCACAACTTCTGGCGGCGCAAAATGTGCGCACTTGGCTTCTCCATGTAGCCCACCACAAAATTAAATTTTCACTTAAAAGCGTCTGAAAGTTCTGTCACTCTGTTTGTTTCCTCCCGAAGGGATTACAATCTGCATTGCAAGGCTGTTACAGATAGGATCACTGTTCCCTGAACGCCACTACACGATTTACCTTTCAAGTTTGAATTCCGAAACAAATACGAAAAATATTTTGGTTTGAGAGTTTTTCTTTCAGCATCTATCTGCAATATTCTCGTTAAATTAAATTTTGCTACTCACAGTGATAATTTAGTCGAAGTAAGATTATGTGTAATATTATAGTCTTTTTAAAACAGCTTTTGTAGAGAGAAAAAATGAATTTGAGCAGAATTGTCTGGGACTTAAATTTTCTCTTGAAAGAAATACACTGCTTCCCATTAAAAATACAAGACCAAAACGAAGACCAAATAGTAGCATTAAAGTTGGCAGGCAGAAACCTTATTGTACAAGTAACTAATGATTAAACTTACTGCTTTGTGCGATGTGTCACAACGTTGTGACAGCGGACCAAGACTGATGGCGATGAATACCATGTGGGCGAATATGAGCAGTCAGAATTGCTGAAACACGTCGACGTATCCAGAGGAGAGCATTTGGATATCATCCTGAGATATGGCAAAGCATGGGTCTTCAATACGGTGGCACAGCTTATCAACTGTAGCTGATGATGTTCTCAGGTGTAAGAGGCGTTGTGCGACCATCGACCACAGAAGTTCAAGTGGCAAGATATTAGAATTCACCGGCCAAGGAAACAGGAAAACATTGTGTTCAGCCAGGAAGCTTAAGGCAGTACGTACAATGTAAAAACACGTACTGTCCTTCTGGAATGTAGTTCCTGGCAGGAAATGCACAAAAGGATAAAAATCGGATAGTGGCAAGATATCAGAATTCACCGGCCAAGGAAACAGGAAAACATTGTGTTCAGCCAGGAAGCCTAAGACAGTACGTACAATGTAAAAACACGTGCTGTCCTTCTGGAATGTAGTTCCTGGCAGGAAATGCACAAAAGGATAAAAATCGGATAGTGGCAAGATATCAGAATTCACCGGCCAAGGAAACAGGAAAACATTGTGTTCAGCCAGGAAGCCTAAGACAGTACGTACAATGTAAAAACACGTACTGTCCTTCTGGAATGTAGTTCCTGGCAGGAAATGCACAAAAGGATAAAAATCGGATAGTGGCAAGATATCAGAATTCACCGGCCAAGGAAACAGGAAAACATTGTGTTCAGCCAGGAAGCATAAGACAGTACGTACAATGTAAAAACACGTGCTGTCCTTCTGGAATATAGTTCCTGGCAGGAAATGCACAAAAGGATAAGAATAGGATAAACACCTCGTTAATATACCGCTGGCTGGTCAAATGTTTATCAACGCTTTGGAAGCACGAACATCCACGGAATCCAATAGCATCCGAAATAATAATACCCTGTTCCAAACTGAAGTGGCTATGTAAATTGAAAGTGTCGCTCAACCTAGTGCCATGGTAGTTCAGGTAGTTCAAGATGCTGATGCGGTCATGATAATGCTGCACACAGAAGTTGTATTCGTCGGAAAAGATTATGTACTGACATTCATCGTATGCTTCCATGCACAACACCATTAAAGACTTTCATGTTAGCAGAAGTAGAAGCAATAGGTGTCGTGCAAATATGTCCCGCTCTGCCAGAATACGTAGAAGTGTGAATCAGATCACTGAGCGCTGTGCAATAGCTTCCAGTACTTGCACAGTGTGAGAAATGAGGCTCGTTAATCCGCCAGCATCATATGTACAAGCCGTCTGTTCCAGGGACTCGTGATTTGGCATGGCCACTGGAATCCTACGTGTCGCTTTGTAGTGCCTTTGTAGAGCAATTTAGTTAATATGTTGCCGTATTCCGTCTAATACGAGCACCAAGGCCGTAAAGGATAAAACACACTAGCGATAGGCCACTATTAGTCCGCGCTTAAAAACCGAAACCTGCTGAAACGACTGCCACATATTTTCACCTTATTCACACACACAGGTCACACCACTCTTCATCTACATTGAGCTGTGTCTCTGTGTGCCAAAACAGCGGCCTCCTCTTGCTTTCACTGGATACCATAGCAGGCCTATATTTCTACACTTCGCTATCGTGTTAATCAATTGTTTGTCCTGCCATGTTCTACATATTTTGAAAATTTGAACATTTTACGATGTTCCCGTCTTCGTGTTACATTGTAATGGTGAGCAATATAGTTATGCAGAACGTCCTACATAAGTAAGTTTCTTTCCAAATAATCGGGAAGGATAATTGACTGCTGCACTGATGCCAGAACATACTTGTTTCTTTTTTAAGTTAAGATATTCCAGAAACTACGTCTTTGTTATACGTATCTGTCATATTATTGACGGAGACAACAATTATGATATTAATCAACCTATTCAAAGTATAAATTGTGAATGATAGTGTTGTTAAATCATCATTACAAACCATATTCACTGTTATCTCCCTCACATCCATTTTATTCTTAGATTAGTGTTGACAGATAAACATTTTGACATAATTATATCACTGTTTCATTCAAATGCCATTATAATGCTTTGGATAGTAGCTGTTCTAGTCGTCTTATTTTCATTAATTTTTCTATCATATTTTCGGACTTTTGTATAGATTGTTGACTTAACTTTGTGAAAGGAATAACCATATTGATGTTTTTCTTTATATATATATATATACTAGCAGCTAATATACTCGGCGTTGCCTGTGAAAAATTCTATATCATCTACGGTCTCTCGAAATTTGACCAAAAATTGGTATTTCGTGGCTTATAGTGGTCTGGTCTCTTGTAAATAGTTGAAAAGTGACCAAAAGCACACGAAAAAGTGACCAAAAGCACACGATAAACTTACCAAAATGTGACCAAAATCTCATCATGTCCCTTTTCCTACTTTGTAAATTTCACTATCACCTCTCTCTTTGTTTGTTGTTTTGTTTTATCTTTCCTTCTTTACTTCTTTTTGAGTTTCCTCCTTTCTTAGGTTTTCTAAGTATGCTTTGTAGTTACTGTAAGCAGACTTAGCAGATGTAAGAAGCTTCTCAGTAAGTGGAACCAGTTCTGGCCTTTTCCCGAATTTCTTCATCCCAGACAATATGTTTAACTTAGCATTGAGAGTTCTCAAAGCCATGAAATATTCAAATTCATCACCTACTCTTAAGAAGAACATACAAGAAGCATAACACAAGATGAACATGAACCACACAAACACACACACACACACAACGTTGAGCGGAGCGTTAACTATTACGAGATAAAACTAAAAGACTATTATAATAGGAGGAAGAGTAGACGCAGAGGGATTCTCAACCCCACCTTGAGAGCTTAAGTATCCACCAACTATCCACTGTGCTTTAGAAAGAATAAAGGCTGAAGTGAGAATAAAGCTGGCTGTTTCACATGTTTCAGGTTTCAGAAGAGTAATAAGTAACAAATTTCTGCCTTTTTTCATTTATTTTTATAATATTTTTCTTAGAAAACTACCAATGCAAAACATAAATCACACAAAAAATCACTTTACCTCCCCAAAAAGTAACTATTAGTAACAAATTTGAAAACAAAAGTAACCTTTATGGACCAACTTGAAAAAAAGTAACTTTTAGTTAAGAAAAAAGTGACTCGCTATGAGCCCTGGTATTTACATCTATAATGATTATGCCTTTCTAAAGTAAACCTGCATCAAGGAATGCAACGTTGCTTAAGAATCGATTTTATCGAAAAGGCGAAATACGTAAGTAATCATTTCGTGTTAGTACACTTACTTTGCCACCACCACCACCGAATACCCTCGGTCTCTCCTTTTCAGTTATCTTTGAATACCAAGCCAACGGTGTGGATTTGTATACGCAAAAATCATACATACATTCAGCTTTATATATATAGTAGCCTTTGGCTAGTTGAGGCTCCGCCCCCAGACCCCCGGGGCTGCTCGGCTTACGATCTCGCATTTCTTATCAATTGGCCTTTGCATCAAAGTGAATTTTGTGAACTTGCTCTTTATATTTCCTGAATCTTCTCATCCGGGGGCTTCGCCCCCACATACTGTCTTTGCTCGGCCTACGGCCTCGCACCTCTTTAACCCGCAATTTTATTGTTTCTTTTCCTATTTCAACTATCTAAAAGATAAGACTTTGTATCCCAAGAAAACGCCCATTTAAATAGCAATGGAATTTCTTCATACCCCTTTAGACCCCTAAAAAATTAAAAATAATGACTTTTGGCAATTTTCCTATCGGTTAGTCCTGGAAGGCTACAATCATGCCAAATTTTATTGTTCTAATCCTGCTGGAAATGCCTAAACATTTTGGGGTGTAGAAGACGTCTCGTATAAATAACATGGGAAAGATTTTTCAGTTCCCCATAAAAGCACTCTACGGTTGCAAATTTTTATTTCTGATGATTTACTTAGGTAACGTTAACGAAAACGTACAAGCATACCGAACTTCAAGTTTTCATTCCGATTCTAAGTACCTAGAACATGAGATTATGGGTCCAAAAACAGGCCCATTTAAATAACATACGGAAATTCTTCATTCCCTCTTTAGACCCCCTAAATTTAAAAATATTCACATTTAGCAATTTTCCTGTGGGTTTGTTCCGAACATGCCAAATTTAATCATTGTAACCCTACAGGAAGTGCTCAATAATTTGGAGGTGTAAAAGTGCTCCATATAAATAACATGGGAAAGATTTTCAGTTCCTTATAAAACCACTCTAAAGTTTTATTTATTTATTTTTTTTTTTTACTGATTTACTTAGGTAGTGCTAACAAAAACGTACAAGCATATCCAATTTCAAGTTTTTATTCCAATTCTAAGTACCTAAAACATGAGATTATATGTCCAAAAAAGGCCCATTTAAATAACATAGGGACATTCTTCATCACCTCTTTAGACCCCCTAAAATATAAAAATATTCACTTTTGGCTATTTTCCTGTGGGTTAGTTTTGGAAAGCTACAATCATGCCAAATTTAATCATTGTAGCCCTACAGAAAGTGCTCAATAATTTATGTCAGCTTATATATATATATATATATATATATATATATATCTTTCATTAGTAACATTTTCCTCACATGAATCAATGTTGTATAGATCTTGGTGTTAGTAACTGAGACAAACAAATAATGAACCACACATAGAACTTACCTAGTAACGCGTAGCTCTGCCTTCTGTCCGAATAACCGACCGGAATCTGTTTGGAAATAACCTCCAGAACGTGTTGCAGGTATTCTACATCTACATTTATAGATTCTCAGAATCTCTAGATCCGGTAGTTTCAGCGAAATAAAGGCATATCTATTTCTGTGTTTAATCAAAATTCCAAACAGTCCCACAAAGTTTTAACTGGATTGAAATCTATGAGATTTGAAGAATGGTATAGATGTGACGAGATATTTATTGTTACTAAAATAATTCACCAATGCTTTGAATATTGTGAACAAGGCAGTTATTGTCTTCAAAGATGAGAGTATCCGCTGTATATTCATCAGAAAGATGTTGAAGAAATGGTAATATCGGTCACTGAGAATGCCCAAATTAACATGGTGCTTGCACGGTTCTATATACAGAAAGAAATGCAACACACTGGACAAAACTGCACGTTTCTACGCCGCTACAGTCCAATGTCTCTACTTTTAAGCCTATTGAAAGATGCTGCTTTTTGTACTGCAATTATAAGTGCTTTATATTCGATTACAAGTGTTGGTCACATGAAGTCGCCGTTGTGATTTTATTTTTGAATTGACTAGGAAGAACCTACATTGTTCACTGATTATAGAAATTCCTGCCAGTTAAAAAAATCCTTAACCATGCTTGAAACACGTCAGCAATTCTCCTGCGTAGTTTTTTTCTGCAATCACAGTTATAACATGGTTTTCGCTCACATATCTTTTATACCATTTCCCGCAGATATATTGTACTATAAAGTTTAATTTGTCAACAAATCGGGTAACTTCATTAACTGTGTGACTTGGGGACACGTTCAAACATAATGATTCTTTTTTATTATTCTGAAACATCTTTACTTCGACCCACGAGCTGCTCCCATGCATCCGACAGGCACAATCACTTCAGTTAATTGCAATGGTTATGAGTCACCGGTTATGGGCATTTATTCATGTGCTGCTACAATGACAGGAATGGACTGTTGGTTCTAGACGAGGTGACTATAATTTTTACCCGCTGCACTTACTACCGTACAAAGGAAATTGTGACATATCTGAAATTATAAATTATTGTGAATGCGATTTATGATTATGGTTTCCATGAGAAAGAAAACACCACATTTCTACGGACGGAACTATCATGCTCCACACCTGTCATCACCGATCACATCTTTGACTGTAAAGGAAAATTGCAGTTGTGAGGAAAATCAAGGGTTGTGAGGAAAATCAAGGGTTGTGGTATTCAGAAGTGAGAGTCGTTCTGTCTCGGATACTTGGATAGCAGTGAATGGCTATAGATGTACAGATGAACGAGATAATTCAAGTTGCTTAGAGGGTAATAAACTACACATACTACTTGCCAGTTGACTTCATTCAGAGAAGTATACCTAATGCATCATACGTTAGTGAAGTCGACAATACTATCCTTCGCCCTTCTCATGACATTTTGGTTACCCCATGTTTCATAGCAACCTTGGTGCTCTACTGGTACACGTTATGTACATTGGGCTGCTAGGCCTCCGGATTAAAGTTCTATCGACCAAGTGTAAATCATGGTAAGAAGGTGTTTGACCACCAGACAGATATCGACAACTTATGCTTAACTCGACCAATATTTATATCAAGCCTGGAATATCGTACCCCATTCTAACATTCATTATTTGGACCTATGTTTTTAAATTCATTTACAATTTTTCATGGGTCTTGCAGAAGTTTTCCACTTAAATCTCTCCCGATGGATATCATTGCTTGTTTGAGATTGTGGACCTCAAGTTTGTTTTACACATTGCATAACAGGAAAACTTCAACTGAAACCATATCTAATGTTCCAAACGTTTTCCACTAGAGAATAAAAGGCAACATTTACAGCAAACTTTCAAAAATATATAAATAATAGCTTTAATTACTTTTGTCACTCAAAAAAAAACTGAGGGGCTTAGGCCTCCCGGCCCTGGGATAGATCCGCCACATACAAATCATTGAACTCTGTTATCAAAAACTAAAGTAATAGTTGAATTTCTTTCTTTCTTTTTATTTCATTGCATTTATTTTTTTTTTTTTAATTTCTTAAACTCCACTTTTCAGCAATGAAAAATATTGGAACAAATAATAAACTACTGTCACAGAAAGCAACTTTCTCAAACATTGAGATCGATTTCAGCAACTGACACAGAAATGCAAAGAGCTTGGCAAAGAAAAGTGAGTAGAAAGGATTCAACAAACGGAAAATAGGTCCAGGAAGCAATGCTATATATTGTATATTTGAGCAACATGGTCTTTCTTCCGCCAACAGGTTGCAGTGCGTTTCATGCGAAAAACTCAAGAAGAAAATCCCTGGAAGGTAGCCAATACTGTTGATGGATTTTTCAAACTTGAAATTTGTCTCGAGAGCGTATGTCGCAGAACTTTATTGGACTCCGGTGCATGCAATTTCCGGTAGTAGAATACAAGAACCAACTTTATTGGTCATAATTGCCGGCACAAGAGAGATATTTTTGATATGAATACGCATAAGTCTATATGCTCTGCAAGGGTCGATTGTTTCACAAAACAAAACAAAAAAAGTGTCCTACACTCGTCATGATATGAGTTCGCTTATTAATCCTTTTATTATTTCAATAAAAGCTCAAAATTGCCAACCATGCAAATATAAAATTGAATATACATACGTGTGTATGATATACTTTGCATTACAACTACTTCTGAAAAACAAACTTTTTTTTTTTTAATTAGGATGTCAAAATTACAAACTTCAAAATGATCTGCAACTATTTTGTAAAACATAAAATTGCTTTTCAAAGTCAGAAACATGATTCTAATTTTGAGTCGCAATGATTAAAAAATTTGACATTTTAGGAAAATCAGAGTGAAAACATAAAATGTTTAATGCATTAATTTTAACTTACTTTAATAATAAATAAAAATATTATAGGATTTTACCATTTAATATTTCTTCACATTCCATAGATGTTTGCAGCATTCCTTGCGTAGCGAAAATTTTCAAATTTCATACTTTATTTCATTTAAAAAGATCTAAAGCAAATTAATAACAAACTCTTATTTTAGAAAAAAGAAAGAAAACAAACGATTATCATACAACAGACAATAGCGATTTTATGTCGAGTGCATGCTAACAAAGGGCGTTTAAAAAGTTTTGCACAAAGGACCATAACTTTTTAATAGTTGCACTTGAACTAGGACCATGAGATTTTGTGTGTGTGTATCTGTGCCCTTTATACTGAAGTTGTGTGGCGAATTTTCTTTCTCTCTTTAGATATACGGCACAATTGAGAAGGAAATAAAAAGCCGCATCCAACGATCGGCCTGTACAAGACTGGTGGAGTTCTAGGTCAAAAGTGCGCAAACAATAACAGCGATGAGCAAGAACAGAGAATGCAAATACAGCGTGTACAAAACCGGCGTATGAACAAAAACCGCGCACAGACAAAAGCAGCGCATGCAAATACAGCGCAGGCAAAAACAAAGGATGGACAAAAACCGCACATGTAGAAAAACAGCACATGCAAATGTACAAATGTATAAATGTACAAATGTACAAAAAAGCATGTACAAAAAACTTTCCTCAACTGGGATAGCATTCAATTCTCTCGAATGGACTCGCGCTCACTCGGGATCGCTCTCACTAATTCTAAGTGAGCTCGCATTTCCTCTGACTCGGCCTCACTAAGGCTCGCGGTCACTTCTCACAAATGGGCTCGCGATCACTTACCTCAATTGAGCTCGCGCTCCCGATCACTTACCTCGACGGTTCTCGCAATCACTGGCACTCGTGATCACTTGAGCTCGCGCTCATCTCTCTCGACTGGGCTAATATTCACTCAGGCTTGCATTCACTCGAGCTTTCACTCACTCGAGCTTGCATTCACTCAGGCTCATGCTCACTTCTCTCAACTGAGCTCACACTCACTCGGACTCGCACTAACTTCCTCAACTCGGCTCGCGATCACTTCCCCAAACTGAATTGCTGCCACACAGGCTCGCACTCAATTCTATCAAGTAAGCCTGCGCTCACTAATCCTAAGTGGACTCGCGTTCATTCGGACTACAGCTCACGTCTCTCAACTAAACTCGCGCTCACTTTTCTCAACTGGGATAGCATTCAATTCTCTCGAATGCACTCGCGCTCACTCGGGCTCGCTCTCACTAATTCTAAGTGGGCTCGCATTTACTAGAACGCGGGCTCACTAAGGCTCGCAGTCACTTCTCATAACTGGGCTCGCACTCATTCAGGCTCGCGATCACTTACCTCAATTGGGCTCGCGCTCCCGATCACTTACCTCGACTGTTCTCGCAACCACAGGCGCTCGCGATCACTTGGGATCACGCTCACACCTCTTGACTGGGCTCACGGTCACTCGGGCTCGCATTCACTTCTCTAGACCGGACAAACTCTTATTGGGACTTGCGCTGAATTATTGAGCCCTAGTATCCCGGCTGAGCGAGAGTGCCGAGCTCGAGAGCTTCAGGCTCGCCAGTTTGGACACCTATAACAAAAACAGCGCATGCATGGCGCGCAATGCACATCCTTTACCAAAGCAAACATTAAGGCAATAGTTGCGAGACTAATCTAGTAAAGCACACTAGCTCTTGCGCTGAACCCGATTTTTGGCTATATCGCGCTAACTTTTAGTATTTCAAACTTTAGTATGGACTTTATCTTACTGCTGATTACTACCAGTCAGGATTATACTAAGTCACGCATTATGTAAAATGGAACAAATAGAGCATCTAAAATGTCAATGCGAAGAAACAAACACACCAGTACATCACGTATTATGATAAACATTACTGGAAAAACGGCTAGTGGAAAGAGATTAAATAAAACGGAAAGAAATAAACGAAATTATAGCTAATGAAGACTACTATAGGATATTAAACAAAATAACAAATGACTAATCAGAATTAAGAAGAGAAAGATATACCGGGTGTTCAGAAAACAACTTTGCAGTGCCATGTTCTTGTATGCTAAGTGATGACTGATTGTCAATTAATAATACAACATTTTCCATTGTTTAACGTATTTGAACCATATTTGACCATGTATTTCTATTTGTTCACGGGTCTAGATTGATTCAAGACCAACATCTTGTGTGGCATCATTGGGATAAACGTCAAAATGCTTAGGATTGAACAAAGAGTGTTTCTTCTGGAGCATGTGTTTCGCAATGGAGACAATTTTACCTCAGCAGTAGAAGCTGCATTTGCATCAAAGTTCCCAGGAGTGAAGATGCATAACCGCAATGTTGTACGGAACCTCATTACCAGGTGTAGAAATACCAGAAGCGTTCATAATGTTCCAAAACCAGGTAAGCCACCCACAGCCACATCCGCAGAGAAGGTGACGGAGGTGTAAGACGTGATGCTGCACAGTCCAAAGACATTGGTTAGACGACTAGTTCAGCAGTCCCACGTGTCCGTGGATTTCGCTCACAAGATTCTCCGGAAGTCACTTTCCACGTATCCGTACAAAATTTCTGTCGTGCATGAATCGTGCATGAACTGAGAGCCACCGATCGCCCGGTGCGTGTGAACTTTTGAAACTGGTTCCTCTCCTTCTTGCAGGACAATGGTTCGGGAGATTCTTGACAAAACGTTTTTCACGGATGAGGTATGGTTTCACCTCTCCGGTTACATGAATAGCCAGAATAGTTGAGTATGAAGTACGGAAAATCCTCATGAATTTCATGTGTCCCCACTGCATGGTCAAAAAGTTGGTGTTTGGTGCGCCGTGACTCGTAAACGCATCATTGAAAACATCTTCTTTCAGGACATCATAAATGCAGAACGGAGCCCTTCCCAGGTGAACTGAATTAAAACGAAATTGAGAATACCTGGTTCCAACAGGATAGGGCGATTGCACATACCACACGCAAGCAATGAGATTTTTACAGGACATCTTCAGTGACCGCATCATCTCTCAAGGACTCTGGCCTCCGCGTTCACCCGAATTGACTCCAATGGATTACTTTCTATGGGGTACGTTGAAGGGTAAGGCATATGAAGGCAATCCGCACACCACACAAAACTCCAAGGTGAACTGACACGTCAAATCGCAACATCACTCCCGATGTTCTGTACAAAGTCCTCAAGAACATTCATTAAGTATGCAACTGTGTCTTGAAGGGCAAGGCGATAACTTCCATCATATCTTATAACTTCCATGACATTAAAGTTTAGCTTCGAGTTAATTTCATTTGTTTAAAGTGGTTTATGGAAAATAAAATACGGCAAGTTACGAACTGCATAGTTACTTTCTGAACACCCTGTACTGGGACAAATGATTAAAATTGTAAACAAAACGGAAAAAAACACCGCAATAGGAATGATGTTTATAATAGTGTAGCTGAATGAATGAAAGAGTGGCTGTGAATCTTTCTGGACCGGAGGACTCCCCCAGGAACGTCGTTACCCCGCGTGTCCCAGAAAAAAAATGTATGAGTGGACTCGATATATCCAAGGGTAAAATCGGATACGAACTCCGGATACATCGACAGAGCGGTGCGGTTCGTTGCTTTTTTCGTGTGTTTCGGAAACGGTGTCGGAAAGTGTGTTTTGTGTAAATAGTAAATTTATAAATACATTTAATGAAAAAAATGTCTGCGAACGGAAGCAAAATCCATTATCCGCATTACCGTATTCATATGACGTGCGGATCCCACAAGGAACAGACATGAATATGTCCTCCGGAATGCGAATCAAACTTAGGCTATTCGATAAATATAACAAAGCTATGTGCATGCACAAATGTTTGGTGCCATGGACAACGGAGAAAGTCCCTGGGGCCCATTAACTCTCTTAGCATAACAAAAATCGTAGGATCGCTGTGAAAAAGCTATTGCATCAACACTGAATATTGAAAAGTCATGCTTTATAGTTCATTCTCTTCAGCATGAAACAAGTTCTCCAGAGGTGCTATGTATTTACACCCATAATATATTTGAACACTTAAAATTGGGGTAATGTCGGGAAAAATTCTCTAAAAAAAAATGGCTCAACCTGGAGTGGTCCCAAAAGCACACAATCCAAATGTATCTTGAAAAATGCTATTGGGGTTAAAAATTAGTGTACCAAGTTCGTTTTGATAGACGGAATAGATATGAAGGTAAAGGTTGTACACCAATGCGCTATGTATATAAAAAACGAAATGATGACTTGACCTATAAAGAGAACGCAACATAAAAAGTATAAACGCAATACTACTTATTGAAATATAAGAAATCGTACAATATTTGCTTTGGGAAAGGATGTCTATTGCGGCCCATGGATGCACTGTTTTTCTCATAGGTGTCCAAACTCGCAAGACTGACGCTCGTCAGCTCCGAGCCCCAACGAGATAAGTCAGCGCGAGTCCGAGTGAGCTTGATCCCAGTCGAGAGAAGCGAGTGCGAGCCCAAGTGAGCACAATCCCAGTTTGGGGAAGTGAGCGCGAAATCAATTGAGAGAAGTGAGCGTGAGCCCAAGTCAGCACGAACCCAGTCGATAGAAGAGAACGCTAGCCCAGTTAAGAACAGTGAGTGCAAGCACGAATGAGTGCGAGCCCAAGTGAGTGAGAGCCCAGTCGAGAGAGGTGAGCATGAGCCCAAGTGATAGCGAACACGAGTGATTGCGAGAACAGTCGAGGGAAGTGATCGCGAGCCCGAATGAGCGCGAGCCCAGTTTGAAGAAGTGAGTTTGAACGCGATCGAAGCCTGTGCAAAATGTCCATGCGCTGTATTTGCCTGCTCTGCTTTTGTCTGTGAGCGGTTTCTGTCCATGCGCTGTTTTTGTATGTGCGTGTCTTCTGTCCACGCGCTGTTTTTGTTCACGCTGTATTTGCATGCACTATTTTTGTCTGTGCGCGGTTTTATTCATGCACTGTTTTTGTCCACGCTGTATTTGCATGCGCTGTTTTTGTTTGTGCGCGCTTTTTGTCCATGCGCTGTTTTAGTTCATTCTGTATTTACATGCGCTGTTTTTGTTCACGGGCAATTTTCGTCATTGCGGTGTTTCGACCGGATACCGACCGGTGGTTACTCTGCATTCGACACAAATTGCTTCTTGTATATGGGGATGAGACGGTGGACCACACTAATATCCAGTAATGGATACAAAGTTCCACAGTAGTGACTTCAGTCTACTAACCAAACACGGCCAAACAGACCATCAACTGCAGTGAACAACGTTAACAAAGACCACATTTACAAATGTGTAACCACACGACAGCTTTCTGTAGCGACTTAACTATCTGTGCGTAGAATTTCTAACATTAATACACTCTTTAGGTTACAGAAAACTCTGTGCCCGTTGGATGCCACACCTGCTCACAAGCGACTAGAAACAAATCCAATCTGTCAAACACTCATAGCAGACAATCAGAAGTATAGGGTGGGAAGTGGTTCCTCTACCCTCTTACAGTACGAATGTAGCCCAGTCAGATATCTTTCTGTTTGGTTACTTGAAGGATCACCTTCATAATAGGCAGTTTTCCAGTGACCAAGAACTCATTGTTTGTGTGAAACAGTGCCGTAATAATCATTGTTCAGGGTTTAACCAAAGGGCATTTACGGCATCCAAACAACATTGGGCTAAATGTGTCACAGCGGATGAAGGATACATTGAGTAAAACGTGTATGTACACAAAGAACACGCGTACGTCCACATAAAATTCCATGGCTCTAGTTGAATAATTAACGAGGTTATGGCCCATTATGCAAAACTTTTTTGGACGCCCTTTGCACAACAATGCATAAAGACAAAGCGGACTAACTAATCAGAAGCTACTATTTTGATTAATATATTCATTTTATTTCCTTTATATAATTATTTTAATTCCGCCTTTTTTGATTTGAATGAAACGCAAGTATAATCTGTGTAGAACGTACTTGTGATGACGTGTTTTTATGATTTATACCTGGTTATATTGACTGTTTGTCAAGGCAACATGGTTAATTCTACGATATCATTTTCGTCTAACGAAAGCAAAAATAAAGAAAGATGAGCCATATACCAGTCGATAGATTCAATGAACAAAATTATATAGGGGACTTCAAATCCTCATGCGTACTTTCCAAGAAATTGACTAAAAATAAGTTTATTTTTGTAGATCCAAAAATGTATGCCGTAGCGATATTCATGGTACCTGTTAAAAGATGCAACTAATCCTGAAGTCCAGTCTCATGAAGATTTTAATTATAACAACAGTACACAGAGTATGGCTAATAAGATACAGCACAATGTACATCGAGCTAAACAAAATAAGACGCATGAGTTTTTGAGAAAATATGACTTGTATGTTGCTCGTTGCCAATTACAAGGTAATCAAAAAAACTTCTTACCGTTTTTAACTTCCCATTAATTATGCGCTCACAGAGAATAAACGAAATGACGCACGTGCCAGTCAATCGATCGGGAGCTACTCTGACCATTCATCTTCAATAGTACATGCACGTTGCACACACAGCAATCATAGCTCGTCAAGTGTCGAAGAGAAATAGACATATCAACGCAGCTTCTTCGTGTGCGTTTCTTGCAGGACTTTAAATTTGACCTGCCAGCTGCTGCATGAAGTCGCCGCATATGCCAGTCATTTGGGGAGAATGCAATGGACAAATGAGCCGCCAGGCATTGGTTCTAGAAATTCTGTTCTTGTGATGTGAGCCTTTAGGATGAACCTCGCAATAGACGATTATATATGTTGGATGACGAGGACCTGAAAGCGTCCATCGAGGAGAACAGTGTTCTAACATGTGATGAACTTGCAGAAATGTTCTATGTTTCCCCTCCAACAGTCAGATTGCATCTACATGGGATAACGAAGTCAAATATATTAAGCAAGTTGGTACTCCACACATTATCAGCAGACAACAAGGAACGAGTGACAGCAAGTTTGTCCTTGCTCACTCGGCACATGAACATACCCATCTTTGATCGCTTGCTCACTGGTGATGAAAAGTGGGTCCTCTATTACGCTTCCAAGAGCACCAGACATTGGACATGACCCTGTTTCACACACTTCAAGACTACCTCTGCACCCACGAAAGGTTATACTGTCTGTATGGTGGAATTGTCGGCAAATGGTGCATTGTGAGCTCCTTGGTCAGACCATGACTGCTGACCTCTACTCTATAAGTTGCAAAGGGTATGGTGTTCCTGTACGACAATGCCAAGCCACGTGTAGCAAAGAGAACCTGGGAGACCCTTCAGCAACTTGGCAGGGAGACACTGTGGTACACAATATTCAGCAGCTCTGGTGCTAACCAATTACCACCTGTTCCATACCCTCGACCAGTACCCCCGTGGAAGATTGTTCGTAAATGAAGGGGACCGGGGGGAAGGCACTTACAGACATTTTCTTGGATTCACGCCAAGTTTTACCACCAGGGTATTGTGCAGCTTCAAGAACGTTGGCAAAGGTGTTGGATGCTGATGGAGATTACATCGAAACCGAAAGGCACGTACCGTTTACTGTATTACTCTTGATTTAACACTGCTCTAGAATGGCAAGAACTTTTTTGATTGTCTTGTATAATCCATAATCTTTATAATGGTGGAAGAAATTGTTTATTTAATTATGCACTTTATATGTAAAAATATATGGTATGATACCATATTGTATCTGTAGTTTTTCTCTTAGCAGTGACACATATACCCCTAACAGGACAAGATGTGCTAGGCATGTGCCATTTAGGTGTCCCAGCTACTTTTTAGGTACCCGATACTTGGCACATATGATATTCATGTGCTAAGTATGTACTTCAGCTACCTAAGTTTTATGTACTTGTTACACCTAATTGATATTTGAAACTGTGTACCACAAATATAGCACTTATATACCTGTCTCAGTTGCACACTCTCACAGTCATTTGTTTTCATGTCGTCACTTGGGACATATATCTGTCATGTTCTAGGTACGCCCTTTAGGTACATACTGTTTCAGATACCCTAAGAGCACAAAATGTATTAGGCATGCGCCATTTAGGTGTTCTAAATTCATCTCTCACATTTGATGCATTTATTGCTTCTTTTTCTAAGCGATTGTGTACTAGAAGCAACTAACGCATCAACTTTATTAGGTGGCAACTCTCGCCGATCATTTGAAAGTGAATATGGAAGAACCATGAAATAAAGTAAATAGACACTCGTCATTTTGTTATAAAATTACATGGAGAGCAGATTTTATCTGATCTCAAACGGTTATCGTCGAATATACGCGGTAAAAGGAGCACTCTGATTAGCCAAATTCAAAAGACCTCAACAATTTCTCTCTCTACAAGCGATGTTCTCTTCATTGCCTCCGTGGCCATGTCGGAAGAGCACGCGGCTAGTAATCCGAAGGTTGATTGTTCTAGTTCACCGTGGCGTACATTTTTTTTACTTTTTAATGTGTTTTTTAGACTCACCTTAATGTAAACGTTACGCATATAGGAGATTTAACGTATTTTGGGGGAGTAATTTTGTGGTTCATTGACGCTTACGGTATGGGGAACATACCTAGAACATACTAGACACGTTCCCAAGGTACATGTCAAGCATGCGCCTAGGGGCGGAGATAGACTGTGACTATCACTTGTCATCCATGTGATTTCTTTCTCAGAGGTACAAAAAGCACATACTGGACACATTCCCATGTACCTGTGGGAACATGATAGGCATATGACTGCTATGTAATTGTGCTGTTAAGGACAGTAACACGATGGTCGTAAGAGAGACACACTTATTCCTAACATTGACATATACGTTCATAAGTGTAATATACATAACAATTGTAATTACGGGCTATCATTGTCTATATTTTTTCCAATTCTTACTTCTTTCTTGTAGATCTTTCTTTTTCATTATTTTACACAATTCAATATGTTAGTAGTTGGACACTCTGAAACCTTTTAAATACAAAAGTAAGTAACAAATTCTCAATGGATATATAAAATAGAGACAGTCTCAGCAAGAGTTCGTACTTTTCTCTTCATGAAAGATGGATATATATTTCCAACATAAATGTTGGTGCCATAACTCAGATTTGGCACTTCCAAAGACGATAGATATCCAATGGCTTCACTGTAAGTATCCTTTAATTGAGTTTTCTTTCTTTCTTTCTTATTTTCTTTCTTTGGTTTCCACTCCAGTGGCGGAATTGATCCGATAAGTGTGAGAGTAATGGAAACAAAGAACACAATAGACAGCGCTTTCAAGATCTTCAGTTTAGTCACTAACAGACACAAGCCCACAGGAAAATGTTGGCAACTTTCTAGGTAGGGAGACATTTATTAAATTTACTGCCAAGCCATAATGGTTACTGAAATTTAATAATGCTCAGGAAATTTAAGAACGAATGGAAACAAACTGATAAAGAACTATCATATTTTTACAAAAACATGTCTATTTCGTTTGCATATTTGGTTGTAGTTATTTTCTGGAAACTCTTCTAGCTATTTCATGAAGCTTAGCGTCCCTATTCACCATCGAGATTATACGATGCGTGGACATACAACTTACGGTAGAATCCAAATCACTCTAATTTATTCAAATTTGTTTTAATGCTCTTTCACTGGGAATCAAATCTCGGACCATGATCAAATCCGGGGCTACTAGACCAGCTGCAAGGACATTTCTGGAACTAAAGAGTATCTCAAAAAGTACACCGGAATACTCATTATTTTATTTACTGTTGTTGGCAACATTATTTTTGCATGTTTTGTTATCAGTAATCATTGAGGTTATGTTTTGATATTGTACTTTTGTGGAATACAGTGTTTGTGGAATACTGTCATCGAAAGATACTGTACGGAACAGCTAGTGTAGATTGTAAAAACTCACTACAAGAATGGTGAAAGTTTCGCGGAAACTGTTCGGATATTCCGTACGATTCTTGGACATAACAATACACCAAATGAATCCACTGTTCATAGGCTGATAAAGAAATTTGAACAAACTGGTTCAACAGTAGGCATCAAAAGCCCTGGACGGCTAGCCGGAGTGAGGCAGATGTTTTCTGTTACTGTGAGTCCAGGAAAATCATATCGCCGTGGTGCTCAAGAAATGCGCATTAGTCCAGCAACAATTCACTGAATCTTAACGAAATTTTGCACTTACACTCATACAGAGTTCGTTTAACACGAGAACTTAAACCAGCGGACAATGCAAAACGACGGAAAATTGCGCAGTTGATCCTGGAAATGGAACGAGAGAGACATGGTTTCGCAAAGCGCATCATTTTCTCAGACGAAGTTCACTTCCATTTAAACTGCTGTTTGAATACGCCGAATATTTTGAGATATCAGAGAAACCAAGAGCGCTTCACGAGCATCCTCAGTGAGTTACGGCTTGGTGTGGAATTTAGACTGGATTCTTAGTCGGTCCTTACTTCTTTGAAGATGAACAAGGAAGGGCTCTCATGGAGAATGAAGTTCGTTGTCGTGCGATGCTCACTGTTTTCCTTTGGTCCCGTTTGGGTCAAATGAACATCTACAATTTATGGTTCCAACAAGACGACGAAACCTGCCACACTTCAGGAGACACAACCGATCTGATACATGAAAATTCCTGCATCTCGTTACAAGGGGACCAAACCTATCCACCTCGGTCTTGTCACTACCAGGCATTGTATAGGTTTGTTACTTAGAAAGGACTAATTTGTACAGTCGAAAATATACGGAAATCATGTGTGTCCTCCGTCAGTACGTACATGATACAGAAAATCATGGTTATGTACTTAGATAAACATTAGCTGGTTGTGTACCGACACTAAACAATCCCATTCTTGTGTTTGATTTGGATATTCCTTATGCCGGAAATAAGCATACGAGGAAAAGAATTGGAAGCATAGCAACATCAAGTAAATCAATATGAAACATATGCACGAAAATAAGGAGTACGTACGCATTATGTAGACTGATCTGGACCGAATGCAGTGCAGAAAATTTGCAACAGAATCCAGATTGCAGGTCTCCTGTTGCGGCAGGAGCAACGCCAAAGAAGAAGCCTGTAGCCGTTATCTACGTATTTTCCATCTAAATGCGCTCAATTTTTCTCTCCGTGTTAATAGCTCTATGGCCTGTGAAACCCCGAGGGTCAATGCCGTATTCGAAGAAATTCTCAATTATTGACTTCCGTCCTTAGTCAAGTGGATCCAGTTTAAGCTTTTTATTCATGTTTCTGCTAGATCTATCTTAATATTGTCCTCTCATCTGCCCCTAGGTCTTCCTAATAATCTTTTTCCGATTGAACGTTCAGTTAAAAATTGGTTTGTGTTCCTACTTTCTTGCATTTTGACATCACTTACCCACTTCACTTAAAATAATAACAATGTTAGGTAAACGATATAAATGGTGGATTTCCTCGTTATGAAGTTTCCGCCATTCTTCATTTGCTTTCCTCTTGGGTTCGAATATTTATCTCAGGATTATATTATCAAATACTTTCAGTCTCTGTTCTTTTTTCAAAGTAAGCGACCACGATTAGAAACCATACAGCACAACAAACATATTTCAAACATAATTATCGTTTAACCCTTTCACCACCTTGCCCTATAAATACGACAATGATTTTAAACCTTCTTTTTTCTTAAATTTTAGTTTCACATACTAATATTGATCCTGTCGTATCTTTGAAGGTTTCTCTTTTAGTATTCGGAAGTTTCGACAACAATTATACAAAATTGTATTTGTTGTAATGCATACTTTGAAGGTGTGTTTCATTAAAAAATGAAATCGAAGACGTGCTCCGCTGAAAACAGGTCGAGAGGCTTAAAACAAAAGTAAATTCGAGAATTTTATTTTTTTCTGATAAATTAGATACAAAATATATCAATCAATTAGTTTTGAGGAATTTATACTCAAACTGTTTCATTCAACGTGTTTTTAAAAAATGTGCTAGATATAGGACAATGTGACTGTTATTTGCCTGATCGGTTCGGATTCCGAGAATGATTTAAACGTGAACAAAGCATTGTGTACTCCGTTTGCTAAGTTCCATGCTACACGTTTGAAAGGTTTTATCTTTTTTCGTTCAAAAATGGACAAAGAATACTTCCGGTGTTGTGGAAAAGGTGAATCAGGAGTTAGAGCAAACAGAAAGAAACTCAGTTTTGATGAAATTCTGTCAGTTTGATGAAATTCAGTTTTGATCGAAAGTGGTGATATACCAAATTTAGAAGATATATTTGACGAAGAAGGTGACGAGCTCCAGGATTTTAGAGCTTATTTTTCAGGGGAAGAATCTGAATCGTTACTGGACGTCGAAGAATTGGAATCAACTCCTGTACCAGACAACAATCCGAGTCTCGACTCACAATCAAATAATTATCTTGTTTATATGAACGTCAATAGTAAGCAATCAGTTACTGAGAGCGTTACCAATAATGTTCATACGTGCCTAACTGGAAAATAATTTCTAAAGCAGTATTTTTGTGCCAAAGGTCTAACCGAGAAAAATTATATTACTTAGATACAAGGACCCAGCTTTGAGACACCGCCTATGGAATCTTTTGTGAACACCGTGGAGTTACGAAACCCAACTCAAGGTATTTCACTTCAGATCTCCTTGAGGATATGGTTTTTGCAACAAACTTCTACGCAGTTCAAAGATATTGCGAATTTCCGTTCCACGAATATTGATGAAATTAAAACTTTTATTGGAATACATCTAATAATGGGAAACTTATGTCATCCTCGGGTTACGGTGTGCTAGGAGCCAGGGTTTCGGAATGGACTTATAGTAGCTAACTTCGTCGGAATTGGAAATAAAGACACGTGCAGATGGAACAAGAAAACAGACCAATATGTTAAAGTTCCTGAACCAAAAGTGATAACACTATAACATGAGTTTGGGAGAAGTGGATATATTTAATTTTCTAATTGAATTATACCCTCCCTTCATTCGGTCTAGGAAATAAACATTATTTTTGTTTGCGCATGCGGGGATATGGCCATTAGTAATTCTCAGCTCGAATATCGCAGAAAAGGCATACATATAAAATTCCCGAAAAAAACATAATAGATCTCATTCATTTTCGCCAGCATGTTGAAAAAGCTTTCATGCTATTTGGAAGACAGGGTTGTAGGAAGAGGGGTAGGCCCTCGCACGAAGAAATCATATCGGATATGATATGAAGATTTCTGCTTTAGTTATATGTGAACTTATAAATTTGTATCGCATTACAATAAAATACACAATATAATGTATAAATAAACTTCATCTTCAACTGATCCATTCTGTACTAATAGATGTAGCTTACTACTGGTCACGATGTCCTATATATAGGACTGCCCGAGGTAATGGTAGTCACGATGTCCTATATATTGCACGGTCCGAATCTCGCAACCTATAAGCGACATTTAACACTTTCGTGTATTTTACATTTAATATGTCCAAATAACGTTATAAAACAAGTTTATATATATATATATATATATATATATATATATATATATATATATATATATATATATATATATATATACAGTGTAACAAAAATTCGTGACTAAAAGGGTTAATATAAGATAAGAGCTTACATTTCGTCCAATTAATCAGCTCAATGTAGTCATTGGCATCAGTATGTATTAAGGTAGGCATAAAGTTTCTTTTAATCCTTTCATCTCTTGATTATTAGCTTTCAGTGTTTTCCTACTGTTTGGTTCGATATTAAAAATTCAAGCCTGAAGTCCGAGTACGCACTCGTGATTAAATGCCTACCTAATTGGTGGGATCCCGAGCACACACTCGTTAAATGCAGAGAATTAAAAATTCGTAATTATTCTGAAAATTATGTACTTTTACTGCCAGAAGGGTAGGGAAGTAAAAATTTATATGCCACCTTGAAGGGTTAGAGGATACCAATAACTGATATAAGTTAAAAGGTCTGTTTTTAAGGTCTTGCAAACAGTAAGACATATTCCTAGGAACATTTAAGAAATGATTGATCCAAGGATTAAGAGAAACGTGTTCTGCCATACTGAAAACATTGTAATAGGGGCTGAGAGACAATACACATGAGAGGTGGGTTACAATAGGATACGAAAAGCTAAAATCAACAGACAACGAGAAAATTTGTTAGATTAGTTGTGCCTAATTCAATACACTTTGATGCCAAGGATTACATTGAACTGATTGATTGGACGAAATGCAAGCGGTTATCCTCTCTAGTGATAGCAAACTTGGCACCAGAAATGATCATTTCTGACTAATAAAAGTCTGGGTTTGAATTCGTAAATATCAGTTGCCATACCCAAATAATAGAGATATGTGTAAAAATTTGTTACAAAGTTTGGCAGAAAAATGTGCGGACAAGACAACAGAGATTACCATATTAGAGCAACACTGTAGTCTTTGATGCCTGAACTCAACCGGAAATCCGATTTCATGATGACGACCTTGACTGATAGATAATGGTAAAACAACATAAATTAAGACCTCCCTCGTGGCTACGTGATTAATGAATTGCCTTCAGTTAGCGAGGTCCGGATTTGATTGCTGGTGAGAGCTCAGATGGTCTGATCCCACATTAAGCCATAGGTTCATGTCTCAGATATCGTGTTTAAAGGGACAGTAAACTCCAACTATACAACAAACCTTAACATGTTCTGAATTGTTGGATAGTTGAGAACAGCGTGGATAGAATTCAAATTGCAGCTGTCACTACGTGGTGAGATCTGGGTCATTTTAGCAATAATCATTTTGCGAAATGGAGAAGAGCATCAACTTATCTTATATATAAGCGCATTTGCTTGTAAAACTATTTAAAAATCATTTTTTCACCGAAAGTCTCTAAACTTAGACCATATGTGCAATCTTTTAAAAAATATACCATTGTAATTTTAAAAACATATTTATCATTTAAAAACTAGAGTGAAGTAATTTCATGCAATTAGATGTCGAAAAGCTTAATCCCTAAAATTTGAACATTAAGAAAATAATTATGTTTTCGGTAATTTTTGAAAACTCTAAGTCTTTTGCGCTAACTGAAGATAGAATATATGACCTTTTCTACATTTTCTCTCTTTATTAGTATACGAATACTCGAATTTTCCGCACTATCAGAAATCGATATTCGAAAATCCACTTTTTTCGACTCACTGTACTGTGCATTGTTCTGCCCCAAATGGAGAGAGTCCTTTTCATTTTTTTTTCAAATATTAACGCCGAATGAATAATGCATTTAAACTAAAGTTCTTTGTAAAAAGATTTACAAGACAAGACTCGTGTTCACGATTTGCTGCAAACGGTAATAAACAATAACTACAGGAAACTCATTCCAAATTCTATTATGAAAAGTTGAAGACGTGTAAATCAAAGGAACAAAATTTTACAGAAAAGGTAAAAGAGTGACCAAGGTAGAATTCAATCATAGAGCACTGTACTACAAGTTTTATTTTTTGTATCAGAAAAATGATGATTTTCACAGAAAAATCAACAACACGTCAAAACTATTATTTTAAATAAGAGTTTAAATATCAAAAGCTGAACAGGATATCACTTAAAGTGTCGTTTTTTCTTCAGTTGCTATACATACGATTTAACTAAATGTGCCTCATTTTATCGCAAAATAGAGATTTTACAAAATTTATTAAGGTTATTCATTAAAATGAATTTAATTACTTGAAAGCATGCGTTTCAAGAAAACCAATCGACATATACCGCGAGTACTTAAGTACTACACTTGTCTCTACTCCGCAGAAGCTCTGAAGTTAACCTCAAGGCCAAGCAAGAAGAAGAAGAGCAGTGCTGTTTCTGAAAGCCAGGAGAAGAATTATAACCTCTATTTCAGTTGATTTGTCGCCTTTGAGGAGCCATGACCTCTTTTTTTATCGCTCGAAAGAATTGCACATTAGAGTTCAAGTCTGTAATAGTGATCAAAACCTCCATTTGAGGTCACGCACATTTTGATAAGAATCTGAATTATAAATACAGTTACAATCTAGAAAGGATGTATACACGAAAACGATACACATCCACTCCCTCTCTGAATCATGCAATTCGGAATGAAATCTCGCAAACACAGGAGTTGAAAGAAGACATTGTAAGAGCTTATCGAGGACAGGAAAATTAACAACATAAATTGCTGTGGCCACTGTTCCCCATGATACAAATGTGACTTTAAGTAAAACAAAATTGGTGTTGCGTAAAGCCATTGTGTTTGTGAAGAGAAACAAACACACTAAATTTCATTTTGCTAGTAGTGTAACTTACTATCAACTTAGTAGTTTTGTGTTTCTATTTTTTTTAATTGCTATTCTTGTTGAGATAAAAAAAACTACTAAAGTATTACAAAATAATTGTTCAATAACTCTTAAAATTCACAATTATTATATTAACTTATCACGAGAATTTTTTACAATTTTAATATTGTTTTCCTTTATCAGATATAAATTTCACGTACTTTAAGTAATATTTAGGAAGAATAGTATATCAAGCAATACTTTATAAAGTGTAGAAATAGTAACGTTTCCAATCAGTACGTCTTATGCACTTAGAAGGTAAGTTTCTATAGTATTGAGAAGTCGTCCATTTAAAAATTCATTTTGCCTACGCATGGTAACTACTATACTTGTCAGCAGAGCACATGCATCATTCATAACATAGAAAATATGCAGAAGAATTATCAATCAGAAAAATGGTCCATTTTATTTCAGAATTTTAAATAAATGTTTTTTCAGCACAATCCGTCAAAGAAATAGATATGTCTAGGTCATACGAAAAAAGAAAACAGGAAGAGCTTCATTGTACTTTGACTCGCAAATAGAGAACCATTTGAAATTTTGTTATGACTTCGTAGGATTTGGTTGACATTTGTTGCTTTTGATCTACGAATAAACCGAACAATACTTCTTTAGAACACACTCCGAAATTTATGTATTCATCTTTAACATTCTCCAGAAAGCAAATCTTGTTGGAAACATGATTTTACAAGTGAACTGCTTAGTGCCAAGTAGCCTAAGTCCTGAAAAGTTGAAAATTAAATAGTTCTTTCATTCACTTCTACACATGGATTATCTTTTTTATTTTTTTAATAAACACTAAATTTTAAGACCATAAACTAAATAATTATGGTTTCGGTGCCAACATAACAGAAATATATATTTTGCAAAATTTCAATTTTGATATTAGACCACTTGGCACCAAAGCGGCTCAAATATAATTAGAAAACTATAGGGGAAAAAGGAAACAAATCAGTTTTTTCTAATAACTTTACACAATTGCCCTGTTTTCCACTGGCTTACCTATTACTTCCCTTGTAGGCGAAATTTTTAGCATTAAATTTCTTAGTTACTAACCTTAATTAGATACCAGTATGGCAAGTTAAATATTGCTCTGAAAATTATTTGATGTACTGTTGCAACAAAATGTTAGAATAAATGTCAAAATCAACTGTAAGTCTACCCATTTATTTCGTTTTTTAATTAATCTGTGACATAAAATGAAATACACTTAGACTATAGATTAATTTAGAACAATCGAAATGACATGAAATGAAATCTTTAAGTTTTACGTCCCACGGTTATGCCGGTGAGGCTAAAGGAGACGGTGATAATGAGAGATGAATGAAAATGGTGGAATGAAGAAAGTGGGAGGAAACGGGAGAACCCCGAGAAAACCCACGAGCACGGTGTTTGTCCACCACAAAGTTCACTTGGCGGGGGCTGGGATCGAACCCGGGACCCCAAGCACCAGAGATGAACGCTCTACCACTGAGCCACCGCGCCTTTTATCTCACCAAATTGGCTACTAAAGTGAAATATATTGATCTAGAAATTATGTCTGTGTGTTCTACAAATACTCCAATGGAGAAACATCTGCTATACTTGACAAAGTTTCCACTGGATTACAAACCTTGTCATTTCGAATCGTTGAGGGAATACAGGAATACGGAAGTGCGTTTATCAATCAAACCGTTGTACTTTTCTTTATGATATGGCAACATTACAGTGATTGCCGAAAGCATAGCGAATCTATTCTCTTGGATAGTGAGTACATAAGCGTTTGGCAGAATTTAGTGCAATATCTAGGCTTATATTCTTTGTCATCTTGCTGTAAATAGAAACCCAATGGCCATTCACCAAATTATGTGATGCATAGGCTGACTGCTAATTATTTATCCTCTCTGTAGGTGGAAAGAATCACGCAAGTTTATAACTCCGCGCTGCACCTGTCCATTAGAAAAAGCCTCTCATGATTCATTTCTTTCAGTACAAAAAAGAATTCCATAAACAGACAAGGAAATACAAATTATTCTAAAGAGACATATTTGCAAGACTTGGTGGATATTTGGCTAATACAATTTATATTCAACGAAATAAAGCATCACAGAGATTACAGAAACGAAATAAAGAATTACAAATTTCGATAAAGAAAAAGTTAGTGTACAGATAAAAACTGTTGGTAATAATTTCCGAGGCACTTAGATACTTGATATATCTTGTCTAGATTACTGAAACAAACTGGACCATCATATTACATTTTTACAAGACAGAGATATTTATATAGTATTCTTCTTGTTTGCTCTGAAAATTTACCTCAAAATTGATAATTAAAGTAAAATATGGAATATTCCTGAATATGGAAGGAAACAATATTTTTCCTAGATAAAATTGTGTAACGTTCCATCATTCCGTCATTTCATACGCAACTAAAATCTCGATTTCAAAATAAAAGTCCATTTTTTTAAAATAGAACAGGACGTAATAAGTAATATGAAGATTATTTCATGTAAAGCTTACTCCATTAAAAGTTTTCTAATTAACCTTTACAATGTGTTACAATTACAGAGCACAATGTGTTAGTAATAAAGCGATCATTTATGATACATTGATTCAAATATTCGTTGCCAAATATTTTCAACTAGTTTTAGATAGCAGTCCACCAATAAAGTTTCTCTCAGTTTCCGTATGACATTCTACACCCAAAACGTTCCTGCACTTAGGTTTCTTTTATAAAAACTGATTTCTTAATTTCTTCTACGAACTACAGCAATTCAGTAAATTTTCATTGCGTTACACAATTCTAAATAAGAGCACTATTTTCTTAATGCATGACTGTGCATACGATGTTGATTACAACTAACAAATAAATAACAAACCATATTTAAATAAACAAAACAATAAATTTCTATTGGCAAAAATCTTTTTTTTTAAATGGTTTAGATCTTAGTCTAACCTGACTCGAAAGATATGTAGGCAGTTTGAGAGAGAAACTTCAAAATATATTAAAAAACTGACAGAATAAAACATAAACAACAAACTAAAACTATCAATTCCAAAATCTTAGTACTAATTGCAGCACTTGATCGAACTTGGCTCTGATTGATTGATGGATGTCACGTGACCTAATCATAGGGTATGACGTCATAGGGGTCAATGCCCTCTTGATTTCGTCAGAGGTACCTTGGCCCACCTTCTAAATTTTGGGAAGGACGCCTCGAACTACTCCCTTAAATTTAATAACTCGACAAATTTAAAGATTTGGCATGGTAGTATAGGACCAGGCTATGTACCTCTATAGATTTAGGTTATGCATTTCCTTCATTACATGGTTAAAAGATTTGACAAAATCCAAATTTCAGAGGGTTTTCCATTATTTTATCCTTTTTGATGAGGATTTACTATCTTATAGGTTATATGGTTGAGTATAGGAATTTATTTCCATTCATAGGACATGGGCGCGTTAATGTTCCCACCTTAAGTTTTGGGAAGGGTACATAAGACTATCGCTTAAATTTAGGACTTGTTAAAAAGCAAAATTTAGTAAATTTTCTCTACGATCACAATCGTATATTTTCGTACATTTGTATCGTCTTCTTTGTCCTTTTTATGGGTAAAATAATGAAGAATTATACACAAGTTTTACGATTAACCGTGAAATGTTTTTCTTATCATAATAGTTCTGCTGATTAGTGTTTGTTTTGGTAATGTAGTTGAGCTCTTAAGTTGAAAATGTTTGTCGTGTCATAGGAATTATTAAAAACAATTAATGTATAACAACAACAGCTTCACACTTTGAACTTCGCGAAGTCATATCTTTAAAGAGTCTACTAAATCCACTTCAAAATAGTTTTATTATACTTAATGCATAACGATTGAACTTCTAAATGAAAGCTACAAAAGAATATAACTATGGTGACAAGATACTTTTAAGGGTCGATAATTTTAATTTTACTATTAAATTAAAGAAAATGTAATCTTATTTGTTGCATATAAGAATCATTAAATCATCATTTAAACAATAGAATATTTACAAATCCGTAATTAGTGTCTACTAAGCATCCACAAATTTTAGTCGAGACGGTACACTAAGATATAAGGATACTCTTGTGGGTGGAAACAACTATGTTGATTTTGTTAATCAATACACCTCATATAACAGAAAGTACAATTAAGATTCACACGTGTAGAGAGATTGTTTTATTCTCTTTTCGTGTGAAACGTTCTTTGTTTTAAGCACAGAGTTTTGATAGGACTTATGTGGCTTATAAAATAAAGAAATAGTAATGAAAAATATATTTTAAAAAATCCACAAATGATTTTTTTGTTGCCAATTGAAGCGACTACTGTGAATAAAGTAACATTTTTAAATAATGAGCAAGGATTATTAGCAAATATAACACCGCCACTTGTGTAATGCTGTTGTTTCTTTTTCTTTATTTTCGTAAATGGATGTGCCACTGAAGTAAAATAATTCCTATTCTCGGAAAGAGCAAGATAGCTATAGCGACGAGCACCTAACTTACACATAGTCCAAGGAGATTCAAGGTAACGAAAACTGCTTAAGAAAATGGAACTTACCAAATTAAAACGGTGTTAAAACATCTTTATCCTATAGAACAGCTAGTATTCGTTGCCAAAGTCGATATTCTACGTAAAGAATGACTTCCAATTCCAAGAACTACGATTCTCGATTTGTATAGGTCTTTCCCTACTAGAATTCAAGCTACATTGCGTGCTAAAAAAGACTGTCTAATACAGTATTAGTAGACGAAGTGCCTATTTCCAGAAATGTTTCTAATGATTTGTAGCAGAAGAAGGGGATATATATATATATATATATATATATATATATATATATATATATATATATATATATAGAGAGAGAGAGAGAGAGAGAGAGAGAGAGAGAGAGAGAGAGACGAAAGCACAAACATTAAGAAAATGATGAAAGTATAAAATTAATCTTACAACAGGGAGAGAAAAAGAAACCATTTACCGCGGTGGCTCAGTGGTAGAGCGTTCACCTCTGGTGCTTGGGGTCACGGGTTCGATCCCAGCTCCCGCCAAGTGAAGTTTGTGGTGGAAAAACAACGTGTGCGTGGGTTTCCTCCCACTTTCTTCATTCCACTATTTCATTCATTACTCATCATCACCGTCTCCTTGGCATAATCGTAGGACGTAGAACTCAAAGATTTCATTTTTCATTTTCAAAAAGAAAACCATTACTTTTCTTGACGAAGCATAAAACTTCAAGCACACATTTCCAAATGTTCTTTTTTGAAGTAAGAAATAGACGCATTTTGTTTCTAGTATCATAGGTATAAAATTTCCTTAGCGCTGGAAGATTAGAAAGGAGGTAGCAATATCCCTAGATTCCTACATTTTTTAATTTAGTTTTTTTTTTATGACGCGCAGTAATTCTCTCTTTTAACGTCTCGTTTCCGAGTACATTTTATTAATATTAATAGCGCGATTAACCTGTGATTTGATCAAAATAATTTCATTATATGATGCACAAAAATGCAAACGAAACGTGGTCTGAAATGCATAAACCCACTATGCATTATTTTCACAATTTTCTATTTTGTTAATCCTAAGGTGTATAAAAATCAATATATGTCATATCAAGAAGTACAACTACACTTTTTTCCTAGGCACGTAAATGACGTATTTCAAGAGGAATTTGCTTGCGTGGCATATGTAAATGTGTGTGTAGTTCATTCTGTGTATGCAACACACCCTCTTGTTGCTTCCTGTCACGCATATTTGCCCTGGAAATCATTGGCTGGGTGTGGTTGTGGACATCTCTCGTGCAAATGGCCCGCGTCGAAATTGTTGGCTTCAATAACCATAGCGAAACAATGACGCACTTGAATTAAATTACAACACTGGGAAAGATCGATCTACACAGATTAAAATGTTTCTGTGACGACAGAGTACAGTACATTATTTTGAATTTAATCACGATTTCTAATGAGTATTTTATTAATGTATTGGTATTTATTTATTCGTGGTGGACATCGTGAGATATATCGCTGGTCCTCTCTTACTCAAGAATATGCCTTCATAAAAATACTTGAAATATAACTCTCGTGCAACATGTAGTAATTTAATGTGATTTTCTATTACACGATTACATACAGATATATACTATTTATTTCAAATTACGAAAAGGAGAAAGAAGAAAGAAATGAAAAGAAACACTACGTTTGATTATCCTATTATAATACAGAAATATGTCAGTCTGGGAGTAACACCAATTTTCAATAGTATACTGTCAAACTAATAGGTGTCGCAACATTCACTACTTGCCTGGCTGATTCTTGTAGACGTCACTAGCATCCAAGCAATTTGCAGATTTAAAATTATTGTCACGGTTTAATTGGAACTTACAACTACTGTATATATACTTCAATTTAATTTCAAAATGAGACAAGGGTGTAACCACATTCAGATTTAAGCATTAACATTTGTGTATTTCTACAGTAATATAATGGTAATAAGATAATGTGTCGATAAACTAGAGGTGGTTATAGTAGATATGAAATTAAACAAAAAGTGTCTAAAGAATATGAGTCGAAAGTGGCATCAAGGTAAAGCTTGTGACTACACATTAAGTAGCACCCGACAAATGCAATGACGTACAGATAAGAACGCCTCGGTCGCTTTAACGGGGATCCTAATAGAAAGGGAATACATGAGTATATTATCCATCTGTATCTAAGGAACTATGTTGTACAGCACCCGCTCTGCATCCATCTATACGCCATTGGATTTGTAGTGTGCGACTTTCTGTGTTGTCCTTTGACCCGACAGCTATGTCTTTCTGCGTTCGTGAGATATTCGGCTCCATATCAGAACCTCCGTCAGTTTTTCAACACAGCTCATGTGAAAACGGTGCATCTTTCAACCATGTTCATTAGACATTTTTTGCTTAATAACGTGCCTAGTATCATCTAGTTTGTTAATGTAATATCTTACCACTGTATTGTGAGGTTAAACATAAGCGTGATATCTTGTACAATATTAAAACAAATAAACTATTATTAGAACTTTTAATTAGCTACAATTTTAACCTTTACTGTACAGAGGGCTTACCGGTTGGGCGAAAATCGCTTTACTAGAAGAATATATATTATTTATTATACACTACCAAGGCATTATTATTATTACAACTACTAATAATGAATTCATGTTGTGGAACATATTTTTGTAATTGCGAAGAGAGGTAATTAATTCATACTACACGAGGGGGCTGAATTAACTGGTCATTGTTGGCTGGTCTCAATCCCAAGTATTGGGTATTATGGAAAAGAGTAAACTAAATTGTACATTATATTGTATCAAACTCGAATGAATTCTAGAAAACTTTCTTGAAACTAGAAAAGTCGGTGGAGGGCTAGGAGGGTAAACTTACTACTTCATTCTGTACTGATTTTAACTTCATGCAGAGCGGATTGTTGGGAAACCTCATAGATAATGTATGACAAATTACGCCAAAATCGAACATTTTTTTAAACAAAAAATATAGTGGAACATGCTTTTGAAATTGAGGGAGGGAGTAAAATCAGACTTTCATTTTTGGCAGATTTTTACCCAAAGCCTGGTGATATTTCCAATACAATAAAGAAAATATACGTTAAGTTTTGTGCCAATCGAATGTTTCCAGCCAGTTTGTTTGGAACGGAGTACTTTTTTTTAAGAAGTCTATTTTACAGGGAAAAGAAACAGAAATTTTCACTTTTTTGACCTTGTGATTGTCTTATTCAGTTATCACCTTTGATTAAATGTTGTGGATCCTACAATTTAAAAACTGCCCCTACAACATCAATTATTACTTATAAGTTGTATATTAAGTCCGACACCGGCTATTCTTAATTATTTTTAACTGGTATTTCATTTTTTAACTGGTATGCAGCAAGTTTAAGTTATATATAACAGCATATCAGAGCAGTCATGTTGGTTGTCTAGCCACCTTACAAAAGTTACACATATTGGCCTGTTTTATTGATTGTCTAAACTCAAAATATAAGACAAGAGAAAAATATCATAAACTTGTTTTTTTTTCTATAAAATTTCGATTACATCTCGTTCTCCATTCGGGAAACACTTTTTGTGTGCTTCATATAGTCTATTGAAACATAATATAAGTTCAGTTTACAAAATTAAAAAGCCGTAAACGGACATTTTAGTTATAATGTTACTTTAATGTTAGTAAAATATATTTTTACAGAATGCATTCTTTCTTTAGGGTTATTAACTAACTCTATGGCCTAAGGAACCCGGAGGTTTAATGCCGCGTTCAGAAAAGGTCTATTCTGACTTCTATCCTTAGCCAGCTGGACCAAGTTTCTACTTTGTATTCCTATCTTTGCGAGATCCATCTTAATATTGTCCTCCCATCCACGTCTATGTCTTCCTAATGGTGGTTTTCCGATTGGTCTTCCAATCAAAACTTTGAAAGCGTTTCTACTTTCTTTCATCCTAGCTAAATGACCTGCCCACCTAAACCTCCTAGACTTGATGACCCTAACAATGTTGGGTAATCTTTAGTGTTATATCATGTCGATATTGTTAAGTTCTACTAAGCAGGTACAAGGTAGAACAATCACACATAGGAATTGTTTCTTCCACTACCAGTTTTATTACAAAATTTCCTGTTATAAACTGTATGATACAATATCACTGTAAAAGTGTAAAATTCTCTAATAACTAGGAAAAGTAGGTGTCCCAAGGCTCAAGCAGCCTAGGGCAGGGCCCGCACAGAGTTCCAAACAAACTAAGTTGTGTGGATTTAGGATTCTCAATGGTTCACACAAGCAGAGAGAGGTTAGAAGGCCACAAAGCTCCACACAAGCTAGGTGGCTGAGATTAAGAATTCCACAATGTTCCAGGTAAGCAGAGTGGGGTGAATAGGAGCCCTTACAGCTTCGTTAATACTAAAAGGTTTGGATTAGGTACACTCATGTCCAAAATTATTGTATCATGTCTATAAGTATATTGTTGTAGGAATAAAATTTGATAAAGAATTCGCCCGGTATTCCTTATAATGTTCGTATGTGTATAATTGGCAAATACATGTATATGGCAAATTTCATGTCAAAAGAGCAGTAAATAAGAACAATAAAACGAAAGTAAAGTTTTCTTGTCCATTTAGCAACATTTTATTTTATTCATTATAATTTTCGTATTTATAATTCTTCTTCTATGAAATTTACCACAAATATACATTTCCCGATTATACACATAGTATCAGCATTGAAAGTACCCTGCAAGATTATTATCAAATTATGTTCTTATAAAAAGACAGTTATAGATATGAGACAATAATTTTGGACATGAGTGTACCTCTGAAAGCTTCAGGCAAGTTGAGAGACTGGAGTTGACCAGCCGAAGACTGATCCAGATGTGAAGGTTCTCCTGGTTTTATAGCTGCTCCAGTGTAGCGGTGGTGCAGGTGGTCCTTCTTTATCACATGGCTAGTAGTGTTCCTGTCGTCTGCCACTGTAGTAGTTTGTAGTAGGACACGTGGTGTTATTTATAATAATACAAGTGCGTTGATTGTAAACAGAGCCATGTGCGGGATATTGCAACATATGAAATAGGAAACTTCAATGTAGCATCTTAATCTGCCCCCTCCCCCTTGAATTTTAACTGCCTCAATAAATGCTATGTACACAGACAGACAAATAAAATTGTTCCTTCTAACCTCCAAGATTAAAATTTCTTTAGCTCCAAAAACGTTACAATGCACAAGTTTATTTATGCATAAATCCTAAATGACAATTTGTGCCACTAAGTTTAACTACTACTTTTTCTGAACAATTATTGCTACTATTGTTAATATTTTACTAAAACATTTTTGTCGTTGAGCACTACTCTAACAACTCTACAAACAATTCGTTCAAACTAGAAAACCCGTTGTGTCCATCGATTTGATCTGTTTCCTCCTCATCAAGAGACAGATTAACCTTGATTATAAACTTCTCTTGATTCTCACCCCCCCCCCCTCAGAATGTAGTTATTAAATGCTTTTCGTGTTATAATGCGACAATCAGGGTGAATATACTATTATTTCCTGAATAAAGTTGAAGTATTCAGAAAAAACATAAAATATTCCAGGCAAAAAGCCGTGTGAAAAGTTTTGTTTCTTTTCTTTCTTCAAGAGAAAACCCTTATTTTTCCTCACGTTCTTGCATCTCTAAGTGTATGTTACCAGAATTATGGATTTAATAACTGTTTTGTCAACTTGACTGTAGTTCAAAGTTTTAAAAATGTGAGTGCCAAACCACGCCTACTAGCTGCGTTTAATGCGCAAACATTTGTAATGCATTTTAGTATCGGAATGATAATGATAATGATGATTATAGTATTTTAAAGCTGAATGAGAAAACAAGATCAACGGAAACCGCTTACAACAAAATTGACTTACACAGAAGTTTTATCATCCTTTTCAATCTTTCCCCCTCTCCACTTTAATTAACTTTGAAAATGCTCTTCGTTTGCTTTGTTTTATTTATTTCCATGTTGAACCCACGCACTCGGAACTTGAGTGAAAGGAACAGCTTTACTTCCTCCTAGCCCTCCGGGTAGATGATCAAGGAGATGGCAGCAGCAGAGGTACAGTCGGCCACGGACGTGTGTTCTCTGTCCGCATCACGTATCTGGAGATCACGGAAGCATTAATTAACTTCATTGACTAGGTTGCCAGGAGCAACTGCCAACCCCAAGGCGACGACTTTGCTCAAGTCCATCAGCTTGGAAAGAAGTTCTTGCAATTTCATTTAGTGCACTAGTAAATTTTCAATTTGAAGAAATTCTCCAAGATAAGCTTTGATGTATTATCTCCCTTGTTCATTCCGTTATAATTAAATATAATTATCCAAATATGTCAGAGGTGTTAGGTCAACTATGATTCCATTACACAATTGTAGAAAAAAACACCACTTCTTTGTTTGTATCGTTTTTATAACTTCTGTGAACGGTGACAAAATTTATCAGAATTTTATTACATTTCTGCTTCAAATATCAATAGACGTTTGACAAAATGAAGAATACTCTGCGTGAAATTCTTCGGTTTTTTGTTGCCTCTTAATTCTAATAAAATGTATTGCAATAGTAACTTAATTAAAACAAAAGAAAGAAATGTTGAAAACATGTATATGTAATCTAGTGGTGCGAGCAGTCACTGGTTCTGTTCCCGGTGGGAACACTCGATCGAAAAAGTGTAAAAGCTTTTTCAGGCTAGCCATCCTGAGTGAGGTTTCCCTGGGTTTTGCTCTTTCACACCAGGCAAATGCCCAAATGGTACCTAATATACAGGTCCCAGGCGGCTTCCGTTATTCCCTAATCGTTACTTCCTTCCCTTTCCTGGGATAGTGTGATCGCAGAGGGAGGTCATCCCCTCATACGTGACGGGGTAACATGGTCATAGATGCCGAAAGGCCAGAAATTTAATTCCTGAATCTGTATATGAAATCTATATTAAAAGGAACAAATTACAGATATGCCAATGGCTTTGAACAAATTCTTAATCATTTGGCGGTTTATGTGAATAACGTTTAACAGTGATTAACGTTTATCAAAATTCACTATACCTTCAAAGTTTGGATTTCATTATAGATGTTTTTGTTCGTATACTCAACACCAAAATGCATCCATCTTTTATTGTAGGAAGATCAGTATTATGTTTTAGAAACCCTTAGAATGAGCCTCACAGTTTATCTCTAAAGATGCTTACGCACAGTGGCGGTTGACTCGAGGTGAAAAAGGGGGCCACGGTGCCTCAA
The DNA here is from genome assembly GCF_964235325.1 of Thermobia domestica. Classification (NCBI taxonomy): domain Eukaryota; kingdom Metazoa; phylum Arthropoda; class Insecta; order Zygentoma; family Lepismatidae; genus Thermobia; species Thermobia domestica. The sequence goes on along the minus strand of NC_137459.1, from coordinate 160,121,883 downwards.
TGGTAGAGCGTTCACCTCTGGTGCTTGGAGTCCCGGATTCGATCCCAGCCCCCGCAAGTAAACTTTGTGGTGGACAAACACCGTGTCCGTAGGTTTCCTCGGTGTTCTCCCATTTCCTCCCACTTTCTTCATTCCACCATTTCATTCATTACTCATCATCACCGTCCCCTTTAGCCTAACCGGCATAACCGTGGGATGTAAGCCTTAAAGATTTCATTTCGAGGTGAAAAAGTCTGCAGCAGACTCGCAACAGACTCTTGTGGGCGTCTTAGATCAACCAGTTCACACGAGCTGAAATATCTGCAGCAGAGTCATAGTTTCTTCCGTGTTTATTGATTTAAGCAATGACGAAGAAAATAAAATCGTATGAGCAGCACTCCGTTTCATGAACTCTTAACGAAAATAAGTTATAAAATTAAAGATGAAAAATGTTTTCATGATACTTGTATCCGCAAAACGAAAAATATTAAAAATAAACAAAACAATAGCGATTTCAAATATGGCAATCACTATGATTTTTTTTAAAAAAAAATCGAGAATTTTCTTCTAGTTGAGAAACACCATACAATAGCGTAATGATATCCATAATGCTATAACGCGATAATGCCATATGCTGTTATATCGTATTTTTCAGCTAAAGACATATTTACGTAAATATTTTTCATTTTTTTCTTTTGTACTTCCATATTGTAGACCGATGTTTTAACATTTTAACACTGCTCTGGTTTGCAGATAGTTGAAAGTTACAAAATGGTGTGGAATATAGACCGAATGATAAAGAAGAAATATCGGATACTGACTGAGTTCATTCGAACATAAGTTCTTGACTGCATAAAGAAAATTTCATCCATGTTCATCAGGCCTATAGCGAAGGAGGGTACCCGAGCATATGTTCCTTCTCTATGTAACTGAAACTAACCCCAAAAGATATTTGTAACACAATATTGTATTTGAAGTCTTGCACCTATGGTAATAACAAAAAATGCGTGGTAAACTGAGGTAAACTTATCACATGATTACTTTTATTCAGTAAAATGAATCTGGAGGGACCAACGATGCTCTCCTAGTATCTCCTACCCCTTTAGTTAATCCTATGTGTAAAGCGTATAAATATTATGTGAATCAAATTAAAAAAAAACTAGAGAAATGGTTATGGGCATGATGCATACGTAATGAAACAAGATAACGGTTTTGATTTGTATTTTCATATTATATAATTAATAATAATAATAATAATAATAATAATAATAATAATAATAATAATAATAATAATAGATTTCCAAATTATGTTATGCATAAATGTCGGAAGTCATAGAATGGCTTTGCTTCTCCGTCCGTGAGTCTGTCGAAAGGTATCAGACAAAAACTGTAAGAGATATTGGGATGCGATTTTTTTCTTTGCAATCCATTCAGTGTCCCAAGAATATGTTCCGTCTCCTCCGTCAATTCTCTATTAAACTGAAGGTGATTGAAATTAGTCATTTCCGGTTTCAACTTTAATCGACATAGAACAAAACGATAACAGATGGAGGAAAGAGATTTTTTGCTAACGATTCACTATCTCAAGACAACGTACTATGACTATCCCAAATACTGTACAAAAAAAAAAAAAGTGTTTGAAATTTACTACTACTTCCTGTTTCAATATTGATGTCTACATAACAAAAACTGTAAAAGTTATCGAGATTCTGTTGTCTGCATTCGATTTAGCGTCCCAAGAATAGGTTCTATTTTCTCCATTAACCCTCTATTCACCCACCCCTAACCGAAAGTGGTTCAAACTAACCAATGTCCGGTTTCAACGTCTATCGCCATAGGACGAAAACTGTAACAGGTAGCAAAAAGCGACATTTCGCTCACGATTTAGAGTCTTAAGGTTACGTACCATGACAATCCCAAATACACTATCAAAATTAGAATTGGTTGAAGTTTACTACTACTTTCAGTTTCAATACTGATTTCCGTAGAGCAAAACTGGTAAGATATATCGAGAAATGTTTTCTTGCAATCTATTCAGCGTCCCAAGGATAGGTTCCATCTCCTCCGTTAACTGCCTATTCGAGCAGGAAGTGGTTCAAATCAGGCACTTCCAGTTTCAACATTAACCGATATAGAACGGAAAAGGTAGTAAATAGCGCGAAACGGATTTTTGCAAACGGCTCAGCGTCTCAAGACAACATAAAGAATCTGTCCACTACACTCTACCAAAACTGGAAGAGGTTCTAATTTACTACACTCTGTAAAGAAAAAATAGCGACACTTGCTCGGATATGGTTTTCGCAACATATTTTAATCAATATGATTTTTTACATGAATTCCTGATAATATTACAATGCATATTCCTAATAAGCAGTTCATTCTTAATACTTGCGCCAGAGTTTCAGGCTTTTGACATGAATTTAATGAATTTATATGCATATATAAGTAGCTATATGTGTTTTGAGCAAAATCGTTTATTGGAAGAGTTATACATAAAACTGAAAAAGATCAACAACAATAGCAGAAAACAAGAAATGGAATTTCTTAAGGGTAAGACATATTATGTGCAAACATCGGGAAGTACCATACACCAAACTAGTATTTTGTATGTGCACCATGGGCTTTCTGCAGTGCCGCGAATCATCGGAGCCCTTTGGTAACAAGGTTATTGCAAAATGCAACCTCGATTTCACGGAATAACACCCGGATTATCTGTTCCTTGAATTCCATTCTATTTGAGATATTTGTCTATTGAATCTTCTGCTCACCTTGATCCACAAATTTTGAACTGGATTCATGTCAGGTGAGTTTGTAGGCCACACGAGTGCTCTAAATAGTCATATTCTTGAACCACGTATTAACGATTTTCGCTCGTTGACATGAAGCATTATCGTCCTAGAAAAGGAAGTAGTCAAATTTTCTTCAGAAAAGTCGTCTTTAGCTTTTGTAAGAACTTTACGTACTAGAAATTGAAGATATTTTCGTGCATCAAACGATCCTTCACATATATCCGTCGTCCTGACGTCTTTAACGGTGAACCAAGCCCATACCACTACTCAGTAACTGAATATTTGCATTTCTTAAACAAAATCCTTGTCAAGTTCCTTGCTTGTTGGTACCCACAACTTCACACCACCATCGTTTCCCACTATTCTAAACATCTTTTCAACGAAGAAAAGGACGTGCTTGCAGTTGTCATAAGTCCAAGTTGCATATCCTACATGTTGAAGTCTTCTGTGTTTTGTCAGTTTCGACTTTCTACGCGGTTTCTTCTTTATAATATCCTCTTCATACAGTCAAGACGATACAGTTGTACGAGTAACTGCAGTTCCAAGATCATGTCAAACTACAGAAGCGATTTTTGGGGAAATCACTCCTTACATCTGCAGTGCTATTGATTTCATTTAGCAAACGGTTCAGGGTGATGCTTTCTTTTTTCTTTCACACTGTTAACGAAGGGATGATTTGTTATGCTGTTTCCACTTGTGAATTACTATTCCTGCCGTAGAATGATGGATTTTCAGTATTCCATTTATTCCCTTAGACATTTGCCTTAGCTGCGCAAAGCAAGAACTATGTCTTGTTCACATGACAACAAGTCACATTTCTTACCCATCTTATTTGTTTACAGTCCACATGTAGCAAAAATATCACACACAAACAACGCTGCACAACAATAATTTTTCCATTTGATACTGTCCAAACTATGAGAAAGCAAAGAACAAATCATAAAATGCTTTTTACTTCAACCTACACATCACAAATGCAATGCATAATTCTCACTACAATAATTTACGAGACGCACTCAGTACCATCTAGTGAAAATATTACTGATACACAAACAACTGGCAAGCGATGAGGTACACCACAGGTGCCACAGATACTGCAAATGAACTATCCCACTCTTCATTTCCTTCTATTCCTCTTCTAACGGGCTGCAACTATGATTTTCTGTGTAAGTTAGCTTGAGAATTGAGGTGTCGCTATTTTTTCTTTACAGAGTGTATTACTTTCCGTTTCAATACCGGTTACGTTTATCATCATAGAACGGAAACGATAACAGATAGCGAGAAGCTGCGTTTTGTGGACGATTCAGCGTCTCAAAATAATATATCATGACAATTTACAACATTTTACCGAAAATGAAAATTCTTCGAATTTAACATTACTTCCGGTTTCAATATCAATTTTCATAGAACAAACACGGTAAGAAATATCAAGACACACATCGTCGAACTGGGCCGCAGTATTAAGACATTTAATGTATCTGAAAAGTGACATTGAAATCCAATCCCACTTACGGAAGTTAGTACGTTCAAAAGGTTGCGTTATATCTATTCTAACTATATATAAAACTACATGAACTGACATAAAATAAACGGGTACTTCCGGTTTACGTGGAAAGTTGAAATCTAGCATGATTGTAGCTTTCAAGTACTAACCCACAGGAAAATTACCGAAAGTTAATATTTTTAATTTTAAAGGGGTCTAAAGGGGGATGAAGAAATTCTCTATGTTATTTAAATGAGCCCTTTTTTGGCATATAATCTCATATTGTATGTACTCGGAATTGGAATACAAACTTGAAATTCGATATGCTTGTATGTTTCTATTAGCGTTACTTAAGTAAATCACCAAAAAGAAAAAAGTTCAACCGTAGAGAGTTTTTATGGGAAACTGAAAAGTCTTCCCAATCTTATTTATATGAGACATCTTCTAACCCGAAAATTATTAGGCACTTCCAGCAGGATTAGAATGATGAAATTTGGCATGATTGTAGATTTCCGGGACTAACTAACAGGAAAATTACCAAAAGTGAATATTTTTAGTTTTTAAGTATCTATTGGGGGGATGAAGTAATTCCCATGCTATTTAAAACGGTGTTTTCTTGTGACACAAAATCTTATCTTCTAGATAGTTCAAATACGAAAAGAAACTTGAAATTTGGTAGAATTGTAAATTTTAGGAGCTCGAGGCCGTACGCAGAGCAAACGCATGGGTCTTGGGGCGGAGTCCCCCGCTAGCCAAAGACTAGTCTATCCTATATAACGCAACTTTGTGAACATATTAACTTCCGTAACTGTGATTGGATTTCAATTATACTTTGCTGATACATTAAATGTCTTAATACTGCTGCCCAGTTCGACGATGTCTGTCGTGGGATCAAGGAGGAGATAATCCCCTTTCCATATAGACGTGGCAATGATTATGAGACTAGAAAGATGAAACAAACGCCACTCGCAAGCTTTTGCACAACTGAACACAAACAAAAGCGTTCCTAATTGCTTCACCATGCATAATGTTTTTAGATCTAGCATGAAACATGTCCAAACATTTAATTTTTCCGGGCTACAACCGTCGTCACGCATTTGCTTTCTTCGCGTTTTTACCATGTCTTCACTTTTTCTCCATGCAATATCAGGCATGATTCTTTTGCAATAGTTTATTCACATATAGAATCACTTTGTGGCATAAGCAACAATTTTTAGCACTTTGCCTCCTGAGATATTACGTCCCAAAAATGGCATCAAAATCACAAACTTCAACTTTCGGACCCCCATAAATCTACGGTGCAAGTAGTATCATAGCCCGAAGATATTTCTGCAGACTCTTTATATACAATAGTATACAGTACAAAACTTATTAACCAACCACGTTATGCCATTCCAAAATACAGCCCCTTTGAAAGTGTAATTTTCTGTAATTTTTCTGGTGATTTCATGTATTTGTTTACAACCCTGCATATTTATTTAGACGCAAAAGTTTATATTCTCCATGTACTTCAGTCTATTCTCTAAATATTCGTTTTTGTTTGGTGTTCGTCTGATTCGTACATCCTGAGCAACTGTAGTTTTTGTAAACACTTGCAAATGCAAAAATTGGCACTCCACCGACAACAAAGATGGCCGCCATTTAGGAACACTTGTACATACCAAAACGTGAATGATGTTATTGACCTTCTCATACACAAGGGTCATCACATTCAATTTTTTTATAATTTTCGGAGATGGTCGAGCAAACACCTCTGGACCACTTCTTATGGATTGTCCCTAAAGTAACAAAGAAACTTACATTGTGCTCCTTTTAACAAGAGGGTGTAGCTAGAAAATTCAGCCAAGCAGTAGATGGGCTAGCTTTAGTGTTAATCTCAGTTTCTGGCAAAAAAAAAAATGATTCGTTTTCCTTACTAGACTTGGCAAGTTTTCCATTTTATTTTATTTTTGCTTTCCTTTCTCTTATTTTCTTTCTTTTGTAAACTGCTAACTTCTCTGCTGTCCTAGTTTTTAAACTTTATTTTCCTTCTCCTATACAAAGAATTAAGCAGATTATATTAGCTTCCTCTAAGAACTCATCTCGTCGTTGTTTTCTTTATGAGCAAATTTCCATTGAGCTGTAAAAGAACTTATAAATATCTGAGACCAAGAAATTCACATATTTTGACATGTTGTGGTAATCTTCAATACCTGTAACAGCAGTAGTCCAAAAGATTGAACTCATTTATTTTAAAACTTTCAGATATGGAGACTACATATACTTGGCAAAATTAAGAATAAAGTAAGAAGGAACTGTGTGAACATCGATCATTACCCATATTTTGAAAGTACTATTATAGTATCTACCTGATGAAACTTAAGAAATATTAGGGAAATATCAATCACAATGGCATACAATGTGTTTCGAATCCTAAACCACCACATCAGCTTACTCTTAATCTCAACCAGTCAAAAAAAAAAAGTATGCATGTGGTTATCAAAATAATAGAAACACCTAAAGAAAAGACGTGCGACTTACTAAACCAATATGGCGTTGGACCTCATTTCTCCCTCACAGAGGCTCTGATGCGAGGTAAAATTTAGCCATACAAGTCTTGAATGGAGTAAGTGGAATATTACACTATTGCGCGTGCAGCGCATTATCAAGTACTATGAGAGATAGTGGAGGGTCAAATATGCGTCAGACTTGTGTCTCCAAAAGTGATCACAGGTGTTCAATTATGTTCAGATCCGCTGATTGGACGGATCAGGGGAGATGTTAACTTCATTCCGGTGCTCCTCAGACCGCGCCCTAACAACATCAGCTGTGTCAAAAAGCATATTATCATCTTGGAACATGGAATTAATGTACAGAGACAACATTTGGACCATAGGATGCGTATAGTCTCCTAAAATGCACATGGGCATAATCACGAGCAGTGAAGTGACCAGTAAGCGTCAGTACAGGATTCACTGAAAAGCAGGATGTTAGATCATTACAGAGACGCCGCAATGTTTCACAGTTGGGGAGAGACACTACAGGTAATACCCTTCTATTTTGCGTCCGCCACAAAGAAACACAGGCTGTAGTCTGAAACAAGGTGAACGATGACGAATCTGACCATATCAAACTTTCAAGTCACCAGCAGTTCATGATACACGTTCGTGACACTATTGGTACCGTGCTAAAAAGTTATAGTACGTTATCAGCGGTTTCATTTGTGCAACACTGTAACCAATGGATTCGAGTCACTGTTCGGGCAGTAATTATTTGTAACCGTTTCTGTTCGAGGTCTCTATTTGGGTGAACATTTATTTGTAACCAACTCGTGTAATCTGGTCGCTGTTCGTGGTTCGTGGTCCTACCAATAAGTATTCTCCTGAGACTGGAACTTACCTGGACAGGACGAAGGACCTCTCCAAGAAGAGTTACAAATTGTTCTCAAATCGCTCGTCGGTTTCAATGATGAGATGAGCATTAGGCGCCTAGAGGTTCGGGTCTCTCGTCTCGAAAACCTCACGGACGATCAGACGGTCATCCAGACCATAACGCACACAAACATCACTCACACAAACAACGAAAACACACTATATTAAATAACGCTATACTTATTTATTAGAACACTATTATATATAAAAAAAACAACGAAGAGGAAGCAACACAACACTGAACACAGAATATGTGTAATAATTTTCATCACTGAAATCACACTTTGTCCTTCTATGCAATATAGCCCTTTTTATATATATGTGAGATTATAATTCAGATTTCACTGCAAATGCTTCTCTCACACCATTGACGCACTTGGGTGATTAGCACTGGGGAAAAGTTGTTGGGACAATTCCACGAGAAATCCAGTTGCTGCGCCAAACAATCCTGAAGCGTAAAGATGACTTTTCAGCAAATTAAAGAGAAAGTAGAATGCTGATGTTGGAGGACGCGTGTATAACTTTTTAAACGCACAAGGTCTGCGGATCTGGGACTTCACTAGTTGGGGGCTAGCCGTAAGAAAACGTCCTTCACCGGCTAATAGCTTGTGCCCCTTAACACACAATCGTACTTGGTTCCCGACGCAACGTGCGTGGTGGCTGCGTACAACACCGGAGTCAAACTCCCTGAGCACCAAAGCTCAAGGTACGGGTTGCAGTGGTCAATTAAAGAGGGTTGGCAGTTCATTTCAAAAATCACTCAGTTAAAGGACCTATATGCACATGCAAGCAGAATACGGAAAATAATTTGTGTTAATTTTAGTCAACTGCCTATAATGCACTAGACACGGCGATAACTCTGGCCTGAGAAAGTACAGATAACGAGCTGCCAAACAACGCAATTGGTGCCGCTTCGGTCTCTGGAACATCTGGTCAGTCCGTATTTCTCCAATCTATGGCAATGTTTCATAAGCGATTAAAGAAAACATTTTATTCAGTTACCAATAACTATAGAATATATACGTACTGTGCATATAATAAGTCAGGGAGAAACACTGAAATAGTTTGTCACTAACTGAAATGTTCTCACCAAAAGCAATGTTTTAAATATATATATATGAAAAAACAGTGAGAGACTTCTTTGTCCAATTGTGTGGGAAGGAAGCAATTCCCACCGAAGAAAGAACTTATATGCGTCGCAGAATAAAGTATAATTCGGAAATATTAATCACTGTCTTTACGAAATATACAGAGTGTCTACAAAAAAATCCTTATATAACCTGGTAGCGGTTATAACACAACCCTGTAAGTCTGTCATGTAACTCGTGCCTGACTATGATTGTCGACACAAGCTGTGGGACGCGCTGTTTTAGTTCCTTCGTCACTTTTACCACGGTATCACGATAATTCTGAATGAGAATCCACTTTAACGTTTGCCAAGACCTATAACTGAGGGTTTTCTCCGACTACTATTCCTCTTCAATGATATGGTTTTGTTGTGATCTTTTAGGCCGCCATCACACTGGACACTGTCCCTCCTAACATATAAAACTCATCCATCATTTTCGTCACGCTCGTTCGACATAATCCAACGCCAACGATTTGCCCTATTTGGAAATCATAGAGGTCGAACATTTTAGACTATCAGAGTCTGTTCAATTCAGTGCACCTTTATTTCGAAGAGTTGGAGCAGATGTGTGCTACACTACGCCAAAAATATCCTGCATTACTGAACCGAAAACGCACCTTGCAGCAACAGAATAACGTGGAAACTCGCTCGACTCGAAAAACACAACAAACATTCAAGAACTTCAATAAACTTATACTACCTCGGCATATAGTCCTGGCCTTGTTCCTTCGGATCATTATCTATTTTGGTGCATGGTACACTTCCTGAAATCAAAATGCTTCACTGACCAACAGGAGTTGGAATCAGCAGTGGCTCTTTTTCTTCTAAGCACAAGACGCGGTATCGACGTGGAATCGGGAAACTGGTAGGAAGGATGCTGCAGACTGTTCAACATGAGGGGATGTACTTTGAATGTTAACTGCTTTCACTGTATTGTAATAAATATAAGTACGTTGTGTATAAGAATATTGCAAGACTTATGACTTCTCTGCGTTTTGCACTGTTCTAAAAGTAAACTTAAAAAAACTGGCTGTAGTTTATATACTATGATCATGTTGCTCAGTTACTAAATTGTATTGTTCTTGACATGGCATATAGGTCCTATGCAGATAGTCATATAGGCATATAGGCATGCCATATAGGTCCTATATAGGCCTATTTTATGTAGATTACCACCTGTTTACGTGTTGCAGTTGTTGTGAGGTTTTATCTTGTTTATTTTGAAGGTTATGCAACTAAATTCAAATAATAATAATAATAATAATAATAATAATAATAATAATAATAATAATAATAATAATAATAATAATAATAATAATAATAATAATAATAATAATAATAATAGTCACCAACGTCATCAATAAATATGATAGTCAGGACATTCTAAAATCCCGACAGAGTCATGTCGGGACATGGGAGATTTTCTTCGAAATCGGGACTCTCAAGATAAAATCAAGACATTGGGGTAACCCTATGTGTGCAAGGTGTGTTGAATTTAATGAAAAGCGCGAATCTGTTCCCAATAATTATACAAGAAAGGGATCAATTCCCATACTAATGAATAATGTCAATATTAAACGACAAGAGAATTGCACATTAATCTATATTAATTAACTGATTATGTAATAATAAAGAAAATACCCATAAGTGTTGTAAATATTGAAGAGAAATTACCAGAAGGACCTTTGCTTATGTAAGGTGTCCTGCAGTTGGATTTCTAGAGATCTGAAGCAAGAGTGAATTCGAGTCTTACAATAAACTAGATAACAACTGTAATAATGTGATTGAAAATTATTTCCACATCTCCCATACAGTCTAGGTTTAGGGCTTCTTTGCTTTCCATTTCTTCGATCTCTTAAAGAAACATTTAAATAGCACTTACTTTCACTCTAAGGGTACACTTTAAATGCATTTGCTATAATGCTTTAGAATGAGAACTCCTTCTATGATGCTTGGTGTTGACATATCAGACCTGTACATTTATGCATAAAATGTCGTGATGTAAATAGAAATTGCATTGAAAATTAAATATTCTCTGATAGTTGTGCTTTTGATTGTACTTGTGTAAAAATGAAATTCCGGTCTTTTCGTGAAACAATCGCCTTATTTCTGAGTTGCTATATGTATGACTCTGTTTTAAAATATTATTACTCTAACGTTTTTCATAAGTGATGAAATCCGTCCTGTCACTTTCTTCCTTCATGTAGCTAGGAGTGAATGGCACTTTGCCAAGAGCTGTTCTAAATCCGTGTACAGAACAATGCCGAGACTTCCTCTGCAAAACATTGCAGCATGCTCATTATCCCTTGCATTGTTGTAAATTGCTAACGTTCTAAGCTACGGGTTCATTTGCTTCCTAAATAGTTCCCTGTTTGACAGTGCATAGTGTAAGGATAAGACAGTTAAGCCGTAATTATAGAGAGAAAAAAATGGAAGCTTCTTAAAAAATAAAAGAAAACAAGAAAATTAACTGAATAATTTAACATTTTTTATTACATGAAATCTGTATTCTAGTTTGGTCGGATGATAACTTACTGTCACTAAAAATAGAGTAAAGCTGGATTACATATTTAAATGACGGTCACTGTGACATTTTTCTAACGACTTTTACTTAATGGCATCGAGATTTTTTACATTATCCATTTTCTGTTTCATCAAAATGAAAAAAAAAAGATGAATGACTAAAATATCAATTAACATCGCTGTTATTTCTATGTACTCTTTGTAATTGTGTGTTCATGCAGATCGTACAAAGAGAATTATTGAGTGATGTATTACTGTTTCTGACAGATTCAACTACTCTTGTTTCAAGGTTGTTTCCTCTATTACATAAAACCCGAAATTATCATAATATTCCGCCTCTGTAAGATGTATTTTTTTTAATAGTGTGTAAAGAAACTTTTAAATGTGTGCGTTTGATCTTCGTACCATGGTGGTAATGGTTTGATTATTTTTAGTTTACATACCTTTGGCGGACGAAAGTCTGGTTCGATTCTTGGTGGAAGTTCATGTTATTCGGATCCCACATTACGCTGTAAGTCAACGTCTCAAATAGCGTTGCTGCTGAACGGGGCGCTAAACTGAAATCAAATCTAGTCCAGTAATAATCTTGCTATTTAGTCTTTTCAATTCTTTTCATTCTTTTATTTATTTTGTAGCAAAGAACATAATATTTTGTAGTAATAAATTTTCACGATGTATTATAATAGAAAGTACAGCATTCAATGCATTGATTTTGGGTGTAGTTTGATTCCCGGCGGGAGCTCATGTGGTTCGGATTCCACGTTAATCAGTAGGTCCACGTCTCATATAGCCTCGATGCTGAACGGGACGTTAAACTCAAGTCACGTCACGTCACGTTTTGGGTGTAGTTTAAAAGACGTCTTACTCGTATAGTGAAAGAAAGAAAATATTAACTGAACAAAAAACATATGCCATATTTGATTTTTCCTCTTCAAGTATTAACATTGTAAATACACACTTAGTTTACAGTACATTGAATACAATCTGGCCGATCCCAAAGTATTGATATGGTTTTACGAAAGACATCAGAAACAATTACTAAATTTGTTTGGCTGGAATATGTCTTAAGGTTAAAAAATAAAAATAATTAAATTAAAATAATAAGGAGAAGTAGACAATTTTTTTGCAAAACAATCGTGAATTTCTAGCATACACGGTCACAAAGTACACTGAGAAAAATCCATTCTCCGGTATCCTCTACAAATATACGGATACACATATACAGTATCCTCTTGCTTACTACAGAATTGAGTACGGAGCATACGTTATGCGTATGCTACATAGACACTGCCCTTAGATGTTACATCATACCGATGCAGGATGTCTGACATCTAAGAGTTTTCCGTATACAACATGCATATACTTATGTTACATTCCTCAGCTATATGTTATATACGTCCATTTGTATGTGAGATCCTGACCGCCTATATTGTTTCACACGGAAAGTACGTATAGATGGAATACTTGTACGGAAAGTATTATAAAACATGCTTTTTTAGTTATACGTCTGCTGTACGTTAAGTCCAAAAACTACAGGAAATACTCATGTAACCTATCTTTTTCAGTACGCCACTTTCATATTTTTCTCAGTGTAGGACTATCATTGGTGCCCGACTCTAAATAAACTCAAACGTACTGCAGAAGACACATGTAAGTATGTACCCTACTCGTAGCATTACAGTATACGTTTGAAAATATTTAGCACATAGAGAAATTATGAATTATATTTTCCAAAGTTGAGGCTGAAGGAACTGGATTTACGTTAAATCTCGTCCATCATTCCGGTAAAATTAGTTTCCAGTATGCACTTATATTATAATCCCTACAGACCCTTGTTTATACTTGCACGGCTAATGCATGTTTACTACAGAGGAATACATAAAAAAAACTTTTGAGATGTTTTTCCTTAAGCCAAACTGAACAAAAGAACAATTGAAATGAAATTAAATATTTCGTTCAAATTTCTATCATTGTTTGGCATATACTAAAAAAATGATAAATTCGAAAGATCATTGATGCAAGAGTAGGTGTCACGTCAGAAGTGCCCGGAAAAAAGGGTGAGGACAGAAAGGCCCGAGTCAAGACGGCCCCAGTCATAAGGGCCCGAGTCAAAAGGGCCCCGCGACAAAAAGACCCCACGTCAAAAGGACCCGCGTAAAAAGGACTACGCTACAAAAAGGCCCCACGTCATAAAACCTGAGATATATCCTGAAAAACCTCAGAAGTATAAAATACCTATTAGATGAAAAATATTCTGTAGACAGTACCTGATTTATTTGTGTTGAAAGAACATACGCATGGAAAAATATAGGATTAGTAAAAAATATTACGACAGACAAGCCATAACGATACGCGTGGATGGAGGAAAAGTAAATATTGCAGATGGTTATTGATGCGAAGACTGCATTGTATGGGGTATGGACGTCATGGCAAATACTTTGTATTCCGCGATATTTGATATTACACAATATTTTTTGAATGGAAAGAGGTAAGTTTTACACATCAATTTAGGCTATAATGTTCTCACGGATGAGAGAAAGAACTCATTTGTTTTAATATATCTTCATTCGTTTGCGAAATAGGGTGCTACGTTTAACATTTGTACCTAGTAGACCAAAGTATCTGGACAGGCAACGAGACACTTAGACGTAGAAAAATAAAAGGTTGCGGGTGTGTGTTGATGCGAAATCTGCACTAAGTGAAGGCGTGGACATAATGACAGCCATCTTGGATTTCGCCATTTTGGTTATCACTCTATATATTTTAATTGAAAAGAGTAAGTTTGGCACATCAATTTAGGCTTGAATTTTCCCACAAACAAGAATATGATTATTTTTTTTACCAAGCCTCATTCTTTTACGAGGAAGGTGTGCTATGTTTGACATTTGTGTGTAGTAGACAAAAGTATCAGGAGAATCCAGTAATAATGTGGTGGAGGAAAAGCAAATGTTACAAAAGTATCTTGTTGGAAAAACTGTATTGAATGGAGATGTGGACATTGTTGATCAGATAAATATTCAGATATTATTAAACAAATTACTATGAAATGTCCTCAAAAGTTTTTCTTATCCCTCCAAGTTAATACAGTTAGTATTTACTAGCAAACACACAACGATTTATAAATTCCTGTAAGCATTCCGGCATCGTTGTTACAATTTTTCCTGGCATAGTGGGGAAAAATATTGTTCTACGCTGTACGTAATGCTTTTCTCAAACCTTCTTTCACCGTAACTCGTACATATTGACCTTATGTTGCAATTCGTTCCAAAGATTCTCAATGGGGTTAAAGCCGGTACTGTGGGCTGGGGTTTTACGCACTCTTGAGCAGTTTTAAAACAATCATTTCTTTACAACATATGTTTTATTTGGGATCAATATCTTGATAAAATTAGAAGTTCTCCTAAGAACGTTAAGATATTTCTTTTTTTCAGAATCTCATCAATACACACTATCTCTCTAACGTCTGGTGGACATATATAACCCAAACCATTACACTTCCTCATTACATTTTAGAGTAGGCTGGATGTTCTTGACATTTATCTCTGTATTTATTTGTCGGAAAACTATTATTCTGCCATGATATCCATGCAGGTTTAACCTAAATTCTTCGATAAACAACACATTCCCGCCAATTTTTGGGTTTATCTTTGAAAGCTCTAGAAAATTTAAGTATCTTATATTTCTTAATTTGGATAATACGTGGTTTCTTTCTAGCAATTCTACCATTATATCGTTCCCGTATTAACCCTATATGGTACAATACACTGACCAGTTTGAAAGAAATCATTGAGCTTTACTGAATATTCGAAACTGCACATTAAGAGTATTCGATTGCTTTATAGTCGTAAAGTAACAATTAACCACAAATATACTTACTATTAAAATACGTTATACTTACTATTAATAAATGTGTTAACTACACAATATTTTACAAACGGAAGCAAACAAACAGAAACGTTAATAATACAATGAAGCCCTCTTTATTACTTGCCTGTCCCAACACTTTTTTTCTACTAGAAACAAAGGTCAAACGTAGCACACACTATCTTATAAATGAATAGCGATCGGTAGAAAGTCGGTTCAGATGATCGTTTCTAGGAAGATTCTATCCTAAATTTATGGGACACAAACACCCGTTTCTATCTAAACATATTGTATGGTATATAATATGCGGAACTCAAGTTGGCTGCCATGATCATTTAACGCAGGTTTAACACCAATGCCAATCTGTAACATTTGCTTTTCCTTTGTCCACGTGTCTCTTTGTTACTGCCTTGACATGATACTCTTTTTCTATTAGATGCATATGTCAAACACCCTGTCTCATTAACAGATGGCTACGAGGTGTTGCAATTAAATAAATAGACTGCCTATCTCCTGTCGCGCAGGATCGTGGTGGGAGGTAGCTAATGATTTGTTGTTGATCCTGAACCGTCATGAGCAGCCACGGTGTGTTTCATGATTCTGAAAGCTTTCCATTTTAATTGCAGGCTTGCAGGAAAAGGACAGTGTTTTGTAGTACCGGAATGATAGTGAACAGTAAAGTTGAGCAGTGCATTAACATCAAATTTCTGGTGAAATTTAAAAGAAACACCGATGGAATGTTGTGCAATGTTCAAAGAGGTGTATGGTGATAATGCTATGTCACTTGCGCAAATTCTCGAATGGCACAAACAATTTTCAGAAGGTAGGGAGGAGGTTTAAGATGATAAGCGACTCCTCCTCCCTTTGAGTTCAAGAACGGACGAAAATGTTCAAAAAATTAATGAACTTGTGCGGAAAGACAGGCGTCTGAGCATTCGGATGATCGCAGAGATGACGACCATTAACAAAGACAAATTTTGCATGACAATTTAAACATGACAAAAGTTTATGCAAAAATTGTCACGAAAAACCTCTCTCAGGAACAAAAAGACATTTGCAAGACCATTTGTTGTGACGTCATGAAAAGACTCAAAGCAGAATCAGACTTGCTAACACGTGTCATCACATGTAATGAAATATGGATTTTTCAGTATGACCATGAGACTAAACGTCAATCCACGCACTGGAATACTCCCACATCGCCAAGAATGAAAAAAAGCACGAATGAGCAAGTCAAAAGTGAAGGCAATCCTCATCGTTGTTTTCGATATCAGGGGTATCATCATGACTGAATGGGTGTCTCAGCCTCAAACGTTAAATCAGACCTACTACAAATAAATCAGACCTAATCAAGCTGAGAAGAACGATGCATGGATCCTCCACCAAGACAATGCGTCTACCCAAAATGACCTTTCTGTGAAGCAGTTTTTAGCAGCCAAGCGCATTCCTATGCTCGACTTGCGGAACTTTTCCCGCCGCGCGGCTCTCTGGCGTTCGAAAAATGTGAGGGGTGTGGGAAATGTGCGTGGGACCTTCCTCTTTCAAGCGGAACTTGGCCCAGTGCGCTGCGAGCAGCGGTTGAGAAAGCATCGCTGTCCGCGCGAACGTCGTTTTGGTCGTCGGTCACGTTTTTTGAGAGCCGAAAATTGGGAAGATGTGATGTCCCGTACTCGGATCTCTGAGTGGCACAATGCCTTCAAGGAAGGCCGGAAGGACACCGATGACGAACCACGCTATGGGAGGCCGTCGACGTCGAAAACCGATGAAAACGTCGGCCGAGTTCGCGAATACCTGAACCTGGACCGTCGGACAACCCTCCGGGAGATCAGCGAAGAACTTAATTTGACATACTATGCAGTGCAAAAAATTGTGACTGAAGAATTGAACATGCGGAAGGTGTGCGCCAAACTGGTCCCCAAGGTGTTGACCGAGGAGCAAAAAGAACTGCGAGTGAAAATGAGTCGTGAAGTGCTGGATTGTGTGGAAGCCGACGAAGAGTTATTAGACAGTGTGATCAGTGGAGATGAAACATGGTGCTACATCACATCTTCCCCAAAGGCTTCCTTGAGCAGGCCCTGGGTCTCGGTGAACGTCTTTCTTAGTTTGACACAAAACTTGATGGCGTAGCGTTGGTCAATCTTTGACTCCATTTTCGGCGCTCAAAAAACGTGACCGACGACCAAAACGACGTTCGCGCGGACAGCGATGCTTTCTCAACCGCTGCTTGCAGCGCACTGGGCCAACTTCCGCTTGAAAGAGGAAGGTCCCGCGCACATTTTCCCCCACCCCTCACATTTTTTGAACGCCAGAGAGCCGCGCGGTGGGAAAAGTTCCTGTAGTTTTCAATCACACCCCGTATATTCTTACAGCAAAAATAAAGAAACATTTTCAAGAGAATATTGTTCATATGTGATTTTATACTTTGATTCAGGGGCAGAAATAGAATTTTAGAACTAAGGGAACACCCATTAAAAGATTAAGTTTCATTGGACTATGTCTTGAGAATACAAAATCAGAGAGACGCGGGTGAAAACAAACTGTCATCGAGAACCGACTTAATAAATAGCGATTGTTGCAGAACAAACAGCAACTAAACAAAATTAAGATCGCCATTCAAATTTCTTTTTTCTTTCTAATAACCACTGTTGGACAAACACTTCTACTTAATAAGGAGACACTATCTCCTCGTGCATGAAATGAAATGAAATCTTCGAGTTTTACATTTCAATGTTATGCCGGTTAGGCTAAAGGAGACGGTGATGATGAGTAATGAATGAAATGGTGGAATGAAGAAAGTGGGAGGAAACTGGAGAACCCCGAAGAAACCCACGCACAACTATCCCCTTTGATTTCCACTCCAATTTTGATTTCAGTCTTTCTGACCATAGGACCATTTCTACCGGGCCCTTTTGACTCGAGCCCTTTCGTCGCGGGGTCCTTTTGACCCCGGCCCTTTTGACATGGGGCCCTTTTGACTCGGTCCTTTCTGCACTCACCTTTTTGTCTGGTTAACATACATGAAAATGTTTGTTTCAAACATCTGCAAGATGTGTATGAGGGATTCCCCAAAGGAACGTAGGAATCCGATATAACCTGGCAAATAATCTCTACGTTCCTTTGGAGAATCCCTCACACACATCTTGCTGAGGTTTGAAGCATACACTTTTCAATCAATCAGGTATAACTTCGAATATCATGTTCTAAACCGTACTCTCTACGTTGCGTTGTTTTTAAATTACAGCCCTCTGAAGTTCATTTCTCCCACGCTTTCGGCACCTTATATCGCTGAAACTATCCCTTACTGACCAAAGTTCCAGAGGACTTTTTTGCTTGTTTCGGTGTCAGAAATCAGCTCCCGAAGTTTGTTCAAATAGTTTCTTACCACCCTGTATATATACGGTGGCCCATTTTAAACTTTCCACAGGAATATCTCAAAAACGGTTGAGCATCAATGAACGAAACAAAAACTCAAATAAAAAATGTCATGGGGCAAATTGAATGGTTTTATTGAGGTGCCCCACCACGGCTGCCCATCATGGGAGCCCAGGGCGAAACTTTAAAATTTTAAATAAAAACATGGGACGAGTGATACCTCGTTTGATAGATCTTTTAAACCTAAACAGTGTAGTGGCAAAAGATTTTTCGTATCGGCCACTGTATTCAAAATGGCCGCCAAGACATGTTGCCTGTATCTGATAAAGGTCCAGTACCACTAATATGAAAACGGTTGAACATAAATAAACCGAACAAGAACTCAAATAGAAAATGTCATGGGACACATCGATTGGTGTTGTCGCAGTGGCTCCCAGGGCAGTCACTTGTACACACAATTGTATCAGACAAACCAAACCTATTGCAAGTAAAAGTAGGGTTCTCATTTGAGATTTTACCAATCATTCTCGCTTTACTCAGTTACGTAGGGAGGTCGGAAAGATAATTTGCTAAGAATTACATTTCCTCTTTTCCATTATGTCAATTATACTTCAATAATCTTTTTCTCCGTTGCATTATTCTTGGGGGGGGGGCACGGTGGCTCAGTGGTAGAGTGTTCACCTCTGGTGCTTGGGGTCCCGGGTTCGGTCCCCGCCCCCGCCAAGTGAACTTTGTGGTGGACAAACACCGTGCTCGTGGGTTTTCTCGGGGTACTCCCATTTCCTCCCACTTTCTTCATTCCACCATTTCACTCATCTCTCATTATCACCGTCTCCTTTAGTCTAACCGGCATAAACGTGGGACGTAAAACTTACAGATTTCATTTCATTTCATTTTTGCATTATTCTTGGGCCGTGGAATGATAAGTACCCTCTGTGATTTCCTATACAAGTTTTATTTTGCTCATTTATCTCTAACTGTTTTCATATTAGTGGTACGGGACGTTATATCTGATACAGGCGCCATGTCTTTTTTCGACCATTTTGAAAACGGTGACCCATATGAAAAATCTTTTGCCACAATGCTGTTTATTATTTGAAGATCTATCAAACCAGGTATCACTTGACTCATATTTCCTTTTAAAATTTCTAAGTTGGGTCCTGGGACCCCATGAAAGGCGGCCTTCTAAACATCGCGAGAACATTAGTCGACCTGCCCCATGTCACTTCCCTGTTTCAGTTTTTGACTATTCAGTTATCTTCAACCGTTTTCATATTAGTGGGAATGGACGTTTTATCTGATACAGGCAACATGTCTTAGCGGCCATCTTGAATATGGTGACTGATATGAAAAATCATTTGCCACTACGCTTTTTAGCTTTTAAAGATCTATCGAACGAAGTATCACTCGCCCCATATTTCTATTTAAAATTTTAAAGTTGGGCCCTGAGTCCCCATGAAAAGCGGCTTTGGGAGGCACCGCGACAACACCATTCAGTGTGCCCTATGGCATTTCCTATTTGATATTTTTGGCTCATTTATGTTCACCCGTTTTTGAGTGAAAGATTAAAATAGTTGGCTACAGGCATAAAATTATAAATCCTCATTAACTATATATATATAAAAATTGTTGCTAAAGTACTACAGGATTCTGAAATATGGATATTTGGATAGGGGATGTACTAGTTCCTAAGTGAAGTCTTGATCCGACTACGGTAGGTCCCATAGTTTTGGAGCTATAGGCCTTTAAAGTTGATTTTTTTCATGTTTTCGGCAGCCTATAACTCCGAAAGATAGCATTTGTGAACCTAGGTTTTGTCTATACTTTTTTTCTTATCATGATGTCAGGAATCACCTCTCAAACGTTGTCGGTGTTCTTTTGAATATATGTATGTGTGTTTCTTTGTTGACATGTATAACTGTTAGGTTTCATGAAAATATATTATCTGTTATTTTTGTATCTTCTTATTATAGACACTGAAACTAAATATTGTGACTTATCGAAGATTATCTTTGAAAGATTCCTTTAAAACTAGAACATCTTTGAAAATACCTAAAAGAAAGTGTAATACCATTCAAGCGAGAATAATGTTTTATTTATTTAACTATACCAAAATTAAAAATTTTAAGGTAATTGCAAGAGTCTGTGCTTATTTTTTATCAATACAAAAATCTGTTGTAAATTCACTAGAGTCTATGGTCAGTTTCATTATATTATTCTGTATTGCTCTTGTTCAAAGTTCATATGTATATAAGTTACTATACTTTGATCAAGTGAACAGAATACTTTTCACGTGAAAAGATTTACTTTCTTAGTTTATATTTTGCTTTCAGAAATAATATTATTTCTCCAAATGGTTGATTAATTGATATGTTGATTTGAAGATAAACGTTCTTTTTCAATACATACTTTCTTCAATTTTGATGTTAATTTCTATTATAAAGATCCATTTGTACCTCCAGTTTTGGAAAGCCATATACTGGCATAAATAAAAAATAAAAATAAAGATTCATTGTTAAATTCAGGTGGGTCGTTTTCGTTGTTGTAGAAAGAACTCTAATGAGATTTAAAATATACCTAAGAATCGATGAGGACATGGTTGGTTATTATTTAGCTCAAATTCACATAATAAGTGTTAGCTCATGTCAATTTAACTTAATAGTTGATATACTTAATTACGTTTATCATTTCCAATTAATCCAAATTGTGTTACTTTCATTTACAGAAGAAAATGAAATTGCTTTACTAAAATTTGCGTGTTTTGTCAACAAACCATTCTTCTATATAACGCAGAAGAACAAGCTTGCCAAAAACTCATTTCTACTCCTTAGTTTGTCTCTTGAATGTCTGTATTCTCTGTTTTCTTTTCATTTGAAGGAAAGTACATGAAAGAAGCACAACAAAAAAGATGAGGATCTTCGGAAAAGATCGTGTCTACGAAAGGATAACATACGCCACAAGGAAAGGTTGAGATTATGAAAAGAGTGGATACAAAAATCCTACTTTCAGAGCTTTCTGAGATGCAAGCGACAGGCACCGTGCCAACGCGAAGAGCGGGAAGAAGATTAAAGGGAACAGATCAAAGAAAGTGTGGAAGATGGTTGAAATAGGTTTTAGAAAAGTGAGAGAAGAGGAAATATTGTAGGATGAAAGTGGCAAATATTGCTTTTATTGCACTTAGTTCTTAACCCGTGCCACTTTTGTGACAAACAGTTTGTTTGACTTCGTGTATGCAAATATTGAAAACATGTCACATTCTTAATATTTATTTATTTATTGAAATGAAAATAGTTAGAACGATTTATAATTGTAAATTAAACATTTTATCAATTTTCTATTATTCAAACAACCGTGTTAAGTTCTCATAGTTTGTTATTCTTTACTACATAACGGTGGCAAATTCACAGAGAGCCTAGATGGAGCGACTGACCCCCCCCCCCCAAATGTCTTTGGGTCGTCATTTTCGCGAGTGATTAGCGTCATACTGAGGGCCTGACTACTGCATGAAATATATGTTAGTCGAACTCTTTAATATGGTGCTAGTCACACGTAAGAAGGACCCTGAATACGACCGTATATTTTTTCTTCTGAGCTCAGTTGGTTTTGTCATACGAAGAGCCACATGCACCTCTATCACGTAATACTACTCAATAGAATCCCTGGAAATGGTACAAACATTGATTACGTCATAGGTTTTTAAACTGATATGTACACTCATGTCCAAAATTATTGTCGCATGTCTATAATATGTTGTTGTAGGAATACAATTTGATAACGAATTCGCCCGGTATTTCTTATGTCAGTATGTGTATAATCTGTAAGTACATGTATGTGGCAAATTTCATGTCAAAAGAGCAGTAAATAAGAACAATAAAATGAAAATAAAACTTTCTTGTCCACTTAGCAACATTTTGTTTTACTCATTCTAATTTTTGTATTTATAATTCTCTTCCTATGAAATTTACCACAAATATACATTTACCGATTATACACATAGTATCAGTATTAAAAGTACCCTGCAAAATCAGTATCAAATTTTATTCTTACAAGAAGACAGTTATAGATATGCGACAATTATTTTGGACATGAGTGTACATCTATCATCTCAAGTATGTTATATACAGTAAGTGATACAACGTTCAAGTACAAAAGTTATCGAACGTCGCGTCGTAGAGAAATGTTGCCCTAGTCCAAAATTGCATCAAATATTTACATCCACTGTTTCCAGATGGCAGTTAAAGGAGTACACGTTTGTAGTAATCCCATATATTACTATCAGCACACGAATAGAAAGAAACAGTGATTTGATAACAGAAAAGTAAGTACACATATACAAATTTCCAAAGATGTGACTTTTCTTGGAGGAAGATTAAACTTGCATTATTTTAATAGATGGAGTTAGTATCAACGTCTAATACATGTAACAGCCATCTGAAGAGAATCGGTGTAATTACTTGATGGATTTTTTTTAGAGAAATTTAACTCTACGATGTTGTAATATCATCAAACTTTGATGCTTCTTGCACTTGAAGGAAACTTCAGAAGGTATACAAGTGTGTCGCATTTTTGTTTTATTTTGACCTGTTATGTGGTTGTGCACATTATTTTTAAAACACCCAGTGTAGATACATATTAGATTGATCCTTATTTCCCGACTTTCGAGCTTTTGTTAGCTTCACCTCTTAAAATGGTTTCATATAAGACTAAAGCAACCCATGAGAAAAATTACCTCAACTGAATAGTATCAAATGGCCCCCCAAACGACCTCAAATTTTGAATAGATTTACAGTATACAATATGAAGCAAAGGTACCGTGTAAGTTTGGAAAGATAATTGTAAGTAAAACATACGTTTGAAATAACTATTACGTGGTTAAAGATAAATTGAAAATAACACTAGATGTGTATTTGTGGTGAAAAACTATCCCAAAACAATGTCACATGATACAATTTCTATTAATATTCTTTTGAATATGAATACAAGATGGTGGACTTCAAAATAGCTGCAGTGATGGTACTATACAGTATAGATGTAGTTCTACCTACAACACCCCATCCATGTGAAGGTGTAATTCCCTTCAGCCGTTCCAAATTTACAAATTGCCTTTGCCTCATATTGTATACCGTAAATGAGTTAAAAACTTGAGGTTGCTTCAAGCACTATTTAATATTATTCAATTGAGCTATTTCTTTTTTATTCGTTACTTTGGCCTGATATGGAACAATTTTAGGGGATAATACTCAAAATAACTAGGAAGTCGGAAAAAGACCACTCTAAAATATCTCTAATCTATGTTTATTTTGAAAGAGACTATTTTCTACCCCTCGAAATGACCACTCAGTTCCACTAGTGCTACAGGACGGGTGAAAACACCATCCCTTGTGTGTGTGGTCCTATTATGAAAATGCTAGATTGATATTTGTATTATTTTACAGTGGCATATATGTTATTACTTACTACATTAAGTTAACTTCTTTGTTAGAGATCGCAATGAACTTCACAGAGATGAGCAATCGATTAAGTAAAATTGTGTGGCGGCATTCTGTTGCCCAGGTCAAACGCTGGAGAAATTTTCAACGTTGTAATCATGTTGTTCTGGAGGCAAAAGTAATCAGAAACTCTCATGAAATACTGATGAATACCACTTAGGGACATCAAATCCATCCAACAAAGTTTCTTTTTGTCCCAGCGTACGTTGCAGTCTGTGACATCAAGTGAAGTATAACATTGAATAGAAACGGCAACAAGTGGAATTTTGGGATGAAAACTGTTTTAGTATGATGTTATTGTATGCTTATAAAATTGTTATGGAAACTTTCCTTACGTAAATGAAGACGACATTTTCAAATTTGATATTCTTTTACGTAAGGGCACTCAAACCTAATAGAATTCGGACATTTTCTAAGAAAATGACAGCAGTGTGTACTCCAAAAGAGTATAGAATGGGGAAATCAATAATATATTTATTTTTGTGTGAAATAAATTAAGAATTTGGATATATATATATATATATATATATATATATATATATATATATATATATATATATATATGTGTGTGTGTGTGTGTGTGTGTGTGTGTGTGTGTGTGTGTGTGTGTGTGTGTGTGAATTGAGTACAAATGAATGTAAGAAATGTGTGTATTTAGCACAAAGAAACAATTTATTTTAGGAAAGTGTGCTAGGCAACAATGGACAGAAAGTTTCTCAAAGTTTGATTATATTACAAGTATAAATATTCAATGTAGAATATCTTGTCACACACAGGCTACCATGTCAGCAGCTATGGATTCAAAGGAAGTAGATATACAACGTTTTAATTCAGTTACATTTTATGGCATTGATGGCACAGCAACATTTCCATATTCCCATAAGATACACTCGCAAGAATAATGTCAATTTGAAATACGTGGCCATTTGTCATATCTTTCATTATTGTCCTGAATCCAGCAGAACTCAGGCGTTTATTTAAGAAAACGCATGTACCTACTTCCTTGTGAAAATGAGGTGGTACATTCTCTTGTAGGAACAAATAGTAGTTCGAATCATTCTCTTGATTGATCCTCTTATTAGGAACTTATATATATATATATATATATATATATATATATATATATATATATATATATATATATATATATATATATATATATAGTCACATTATATAAAATGAGAAAAATTGGCAATAGACTTCCTCTTACGGAATGTTCGTGTCCCATTATAGTTGAGTGGCTAGAGCGAGTACTTCCTGAAGTGTGACCCCGAGTTCGATTTCCGGTGAAGCAACTTGCCCTGGAATCAAAACTATGTAGTTATTGGATTTATTAATACTAAATCTCATTTTATAGTCTTAGTGTTGAGTAGGGTTGTTAAACTTTAACGAATAAACAAATATTCAGTGAATCCTAGCCATGCCCGATTGTTTTGTGAGAGTTCTCTGTGACCCCATTGTCGCATCAAAGTAATGCACTTTCAGTTTAATGAAATACAGCCTTGGCTAAGGAAACTAGGTGCTTACAAAACGTTTATTTTCCCTTCTACTACGTCCGTGGTCTACTTGCATTTTTACACAGAGCTGATAGCGTTTGATCTTGTTGTTGATTCTGATCTTAGGCGCCATGCGCAACTTGAGTGGTTTCATTATTAGCTTTATTCGAAGATTTTTTCATTTTGTTGGAAGCAGCTGTTGATCGTGATTTATTTAATATGCGAATTTATTAAAAAAGTGTGGATTTGCATGAAAGTCTCTTTAATTCTATCGACGTTGTCATCCGATACATGTTAGAATTTAAAACTTGTTCATTTATTGTCTCTTTATTCTGACGTCGCTAAGAATTGATAGGTATTATTGAAACTTGTATATTTAGCTAGAACGTTTGCGGAAATTTCTTTGCACTGTTGTAATTGATCCGTCATAGCTAATTATAATTAACGCAGCATACATCCTCTACTCATTCTTCACCATCTTTCAATAATAGCGTCCCTAGGCATTTGCATCAAGGCCCTATACAATACTTACCGTACATAAAATTTGATAGACTTTCCATTTTCTATATATATGTTGCTTCACGTATTGTCTACAGTGAGTAGTATCTTTGTGGTAGTACGCAAGTATTTGTTCTTCGCCGAGCTAACCAGAAAACTCTTGCAACTATTTTGGAGACGAAATCTACTGGATGGACAGTTTCGTTTATTTCACTTAACTTTTATTTTTAAGCATTTTGTAGTGCATTGTTATTAGCACCATTTATATAATTAACGTTTGAAATGATAGTATCAAATCTGTTACCAGCATAACTCCATATAGCATTTACGACTATCAGTTCATAAATAAGTTGGTAGTATAAAATGGCAAAGCATAAAAATGGGCCTGATGTCAGAGAGTATCTCTTCACTGTTACATACTGGTGACGTCACAAACATCGACATCTTTCATTTTAAATTCATAGTAGCACTAGTTAACAGTCAGAAAGGAATCTGAGAGATGTCAAACGTAAATAATTATGAATTCGAGGAAATACACCATCTGATTGGTCATTTGTTGTCAAGCAGGTACTTCACATACTTTCAGTGCATGTCATTCCATGTTCAGTTATAGATAGGGTTGCTTGCCTCAGTTACAAACTTGAGTAGTGCTTCGAGTCCCACTTACTGCAGTAGTCCTCGTCTTGTATGGCCACACAAGTAAACCTTACGTTTGGGTGAATCGAGTTGCTGAATGAGACACATATGAGAAAGTAGCACTAAATGTGGTCAGTATTTCAGTGAAGTTGTAGGTGCGAAGCTCCAGGGGTTTAGGAGATACAGCTACCAGGACATCACATGGAAGTACAGAATAGTCTTCATACAGTTGGAGGTAAAAGCCCTGTAAGACCTCTTGTAACGACAAAAGGTGAATAACAAATATATGGGACTAGGGGGAAGTCATATAGTAAGGGTATACCTGACAGCGGCTATCTTTAAATCCGCCATTTTGAATTAAGGTTAAGTTTTTAAAATAGGAATAGGGTCATGTGATACATGATTTAAGGCGCAAATTTAATCAGAAGAACAACAGTGGCGCTTATTTTGATTTACGCGCAATTAGTAAAAAGTTACAGGGAAATTAAATATTGTTGCAGCATATGTATTAGTCTTTTACCCCACTTTGTAAATTTTGTTTTAATGATAATAATTAAATAAAAAGCAGGTGGATAAATATTAGGTCTATGGTAAGAGTTGCCTTGATGGCGGCCATGTTCAAATCCGCCATTTTGAATCAGACAAAAGTTTTAAGCAAAACGCATAACATTGACACCTTATTAATAGCAAATTTTACCATAAATCCAACGGTATAACCATTTTTGCTTTATCATTAACCAGCATTTGTTATCGCATAAAAATTACCAAAGTGGAATTGAGTCATAATTGAACTTGAGTCTTTCTTCCAGACAAAGTCCTCAATCAGTACAATCAATATGTAGTTCAGAAAATAGTGCATGGCGTGCACAAATGACTTGCACAACAACTAACATTGTAACGCCACCATTGTATTTCTGATTAACTTCTAGCCCGAAGTCATCTATTGCATTACTCTATTCCCATTTAATTTTGTGCAGGTTAACGATAAAGCAAAAATGGTTATACCGTTGGATTTATGGTAAAATTTGCTATTAATAAGGTGTCAATGTTATGCCTTTTGCTTAAAACTTTTGTCTGATTCAAAATGGCGGATTTGAACATAGCCACCATCAAGGCAACTCTTACCATAGACATAATATTTATCCACCTACTTTTTATTTAATTATTATCATTAAAACAAAATTTACATTGTAGGGTAAACGACTAATACATATGCTGCAACAATATTTAATTTCCCTGTAACTTTTTACCAATTGCGTGTAAATCAAAATTAATGTCACCATTGTTCTTCTTATTAAATTTGCGCCTTAAATCATGTATCACGTGACCCTATTCCTATTTTAAAAACTTAACTTTAATTCAAAATGGCGGATTTCAAGATGGCCGCCGTCAGGTATACCCCTACTATATGACTTCCCCCTAGTCCTAACCTGTACCCATATATTTGTTATTTACCTTTTGTCGTTACAAGAGGTCTTACAGGGCTTTTACCTCCAACTGTATGAAGACTATTCTGTACTACCATGTGATGTCCTGGTAGCTGTATCTCCTAAACCCCTGGAGCTTCGCACCTACAACTTCACTGAAATTCTGACCACATTTAGTACTACTTTCTCATATGTGTCTCATTCAGCAACTCGATTCACCCAAACGTAAGGTTTACTTGTCAGTGTGAAGAAGAACCTTTAACTCCAACCAACCAACCTGCCTCTATTATTTTTTAGTCCACAATATAAGGTGAAAAGACAGATTTATTGTTCTTCAATTTAACTCTATTATTTTCGATGAAGAGCTATATTATCGAAAATGGGGTTCTCACTATAGCCAAGGGTTATATCCAAAGACTGTGACGAACGTCTTAAATTACGTGAAACGATGCTCGCATGTAATAAACATCACTCTAGCTTTTTGAAAACAGTTCTTCGAGTGAGATGAAATATGTTTCCTGTACTGTTTTTGTTTGTCAACATAATAGACATTACTGGACAAGTGGTATTTTTCAAGAGAATGTTGATGAACATAAAACACCCTGTGACATTGTGACCAACTAGCACCTATTATCGTGATGTTACATTCTATTTGATACGTGGTACCACAAATATTTATCATTACCAAGGAATGATTATAACATGTTGTGGCATGGTGAAAAAGAATTTCTGTGTGAAAAAGATATATGCACTTCTATATTTCTAAGATGATTATCTTTTGTGGTTTGTATTGTATGTAGGAATTGGTTTAATTGAATATTTTCAAAACACTATGGCAGCGAGAGACTCATACAATGAAACAGTATCAAAGAAGCAGAATTTCTTCCATATACGTTGCTCATAAACTTTCACATAAACTACTTTTTCTTATAAACTTCCACGGAGAAGCTTCGAGACAAACACGATTCTCTCCGACCAAATTCGATATACTGTACATACTTTTTAAATCAACATGTGACTAAGCACTCACACACTTTTTTCTAAAAGTACTATAGATTCTAATCTAGATACTGAGAAATCCAGATTCTGTACCAATCGGTCAAGTGAATTGAATATTTCCTTAGCTTTTATGAGTCAGAGCGAATGCTTTACGGTGAGAGTTTTCCTTAAAAGAAGTTAAGTATGACAGAAGCAGTTTAGAGCTATTGCAAGAAAAAGAGTGAAAAACGTAAATGTCTCGCAAAGCGAAGAGAGTGACTTAAAATAAAACAACAACAATATTTTCTCTTTCTGTTTCTACTTGTCAGTGAGAGCAGTATTCCAACAACGTCATAGCTCCAAGCTTCTATCATTACTTATTCATCTGTCAGAATGGCAGCTAGATTTCTGACAATGACCTGGAGATACTCCTTTTCTAGATACTTACTCACAAAGCAAAATATATCAAAGATACGGAATTGAAACTAAATCCCTTGAAGAAATACTGAATTGCCCACCAATGTACTCCATAGCTTGTTTAACTTGACTTTATTCTATTGACTGATGTTTCTCATAATAATAAAAACTGTTATATATATATATATATATATATATATATATATATCAAACAAACCTTTACAGTAATTTTATTATGGGCTACCTGAAATGCCAGTTCTTTGCACGGGAAAAATAACGTTTAACAAATTTAAAAACGGAAATTTAAATATTGCAGAAATTGTTTCGTCACTTCTGTTTTCCTTTGGAGACAGAAGTTTCGAAAACGTTGAAACACGTATTTAGTTATTTATATACCAAATTTTACACCTTCAAACTATGGGAATTCTCACGTTGGGCACATTCTGAATAAAGAAAATGAAATGTTACAGAAATGGACTCTTTCCTTCTTTAATGTTTTCAGTTATTTTTAATGAGTTTACGTGCCAAGTTTAATCTCCCTAACTTCAAGTATTCGTGAGAAAACATTGAATCTCTCTCTACTTTTTTAGGATGCGTATTTCAAAACAATAGAAAGAGTACAACCTTCGAAATCTATGTGAAAAGAGGTTGATGATCTCCGTCGTTATCAATTAAGAAGTTTTGTTTCAAGTTCTTTTCAGCAAACCTGAAATTCAGCAGAACTTGGCTTTGTTGCGGAAGTAAGCTGAAAGGATATGTGAATGAGTTGAAAATTTAAAAAAGAAAAAATCTTCAATTTGAATGACCTGAGATTATGCCTTCGAGGTTGAATGAAACGGATGACATTTGAAACGAAATGGTGATGGAACAACTGATAGAATGGATATGTCTTCGAAGAGACGTAGGGGCAACGTAGTGTGCACAAATCGCATCATAAAACCAAGAACTCTATCTTAAAAACTGAACACTCTACTACTAGCCGTCGTACTGTCCTTGTTATGAGGAGTTAAATAGTGATTGTCAGTTCACTACTAGAATTCTTGCTTATGGAGAGAAAAGCTACGAATTCATTACTAAAATGAGTCAAGTAGTATTTCCATGTCTTTGTCCTTGGTTATTATCTCAGAAAGAACCACTTAATGACCGATTGACTAAATGCGCACGTGTTTTTTTTTTTTTTTTTTTTTTTTGTAGTTATGGTTCTACATTCTACCCTTTGTGAGGATACAAAGGCTAGATTAAAAATCTGGATAGAAATTTAGTCTAACTTGTAGTTTCTGTCTTAAGTAGTCTTAGTGTTGAAAAGGAACGTTAAACTCCACTCAGCTAACTAAAAGATCTTTCGTCACTAAAAGAGAAAAAAATTAGAGCTCCATAACTTCACACGCACTTGAATACCAAAGTTTCTGCTATTTATATGATTATTAGATATAAACTGTAAGAAGTACAAAGAATAGAAAGTGGAACAAGAGGAACAAAAAAAAAAAGCGAGTGGATCTTTTGATGAAAATTCCGTCTTGGAGTTTGAATGAATAAATTACTCCGATGCCTTGCTGCCAAACAACAGAGTCAGAAACAATAAGAATAGTCACATCGGGGAAATGTAAGTCTTTAATCAAACAAACAGAAGAAAAATGAGTTCCACCCGTCAATAGGCTAAAGAAAGATCAGGCTCACATCTTTTTTTTTTCGTTCTTGCGTTTCGCTGTAATTTCTCCCGCCATTATCGACAACTGTATATCACTTCTTTACTTCTTCCATTCTCGCAAGATCAATAATGATGAGAGTCGTCTGGTACTACGCGCCATCCGATTCGATTCTCGACATGTTCGTGTGACTCTAGAGATGAGTATAATTCTGGTTTGCATTTCTCGTGTTATTCTAGAATCACTTACTAATTGGCTATAACGCATCAGTGTCAGATTCTCCAAAAATAGTTCCTGTTTCACGTTTATTAATCTTCGTGATCATTAAACAGGCATTTGCATCAATTGTGCGATTTGTTTCCTAGCTTCTATGCACGCAACACTGGGAACAAACTTTTCTCGTTAACAACACAGTTAATTACGAATTTCAAAGTTTGTTTCTGTTCGTGAAGATGAAGTATTTGAAGCTACATATTAAATATGGAAGTTTAGGTCTTAATCCACAGAATATATCGGAGTGTCCCCAGAACTCAGTCTTTGAAAAACCTAAACGAGTGGAAGTATTCTGTACCACATCAATTATTTCACTGAATTTCATCATTTTCTATGCACCCTGGGGCAAATTATAACGTCGTTACCTCTTGTTGAAAAAAAATGATTTAAGACTTCTAATTTCTTGTAAGGTAATTGCAACTAAATTTTGTATAAAAACCATCAGTCAGGCTGCTATCAAATGTGTTGTAATTACATTAGGAACAATACTTGCAAAACCTAGTACAAAAAATAAAACGAACTATGAGGTTGCTCCGACTGGTCTCGACACCGCTTTGTATCTAGAGCATGACTATAAAATCTCAAACCAATAGTAAAGTTGATGAACACCTCATTACTCTAATACAAAACTGACTCAACACGTCTGTCAATATTCTCATCACATTTCTTCATGTTGCTTTGAACTCTCTTCAACCTGTAAGGGTCTACCAAAGTCATTGCACTGCATTTTCTAATGTACATGATTTAGATCCAGAAATTTTGAAGCATATACCTACGAGTTAAAAGTTCCTCATATTACAAAAGACTCACGTTTTACGGAATTTGAGGTTATGTGAACGTGATGATCAGTTTACAAGGCAACACTTTAAAAAAAATCATCATGTAGAAAGAGTTATATATCCAGTAGTGCATATTTTCTACATAATACAGTAGTGCTATTGATTTCCTCTTTGTAGGAAGACTTAGTCTTTCTCATTCTCTCGACGAAAATGTTGTGATGGTTCCTTCAAGAGTAAATTTTAAAAAAGATGTATTTTTTTAATGATTTGTAAAAGACATAAACCTTAAAGTTAATTACAAACTCACAACAATTAAACGTTTAATGAATTTGTTTCATAACATCGATATTAATATTTTGAACTTATGCGAGAACTCTTGAATAATTCAGGGGCCGCGGTGGCTCAGTGGTAGAGCGTCCACCTTTGTTGCATGGGATCCTGGGTTCAAACCCTGCTTCCGTCAAGTGAACTTTGTGGTGGACAAACACCGTGCGTGTGGGTTTTCTCGGGGTTCTCCCGTTTCCTCCCACTTTCTTCATTCCACCATATCATTCATTACTCATCAACACCGTCTCCTTTAGCCTAGCCGGCATAATCGTGGGACGTAAAACTCAAAAAATTCTTTTCATTTTCTTGAATAATTCGAAAGAAGCTTATACATTGGCAAATAACCTCATCACAATGCACTAATATATTGTAGACAAATATATTACTAAGGCCTCTTTTACTCGTCTGGAAATTATTTAGATACACACCATACTCTGATTAAACTATTAATTACAATGCCTTGTTAGTTGACTCTAAAAGAAACAGCGAAATTGCAGTTTGGATTTTTTTTAATTCTTTCTTTTCCGAGTCTCTTGCTTACAAAATTCACGCTACAAAGGCTTGCCTTGTAATTGGAATGTTGAATTGGAATGAGTTTTCTCTATATAGATACGTTCAAAGAATTCATACGTTCGTTACTGAGTTAGGTAGGAAAACAACAGACACACACACACACACAGAGAAGAGGTTCATACTGAAACCCACGCGTTAGAGTCACACAACATTCCGTAGCTGAATGTACCTAGCTCTAAAATCGATTTCCCCCCTCATGTTAAAAATACAAAGCGTCCCAAGAGGAAACTTGTACAAGTTTAATCTGACGCAGAGAAAATCAATATTGTGAATTGTGCTCTATTCTTTTAGTGATTTGATGGATGATTCCGACTAGTTGCTGGAAAAGTGATTTTAGCAATTGGATTTTTTATTGCTCGAGTGCTTGTTTTAATGCATGTTGTATCGACAAGGAATTGCCTAGTTGGTATCCAGTACAGCTAAATGCATGTACAGACAATGAAATTTTAGTTCTAATATTATTTTTCTAAGCCCTATTTTTTCGTGCTTCAAATATGCTCCTTTTATATTTAAATTTTAATTATCAACTACCCGTTTATTCTACGTATAATACAGATATAACTTGTAGCATGTATATACTATTCCCGGTACATCCTAGGCTATTTCTAGAAATTTAATAAGTACTGTCTGGTAGGAATGAAAATTTTCATGTATTTTGTATTTTTCCATACGTGTAATTTGTATTTAATTTTAAAAATAACTAAATACTTTTCACGTTACTTATAAGAAAACTCATTTCTCTGCTTCTTTAGAAACAATAGCGTGTACCACCTTCCTACTGAGCTGTGAATAACGTAAAGATATCATAATTACATATTATGATGTAAATGTATAATTAAAGTAAAACTTAAGGCTATGAAATAGAGTTCAAAATTGTTTGCACTATTTTCGTTGTTCAAATTGTGCTTCAATTGAAAAATGATGAATTGTGTTTAATATAGCATATGTATACAAATAGTATAAGTTAAGCTTGAGTAATATACTTGAAGTATTCTATAAATGAGGATTTTCAGATGGGGACATTTCCACAATTACTAATTTTACAGTAGAAACAAAAAAATAAAATGAATATGTTTTCGTTTGGTAGAAACGACTAACTTTACATTGTGATTTCTATCATAAATGTTCGCATTTTATAAACTATGTTGCTAATCCTACAAAGTTCATCAGAAAAATTTAGAAATTGTTGAAAAGTGAAGTTCGGAAAAGCTGGAAATGTTCTCTTTTAAAAATAAGCTCATCAAATGTGTTTGAACTACGCTGCAACATACAAATGCAAATCGAACTTAAAATTGGGAATTACAATTCACATATTTATTATAGATAGCCAATCCAATTATAGACTAACAAAAATGCATAGCTTTAAGCCACAAGACGTAGGAATGAAAAGTTAGTATTAAGGTACATTTTTCCAGTGCATTGCCTTAACAGTCTGCCTAAAACCTAAATGTTCCAGGTTTGATTGTCGGTAGGGTGGGATTTGTTCTTACTTTCTCCTGTCTTCCACTTCTGCTTTGGAGATTTCAGCCTCTCTAGAGAAACCTGATGAGTAAAGGTCACCAAAACGTGGTGCTGACAACACATCTCCTCTATATGCTGAATTCAATTAATTGTGGACCCTGGCCTGCACACCATATATGCGCCACATTGGCCGGATTACAAATGTGCCACCTACAGTCATGTGTAATGTCCCGAGATTTCTAATGCGTGTCACATAACTTTTGCATTCAAAAGAGACGTTAACAATCAGTGAATGAAGTCAGTGGTATCTGGTTCAAATCAATTAAATTCACACACACATACACACAAAATGAGATTTAACATCAAGGAACTAAAATAAAACTAAAGAACCGGGTTAAAATTTAAAAACAAAAGAAAAATTCCCATCCAAGGTCGCAGTGATGGTGAGCAATGTGTATGTTTACATTTGATATAATCTATATTTAAGTGTTTGTTTTGTTGAAATATAATAGTTTATGTCAAAGTATAATTGTAGAGTATAGCTTTTCTCAGGACAGAATAAACGGTACGGATAATCATAGGTACGAGAAATTTAATCTTGGTTCACCAATATAATTAAACGGTTCAGTGAGTCATATTTCCTTTACCCTGGAAGAAATTACACCAATAATGAATAAAAAATGTAATGTGTTTTAATGTTTATTCTGTGGATGCCGTAAAAGGGGAATGAGTCCATGAATGGTTATATTAGCCCACACGGAGCAAATAGTTTTGAAGTGCAGTGTAGTAGATAAATAACTTCTACAATTTCACAGTGTCACCTATGTGTAATGAACTGCATTAAGATAATGCACTGTACCTGAATCGAAATAGACATATAAAAAACGTTTTATTTCTTGTTTGCATGGTTGAAAATTTACGCAGGTGCTTTCATAACAAGAAAAATGGTGGTACAGGTGGAGAAAGTTTGAGTAATGGAATTTTGCAGGATTCTACTCTATGACCATGGAGCAAAGACCTTTCGTACATTGTAAAGGATATCGTGCACATGCTACCGTCGCTGTGAGGTATGATGAATCTACTACCACAAGTTTCTGCTCTCATTCATACCACCAACGCGGAGTTATTTACCTGTGTGTGATAAAATCTCGCTCATCGTGTAGATATGTTCAGCATGGCAGGAGGTGCTTAACATACTGAATAAATGTAACCATGAACTTCAACTTTGAGAGATTTCTTCACATTGACGTATAAGATGTATATGTATTGCTGTTCGTTACAAAGCGTGGTATTGTAGTAGTGAATATACATATTTTAAAATAGCTTGAATTACAAGTAAGTAAATTTAATACCAATCAACAATTGTATAGGTCAAACGACAGTCAAATTTTACTGTAGTAATATCTCCCTCTACTAGGATTGCTAATATGAATGTCGGTACGATGACAAGTCCTCATTAATTTTTTGTTGTTGAATAGACTAGTGCTTTTGTGAGAATTTCCTTGTAGTGATTTCCCGCAAGTGGTTATCCCGTTCCGTTGGTACTTGACGGATTTTACTGAATGAGTTTAGTTACGAACTCATGTCTCTTATGTGTGATTTTTATTTGACGGTATTTATGATGAATATGATTGTCGATGGGAAGCAACTGAGGCGTCCCCATAATTATAAGAGTTTATAAAAAAATATTTGATTTATAAATGGAAGTCCAATTACATTAGGAAGACCAACGATCATTAGGAAGACCTAAGCACAGATTGGATGACAATGTTAAGATGGATCTCTCAGAAATAAGTATCCAAAGTAGAAACTGGATCCAGTTGGCTAAGGACAGAAGACAATGGAGAGCTTTTGTGAACGCAGGATTGTACCTCCGGGTTCCGTAGGTCATAGAGTTAGTTGGTTAGTTACGAAAATTACCCAGACTGCCTTATTCATTTCTACTACAGCTGTTGCCGAAACGTAACCTAACTCTGAGTGTACATATATGTATTATACTGTGCAACTTTGGCCTGGTTTAATTACACTATATTTGTTATTAGTGACATAACAAAGATAAAATTCTCAAGTAGTAACTCTATTACATTACATTTAAAAAAAGTAATGTTCTTGAAGTAAAAGTTGACACTATAGTCAAATTTTTAATCTGGTTATCCTATGCATTTTTCTAGCATAAAATGGTAAGTTTTTATAAAATATAAGCTAACATCATTTTATTATTATTATTATTATTATTATTATTATTATTATTATTATTATTATTATTAGTAGTAGTAGTAGTAGTAGTAGTAGTAGTAGTAGTAGTAGTAGTAGTAGTAGTAGTAGTAGTATTTCTGCAACAGCCTAGGCTCTCTCTCTCTTTCAAATGTATCATAACTAACATTTCTAAACCCAGTAATGTAACAATACTTCCTGGCATGATATGTTAATTTATGTCGCTTGACGTTAAGCATATTTGAGTAACTCTTAATGTTTTTCTACAGATTAAACATCTAATACTATTTATGTCTTCCATTGAAAAAAAATACAAATTTTGCCAAAAGGGGTTGAATGAATTTGAGATTGATTAGTTGCGTTTTACACAAGCTGTTCGCTCCAGTAAAACTACTCGACATGGTAATTAAATAAATTCACTTGTTGATGTTCAATCTGTGTTCTATTTATTATATTTTAGCTTACGTTTCAAACATGAAGCACAATTCAGACAGGACTTGGGAAAAAAAATTGGTACTCATACCCTTCTTTCGCAATTCCCCTAATAAAATAAGTAGGTTGTTAAATAAATACGGAATAACAGCAACTCACATGCCACCTTTAAAGACAAGGAAAATAATACGCTCCCTGAAAGATCATAAAATATTAGGCACACCAAGTGAATGTGACTTAACATATATTTTGCAAACAGGACGTGCAACAAAAAAAAAAAAAAAAAAAAAAACGTTGTGAGGAGCATACAAAATGTATGTATGATTAAATCAACAGAGGAGTCAGCATTAAGGCAACATGCACTAGAAGAACAACATAAAATTTAGTTTCGAAGTGTGTCCGTTATATACAAACTTACTCAAGGATATAAAATTTATTAAGAGAAGCAATAGGAATTACGTGATATTGTAATGTATGGTAGAGAAGCAGTGTATGAGTTTATCCCTCACTTTTTTATGTAAAAGACTGTACAGTTTATACACTGAATTACAAATACGTACTGTCTTTAATAGTTTTTTCTATAACTTGGACCTCCTCCCTAGAGCAGCTTGAAGGTCTTGTGGTTTGTTGGTTAGAAAACTCTTTCCCGTATCATCGCTGAGGTGGGATAGTATATACTGCCTAGTGCAGCGCGGAGATTGGTAAGAAATCTCCTGCCCGAAGCAGCGCAGAGTAAGGTTAGGGAATTTCTTTCCGCCAGAAAAGCTTGGAGACAAAAGTAGGAATTGATTAGTTGGAGACTGATGTTTTCTGTCTCTTTGTGTCTTCTTTTATAGTTAGTTTTGGAGACGGAGCTAGTTTTGGGATGTTTTGTTACAATAATAATAGTTTAATAATAAAGTTTAATAATAATAATAATAATAATAATAATAATAATAATAATAATAATAATAATAATAATAATAATAATAATAATAATAATGAAAACTGCTATATTATAAATTTGAATGAAACAGTGAATTATAACATATTTGATAACAATAATTATACAACTTCTCGAATTAGTAAATATCTGACGATTGCCGCAGTCAGTACGTTTCAAATGTAATTTAAAATAAAATAAATAGAACACTCATGGAACATCAAAAAATTAGTTTATTTAATTCCGTACATTTCCGTGAAAATTATGTGAAGCATGTACTTAATATGGTGTCACAAATATTGAAATAGAAGCACTGATTTTGCTTCCGAGGTTTTCTCATAAAAAGTTCTGGCTGCTTGCATTAGCAAATAGAAACAGGGCAGTTCGCGGACGAGCAGAATTCTAAGGTAACATTCTGCACAGAGTATAACATTTTGCATAATGTATATACACGTAAAAGTAAAGGATAACTGGACATAACGTTTAACTATGGTGTTCGCAAACGCTAAGCTGTGTTGTACATAAGTAATGTTACATATAGCGGATACAGTATAGATATATATATATCTATATATATATATATATATATCAACAGAACGTACAGAATTCAATTGGTATTCTCGATTTTGCGGGAACGAGAAAGTTGGAATGAGTTACCAGGAAGCCATTATACGTATTTTGGAAGAATACTCTAAATACAGTAATAGATGTTACTCGTCAAAAAGTCTGACAAAATATTTTTTTTAACGATACCGGAACTAAAACAACAATTTTCAAAGACCATGCAAGTTTTAAAATATTAATCAAATTTCTCTAAACAAATATATGACAAAGAAAGCAAAAGATTGCTTACAAACATAACCATTATCCCAAGCATACCAGAATATATGGGCGCATCACCGTGATACAATACAGACCCAGTTTCGCACTGCCCAAAATCGAATAGTTGCAAACTACCATTCATTCCAAGCAAGCTGATAGACAGTCAAAACAAACTCCCTTATTCTTGCCCTCTTTGCCAAAGCAAAAGGAGAAAGCAAGTCCTTGACCTTGGCGGAGGAGAGGGGGACTTTTGTTCGGTGCTATTTCGTGTTAAATCGAAATTTCCACCCAAATTTATTCTCATTTAATGTTGCTGAGAAATCATTTTAAAAAGTTGCTTTTATCTACTATCGATCCCTGCTACCAGCAATAACCATGTTCAATTTTCGTCTTTTAAAGATCCGTTGATTATAACTTACATATCAAAGATTTGGTTTTAGTCGTATTTTAAATTGAATTTCTGAAAACAAAAACTCGTTTGTAATCAAGTTAATTTCAATAATTCTCTTATTTCATATTCTGATTAGTTTAATGCAAATCAATCTTTCCAAATCCTACCTCTGTGTCAAATTTCAACAAATGTTAATTTCTATTAGATTGGGCAATCGAATATGTGCAGCAGGTATGTCAAACTCAGAATCTCAAGTATTTCAGTAGTCACTAGTGAACGATAGCGCGGGCCACAAGAAACGAAATCATTTTCATGTATCTGAAAGTGAGTAAATACATAAAATCCTACATAAGAGTGTAGTTCTTTAAATAATAGAACAACACAAAGAATTCAGATAGTAGACGGATATCTATTGTTTCTCTGCCGATATCTGGCATATTTTCACTGCAAATATCTTTCGGATCTCTGGAGATATGCTGCTCGCATTTGCAGTTTTGCAAAAAAGAGATTAGATCAATGTCTGTTAATTTGGGTTTCACTGAGTACCTGTTTCTTTTCATAAGGGAAAAACGTTGTTAACAGTATAAAAATATATTTATTTTTGTTATTCTCTCGGGCTAATCCGAGGGCCGCAGAAAAACGAATCAAAGGCCGTATGCAGTCCGCGGACCACAAGTGTGACACATCTGATGTAGAGTATTGATTTGGTAAAATATTCCTTCGTAGTACAATGTAGGCCTATTTAGTGTTCAATGAAGCAAACATTCGTGTCTTGCAGTTTATATAAATATATATATATATATATATATATATAATACGGAAACATCAGTTTATTAATCAGATGAGGCAGGTGTTTTTGTAATCATTTGAAGTTCTGTTGTTATTATATTAGCTCTCTGACACACTACCTATAAAGATTGAATTGACTTGGAATTTGATAATAATGTGATATTACCATATAAATACAGTAGGTATCATTTCAATTTGCAATCCTGTCATCTCTTGTCATTCTAACACGACCTCACAATGACCGATTACCAAATAAACGGAAAATTTTGGAATTAAATGTGTAATTATACTTAAAGATTGTAACTTATCTCACAAACTGACTAATATAATTGTTTAAAAATATGCATTGTAATTATCAAACATATAGTTTGTTCTTTATATACGTTTAAATATATTCTAAATCTCAATGTGTGGGAATTGGTGATAAGAGCAACACAAATATTTATGTTTATCAACCCCGAGCGAGGGTGTAGTGGGGTGAGGGTTTATGTGATATTCTACCAGGTTAGGTGTAATGCATAATAAATAGACCTCAGTAAACATCTCTTACATAGAGGTGGGTTCATGCATTCAAAGTTGATCCGTGATCATCTTGTTAGCACAGTTCACGTTAATATCCATGTTTTCTAATTTGCCTTGTTATAAAGCATTCTCCTCTACACTGGCCCTGTTAGCGCACTTTGAAGTATGGAAAAGTAAATGCATATTTTTAGACAAAAATAAGCAAATCTTTTTTAAAAAAAAAATATTTTTTTATTACTGTCAAAACGAGAGAACTGCTCACCTTACCCCTATAATATTAGAGCTTCAATATTCGGAATTTAATACAAAAAGAGCACAATTTATAGTTATGTTTCAGATTTATTTTCAGAAGTCCTCCTGAGGTTTTGAAAATACCGACCAACCATGACCAAAAGTAACTTTTTGTATGTAGAAAAAAGTTCGGATTTCTGAAGAAAATTCTGTCTACGCCAGTGTGTCATGAAAAGGTCATAGTTTTATTCCAAAAATCTTGACCACCCACTTTGCTTTATCAGGCTATTTCCTGGCAAAGAAAACATATCATGATTATCAACAACACTCTACCGAAATCCAAAGCGGTTCAAATTTATTATTATTTTCGGTTTTAATACAGATTTCAGTAGAGCAAAAACAATAAACGCTATCAAGATGCGATTTTCAGTTCAGTGTCACAAGAAAAGGTTCAATCTGCTACGTTGAAGCTCTCTACAAACCGAAAGTGGTTAAAATTTCTCATTTCCGTTTCAGCATTTATCGTCACATAAGCACGGTAATAGATAACGAGAAGCGTTTTTTTTTGTGTGTGTGTGTGTGTGAATGATTCATCTTTTCAATACAACATATCATGATTATCCACAATATTATATCAAAACCGAAAAAGCTTCAAATTAACTCTCATTTCTGGTTTCAGTACAGATTTCCGTATAGCAAAAACGGTAAAAGATATGAACAAGTGGCTTTTTGCAATCAATGCAATGTCCCAAGAATATGTTCTATCTCCTTTCTTAGCAGTGTTTCTTTCAGAAACAATGTTCCGGGGGGCACAGTTAGTATTCCGGGGGGACTGCTGATACTATTCTATTAATTATTATATTATAGACGTATTATTTTGGTCTTCTCCGGGGGGGCACTCTCAGAGCTCCGGGAGGACAGTGCCCCAAAAAAACAGGTCTGGAAGAAACACTGTTCCTTAGGCCACTATTCAAACCGGAAGTGGTTGAAATCAACTATTTTTGTTACAATACTTATTACTATAGTACAAACACAGTAAGGAATAATGAGTAATGACTTTTAGTCCTAGAAGCGACAGTTCTATTAGCGACAGGAACTGTTATCTGTCCTATGAGCGACCGATTCATTCACATTGAGATGATGGAAGATGATATGATTCCATCTCGAAATATGTCTGCCTCTGGTGTTATTAACGTCCGAACAACCTTGGTATGGAATACGTGCCAGTGATGCTGTTCGTCAAAAATACTTTTCCTCTACTCTGAGTGCAAATAAAACTTATTTTAATTTTGAGCTAGATTTGACATAAAACATATCAAATAACTTAGCAAGACAATAGGGATATTTTCATGAAAAGCATATTCCTATGTAATTATTGAAAATCTAGTTGTAGCATCCCATTTATTCAAAAGCTCTGCTTTCTGAACTTAATTTGATTCAAATCTAATTACTCACTAATCACAGTAATAGACTATATTTTATTTTGGAAAACTTAAAAGTGTAACAGTTTCGCCAACTATATACTTTTTAGACTTCCTAAGACACTGTGAATAAAATAAAAAAAAATCAATAATCAAAGACTTCTTTTGAGATCCCTTACATCAGATTGACTATTCTCAACCAATCCCACCAATTACAATGCAGTTCACTCTAAACAATCCAAAAGGTAAATACACTCTTTAAACTACTTTTTCCTTTATTGTAAGCTACTAAAACGTAAACTAATTGCTTAATTTGCTTTCCTCCCTTGTTTTGACGTATACATAAAAGCTTGTCGTATAGCAATCTGAAATAATCCCTTCTAACTAGACGAACTGTGAAGTCCTGCGAGAGATTTGTAACTTGTGCAATAATTTCTTCGAATACACAAGAAATAAGATTTCTTTGTTATTAGATTTCTTTGATATCCTCAAGTGGTGAATACCCTCTTTCCATGGGCGCCCCCTGGTATAGAAAATTTATACGTAATATCGCAAACCACGTATATTAAATACCAGATATACCAGACGTGGTTTAGCAACCATGGAGATGCCCCTGCCCGAAAAAAAATCTTCGGACACCCCTACCTCCTTCTGATTTCTTTCTTATGCCATAAACATATTCAAGCTAAATTTATGCTCTGTATCATTTTAACATGAAATGTTTAATTATATTAGAATCATAGACAAAGACGATAGTCAGTGTATTCATAGAAATTAATTCAAAAATGTAATATTACGGAGAACGTATAAAAGATTGTTAATGTAATGAGAGCATTTTCACGTATTAAATTCAGGTGGAGCGAAATTTTTCATAGTACATTTTGTTAGGTTCTAAATCACATTAGCATTAAACAAGTTAAAGAAGAGAGAACCTTATTTTATTCCATTATCTTAGTATGAACGAATCGGTGACTCATAGGGCAGTTAACAGATCGAATCGGTAGCTCATAGGACAGTTAACAGTTCCTGTCGCTAATAGGACTGTCGCAAGTGGGACGACACCGATTCAGCTTCCGAGGAACAGATTGTATATTTGATCTTATTACTCTATTGTAAGCAGTACTTATACATGCACTACTTCAAGCTTCATATTGAATTTCTGTAGTTTGGAAGACTTAGTTTCACACTGTGAAACGATATTTACTTGTTTCTAAATTCAATCCTGACTTTACATAAAAGTGTAGAGCTTTTAACCCTTTAATAAGCAAACATTGATAGCATTACCATTAAGATATTTAGTTTGCTTT
Source organism: Thermobia domestica (assembly GCF_964235325.1). Classification (NCBI taxonomy): domain Eukaryota; kingdom Metazoa; phylum Arthropoda; class Insecta; order Zygentoma; family Lepismatidae; genus Thermobia; species Thermobia domestica. The sequence continues at coordinate 160,078,283 of NC_137459.1, read as the reverse complement.
TATGGTTGAACCATGTCTTCCTTATCATAATTTTGTAGTGTTTAAAGTATTTTGTACTTTGGTTACAAAATACAGGTTGATTATTTCAAAACAACATTGCCATAAAATAAGTCTTACTTGTAGCTACTGAGCAACATTGTCCTATTATGGTCAAATATCATAAGAATACTCTCAGTAATTACCAACAGTTTCGTTGAAATATTTTCCTACAGAGCAAGAAACCACAAATAAAAAAAAAGAACTTTCATGGAACGTAGGAATTAAAGCTTCTACAATACAAAATTTAACTGTCCCTTGTTGAAGAAGATTAGAAATATCTAAAGAAGCGATCTGCAAATCATATATATAAATATTGTATTAAAGCAATAATGCCAATTAAATGATCCCTGACGTTATAATTCGTGTGGATAACGCAATAGAATGCGATGTTGCTTGAGAGCAACACTGTAAAATAAAGGGTTAGAAACGAAATGGGTGAACAGGTGCTTCTAACAAGACTATAAATGAATCAAATTAACGACATACCTCAAATAACTTAAATCTACAGCTTTGAATTAGGATTCCTCATTCTAGTTATATTTCACTTTAAGTACTTCATAGTTCTATAAGAAATTTTAATTTATTTCTTCCTTCAGCTTTTTTTCATAATGAATCGTCATAAACTTCCATAAAATGAATTTTAATTCGTAAGTTGAAGAAGCTCCGATTTGTGGTATTCATGTTTACGTTTGATTAGTGTGATGCTGCATTATATAAAGTATACAAAAACACACAAACAAAAAAGCGCCGCTACGGTAAATAGTCGCAGAAGTGACACTTGCAACTTGTACCAGGAAAATTGAATTTTGGTTCATATAATTTGTTGCTTTCAGAAGGTACAAGAGCGACTGCTGTTGGGAATATGTTTGTTCTTCCTGCACCAGTTTCTTTAGTTTTCGTTCGTAATAACCAGACAACCTCCTTCACAAGTCACAATTAGTTTCGCATTGCAGTCAATGAAAGCCTTTGCTCCCGAGAATTCCCCGCAGAGTCCTATTCACTCATGCGGAAGTATATTTACGACTCACCGCCGATTCCCATAGCAACTCGAAAGGTTTCCTCCAGCTGTTAGGAAACAAAAACAAAACTTCCTCCTTTTGTTTCCCTTATCGTGATTTTTATACAAAACTTGCCAAAAGTAAACAATACAGAAGGAATATATAAAATTGAATTATGTAACATGCAGGTCAAGGATAAAACAAATGAGTCGATTCTAACTTCAAGGACAAATATTCTTGTTAATATGAGTTTCAGAAATAGATGGTTACGTGGTAATAATAAAAACAAACCAGTGTGTTTCGATAAGAATGTATTGTTATTGAAACATACATAGTTTTATTTTTATCCACATAAAGGAATAGGTTTGAAGGAAGATCCAGGATTAGTCCAGGAAGCTGCAGAAAAGTGAATTGCACTTTTCATATTAGAACACAAGTTTTTATTATTAAAGAAATTGGAAACTAGTAGTTTTTTTCTTTCTTTTTTTTTAGCTGACAAGGGAACATTCAGATTTGGTGAATTCAATTGCTGAAAATTATTGCTAGCACTGCATTCAGCACCAAAAGAGGCAGAGAAAAAGAGGATGTATAGTGACAGACCGTATACAGGGTGGGAGATAAGTGAGGGCAAAGTGCGAAGATAGAACGTAGAAAATATTTAGAAATGACAAGTTAAATGTGAAACTAGTAGAGGGATCGAAGTCAAATGTTCGATATTAGGAATGCATGTAGAGCTCCACTGAATAGGCGTAATGCGAATCATGAGGTACATGAGAAAAGCGCAATAAGAATATACAAGAGAGAGCTAATGTGACACATGGCTCTTGATGCAAATCGTCTATTGAAATCAATACTGGCCAATACTGTAACATGAGGTGTTCCACGCTATGGCAATGTAGTACTGTCGTAAAGATGAGGTGAATGAGGAACAACCACAAATGTGAATGAGGCCACTTTCCAACCAATCAACGCCCCTATCCACCCAATATTCATTCGCATGCTGATTAAAATGCAAATATGACCAAGGATAACCTGAAAGAGTTCATGACTGAAGTTTTTTGGTCTTCTATAGAGCAGATAAAACTGCTGCTCCTCATTGTTTCACAGAAAACCAATAAAAATGAAGAGTTGGGGCGGAAATCGTTTTTCGTTCTTCAAATGCGCCCACTGTTGTTTCCATTTTTGTATCAAACACATAATCACTCTTAAGGTCCATAACAGTTGCTATTAAACAGAGGTCTCCCCTTTCCTGTATAATCTTCTTGCGCTAGTTCCAATGTGGCGGCTTTTCAGATGTCTCCCATGATTCGGATTACCTATTAAGTGGAGCTCTACATGCATTCCTAATATAAAACATTCGATCTCAATCTCTATACTTGTTTCAAAATTAACTTGGTATTTCTAGACATTTTCTACCTTCTATCTTTGTCCTCACATCTCTCCCATCCTGTATACAGTCTGTCATTAAACACCCTCTTTTTGGATCAAAAGATCCAATATATTTCAGGCAAAAATTTTCTTGTAGAGCATATATCTCGAAAACTACATATAGTGTAGTCAAACCAAAACTAACAATTTACTCAGTATGATGTGCTTATTCCGCAAAAAAAAAAAAAAAAAAAAAAAAAAAAAAAGATTTAGGGACCTTTCAAACATTTTGTGGGCCCTGATCCAAAAAATTCAATATATTTCATACAATCAAACATTTTCTTGTACGCCCCATATTTCGAAAACTACATACAGTGTAGCCAAACCGAAACGAACAATTTATTCAGTAGGTTTGCTTATTCCGTAAAAAATATGAAAATTGAATTTACTGGCCGTTTAAAAAAATGTAGCTCTTGATCCAAAAAAGTGGATATATTTCATTGTCAAACATTTTCTTGTATGCCTTATATCCGGAGAAATACATATAGTGTAGCCAAACACAAACTATAACTTAACTCACAAGCAACATCACCCAATTGTCCGCCTCCGATTCCAGTGATTTTTTTTTCTGATAGAGGACATGTATGCATTCTTTGTGATGACAGAAATTCTTGCCATCGTACATGTTTTCTATTTTTTCATAATTTCTAAGAGTTGTGATATGGTTATTAGAGATTACTGAAGAAGTTCCTTACAACCCTTTGTAAACGGAGTGTTAATGAAAGAACAACCATGTAGATACATATAAGGCCTAAGGAGAAGTCGTATGGTAGGTATGACCTTGACGGCAGCCATCTTAAAATCCACCATTTTGAATTAAGGTCATTTTTTTAAAAAGGAAATAGGGTAATATAATACACAATTTCGGGCTATAATTTGATCTGGAAGACAATGGTGAAGTTAGTTTAAGATACGCTCATTTAGGGAAAAGTTACAGGCATATTAATTGTTTATACTTACTATGTGCTTAAGTCCCTTACCTCCGCTCCTAACTTTACCTCCACTAATGATAAGTGGACAAAAGTTTCGGTAATACATATTATGCCTAGAGGGAAGTGGTACGGTACGGTAAGGGTAGCCTTGACGACAGCCACCTTGAAATCCGCCATTTTGAATTAAAGTGAAGTTTCGAAAAATGAAAACCATAGCATGTGACACCTCATTTTAATAGCAAATTTTCCCCAAAAGCCAATAGTGTGCTTATTTTTCTTCTATATTTAACCAGTATGAATTTAGGACTACTTCTAATGTGTACCAAACGTCCATTATTCGATCTTTCAAATTGGCAACACTCCTAATTTTCACCGCATGTTTTAAGATTCCAACTGGCACTTTGCAATTGTTGCCATGGCTCATGTCTTCTAAATTTATTACATTTTTAAGAGCTGTGATTTGTCAGTTCATGAATAGTGTTGGGATATGCATCCAGCAATCTATCTGAATTTTGAAGACTTGCTATGTGATTATTTATTTCCTATACCTGCCCTTCAGAAACTCGTTTGCTGACGTGAATATCGCACAACGAAACAACTCCAACTTTGCATTCAAGTAATACCATAGACGTAGCATGTAATGGATAGTAGATGAGACGAGAAATAAAATGAAAATTCGTTTCACAAAGGAAATCGAAATATGATTGTTGTGTAAATTTTGGTCTTTTGTTTTGCTTTATATTTATTCCTTTATTGTTTATTCATTTTTTTTATTTTCTATGGCAATTTTTTAGCAAGTCAGGCAAAAATGTCATTTATTTTCTAGCGATTGTTGTCGAAAGTTCATATTTGTAAGATTTATAGTCCGTTTTGATCGGGAACTCGATTAAGTTATACATTTTTATAAACAAGTTACCTGTTTTCATATTATGTTCATGGTACAAACAGCGTGTTGGGGACAGTCATATTATGCCTCTTTGATATTTTCTATCATTGCTGCTGTTCCTTTAAAGTTGAATTTATTAAAAATGTTTTATTGTTTGTCGTTTGCACAACATGTAGGCTACATTTCCTGATCATTTTGTGTTCATATAGCAATTTGTTATTATTTTTATTTGTATTTCTTTACGTCACATAGGACCATAGGCTTCTCATATACTCTGGTTTGAAATAAATAATTACATTGCAAGTCTCTAAATTCAGAAAGATTGCTGGATGCTTATCCGAACACTATTCATGAACTGACAAATCGCAACTCTTAAAAAATGTAATAAATTTAGAAGACATGAGCCATGGCAACAATTGCAAAGTGCCAGTTGGAATCTTAAAACATTCGGTGAAAATTAGGAGTGTTGCCAATTTGAAAGATCGAATAATGGACGTTTGGTACACATTAGAAGCAGTCCCAAATTCATACTGGTTAAACATCTAACAGTAGTCCAAATTATTGTTTCTTCACTGTATCCATATTTCCTGAGCTCCTCCCCTTCATTGCCCTATATTTCCCCTTATTTTGTACTTCTTTTCACTGTTTTAGAATTCATTATTGATTACAATAACAGCGCACAAGATAATTCGTGCAATGGTAGATACCGAAGCTGTACATCCTAGGTTTTCAAGAAAATCAGACGCGATATATTTTTTTGAGTATTTTCCCGTATTCAGCATGCAAAAATCTATAAGAATGAAAGTAGGACTTGCATGCAGTTTTCTGGTCGCAAATGTAAGTAATAGTTAAAATTCCGCTGTGTTTCTCTTTTGTACATTTCCTTATGAATATTTTAGAAGTATGGAAATAAAGTTAACATTTGCATTAGTTGATCTTTAAAATGAATCATTTTGTTTCCTATATTTATTCCAAGTTGAACCTCTGCATGGTTACGGCTGCTTTTCTTACAATGCTGAACATTATAGAAAGTTTGCATTACTGTGCTTTGTGCATCAAAATTGCAATAATATAAAATATACTACTTGCGCATTAAAAAAAACGCATTTACTACGTCGATGGCTGTTTCTATCAGTCATGTTTTATTCCGATTTTTAAAAATGTTTTACGTCACTGAGTAAAAAGAATTGATTTTTAACACGAACTCTTTTCTAAGAATAGAATTCACCTTATGCAGCTGGGAAGGATAGACATCGAAAGGGTAATATTTCAGAAGTATTCCTGCAAATGCTTAACTAAGTTTTTCTTGTAGGGAACTTTAATAACGTAATATTATTCAATACAATTTAGAAGATACGTACAATATTGTCAGCACGTACTCTTTATATATCAAAAACATAAATAGAGAAATAAAATCACTTTTTTGTGGAACACTTAAAGAACTTGAGAAACGTGTTAGATATTCTTCGGTTTACAGCCAGTTCAGTACTATATAGACACATTCACTCAATGAAAATAAAATACCTTGACATTGAGCATTTGTACAGTTTTAGCAATTATGCCAAATGAAATATGCATTTGAAAGACCAATTAATAGTAAGAAAAAAGTAGTAGTGTCACGTGTATACTAGTGGAGGACTTCGATATGTATGGCTTGGTACTTCTCAATTAATGTTGAACCCAGAAGTAGCAGTAGATTTCTAATACTTCTGGTTTTAGTACATAAATTAGAGTGGGAGATAGAATATATCTTTGGGATGCTTAATTGACTGCAAGAAATGACTCTATTTCTGTTTTTAATCTACAGATATCACCGCTAAGACCGGAAATTGTTCATTTTCTTTCACTTGCAATTTTGATAACTAATGAGATTAGAGTGGAAATGGAATATATTTTGGGGCGTTTAATTGATTACAGTAAACCACTTCCCGCTACCTGGTATTTTTTCTTTTATTCTATGACAAACCATGTTAAGACCGGAAGTGGCTTAGAAGGTTATGTAAGAAGATAGTACCTGTTCTTAGAGCGTCAAATCGATTCAAAAAGGAAGCGCTTCTCATTACCACTTAGTGCTTGCTCTATGTGGATCAATATTGAAAGTTGAAATTATAGTAGATGTCTACCATTTCCGGCTTTATTAGAGAATTAAGGATGGTGATTAAATTTATTTTGGGACGCTTATTTGATTGGAGAAAACCGCTCTTGCCTATTATCTTCCTTTCTCTATAGTAATCAACGTTAAAACCGGAAGTGGTTCATTTCTACGAATTGCAGATTGGATCGGCTCCAGAAAAAAAAATCGATTCATAACTTTTCACCATAATTCATCATCAAATTTGGTGGTTATTGGTCAAGTAGCACCCGAGAGTTTTGTCTCCTGAACAAACACACAAATAGGGTAAATATATAGGGGAAGTGCGCACAGTACCGGACGTTAACCAGTACCGGACAGTAGTTGTAGAGTCCGTATCCGATAGATGACAGACGTGTACTGGTTATCATCACCATTGTGTAAGTTCAAGGTGTAGGTGAGCAAGTTGTGACTTGTATCAGGCCATTGTGGAGAAAGATATTGGCGTTTGTAGCTGAATTGATGTGTACGTTGGTGCTGTATTTTAAGTTTTGTCTACTGTGTCGACTGTACGGGTAAGCACGTGAGCATTTTATTATATATATGACTTCTCTTATTGTGTGATGTACCCAAGAATGAAAATAAATATTGAATTACGGAACGTATTACTACGTGACCCAACATTATATGTTAACATGTTAATTTCCCAGTACCGGGCAGCATGTATGTTCCCAGTATCGGACAAGGACACAATGTCGTCGTTACGGAAATTTTAGTAGCTTTTCTCGTTGTTGTTTTTTCCAGGCAAGATGGCAAGCAAGAAAGGGGGGAAATGGGTGGAAGAGGATATGAGGAAGGCAACACAAGCAGTCATGGAAGGGCAAATGAGTCTGAGGGAAGCAGCACGTAACTTTCTGGTACCTAAGAGCACTTTAGAGGATAGAGTGAAAGACTTCAAAATTGGAAACAATAGAAATGACTCCTTAAATGGGCTGTTTTGATACATTTTCAGAAGAAATGGATTCGCAGCTTGTTAATCATCAAAAGGACATGGACAACCAATTGCTGTCAATGAACAAAAAGAAGTTTTTCACTTCACAGGGTAAAACACAGTTCTGTTAGCACGATTTCTCGCTCAGCTCAAGAAAGGTCTTCATTCGATCCTAGTATGCCGTCAACTTCAAGACAATTTCAGACAGTAGCTCAAGAGATCTACTTAGTCACAAGCGAAACAAACAGCAGGTTACCAATGAGAAGAAACAGAAGTGAAACCAGCCAAATTCTAACATCTACGCCACACAGGAAAGCATTAGAAGAAAAAGTAAGAGGAAGCAAAGCACAAGTGATAGAAGAAACGAAACTGAAGAGCATGCAGTTTCAAGTAGACGAAGACAACTCAATGAAAAGGTAGCTAATGAAAGCGAACAGACAGGTGCAAAGAAAAGTAAGAAGTCAATAAGAAAAAACTGACTTTGACACCAGTGGCACAGATAAGTGCAGCAGTGGATTAAAAGCCATCATCACTGAATGCATCATTTGTTCTGAAAGTGGACGAAGAGTGAGTGCAGTGTATTTTGTGCCACAAATGGGCTCATGTTGCATGCACAAATCAAGAGAATATTGACTATTATTTATGTGATTGGTGCAAATTTGTTTAGTGCTTGTTTATGTTCAGGTGAGATAGGACTAATTTACATCTTCATACTCCTTGTTCAGTACTGGGATATTGGCTTGACATTTCTTTGTTTGTATTATTATTGTTTCTGCAACGAGATGTGTTTTATTTACTTAAATATTTATAGAAGTGCCTTCAAACGTTTATTTACGTTTATATATCATACTATTCGTTGCATATAAAAGGAAACAATGTATTTTATGTTGTGTCCGGTACTGGGTAACGTTTTTGTGTATGCGTGAATTTGAACCTGATTTTCATTTTTATTTTAAACATATATGCTCTCCATTGTTGTAGTCTCTTTTACGTCAGCTCTTATAATACATGTCCAACTTTAATATGGTTGCATTACTTTCATGATGTACCTCTTACTTATCTCGTGAATTCGAAAAAACCTTAGGTGTCCGGTACTGTGCGTACTTCCCCTAAAGCAGTTTTCAAATTAAGCTCTTTAATAATAATATATGATGCGAGATTTTGCATTTTGATCATAGTTCAGACCTTTACTATAAAATAAAATATAATAGACGCAAATTAAAATTTGTAGAAATGCCAAATTAATGAGTTGGAAATAAACTGGAGCTTTTGAAGAATGCATGGACACTATGTTTGTCCACCAAAAATGTCAAACTTTCTGTAAGTTTCAAACAATAGTGTTTCACTACATACTCACATTCCTTAAATTTGCAAGTATAAGTTGGCTAGAAATGTATATCCTTGACTACGATATAAGATAATATAGTTTCTGCGAACAGAATACAAAGTGCGTCAAACATAAATTCGATGCATCTAAATGTGTCGATTGATACGTCTTTCTGTACAAAATAAGCCAGTTATGATAGGCAGTTGGTCTAAATAAAATTAACATACAACGAGAAAAGTGTATAAAACAAAAATATACATATAATCATCCTATAGTACTAAATAATGCAATCACGCTGAACTCATAATAATATAGCAAAGAATATTATTTGTTTAATATATATTCAATCGCCACTGTTATTTTAATGTATTGTCATGTGCTTTATAAAACATTTTTAGCTCATAAAGACTTGAATTTTACCCAGACTAACGCGTTATTGGATTCTAAATGTGTTAGATTGATTGATTAAACGCACATAACCTTTACTCTATAATAATGGCATCCGTAAATTTGTATTTCATTTATCTCTTTTTTATTTCTCTTTATTGAATCAGAAGCTCAAGAGAAAAAAGCCGTTAAAGAATGATCAATTCTACATGAAAAAAAAAGACTCAGTTCTGAGAGAAATATATTCTCAATACAGACAAAAAATATATATTTCTCTCTCTCTCTTTCACACACACACACACACACACACATATATATATATATATATATATATATATATATATATACGAAAAGATCAATTGTCATTCGATCATAACTTCATAACTTGAACTCCTTCGAACAGATTTAGTGCCCAAGAATAAAATAACACTTGAAAGCTCTAACAAAAAATCACTACACTTCATGGATCACTGACAGACTATTTCCGTGTCGTTTTGTGCTTCGTGATCGGAGAATTTATAACAAAAAAGTCTTAAAAGGTTAGCGTTAGATGCATTTAATATCTTTATCTTTTCTCTTTGCTTAACGTGAATTCAGGAGCAAGTTAAAGTAATCATTTTGATCAAATGTGCTCAGTAAATACAGAAGATGATAGTTGGCGTCTCCTTAGAATAAAAATTTGAAAATAATTATGATATATTTACACGTCTTTATATATATATATATATATATATATATATATATATATATATATATATATATATATATATATATATATATATATATACGTATATATACGTATATATAAGCTGAAATGCCCGTTTTTCGCACGTGGGGAATAGGTTTATGGGAAATATTTAAATCTCTTTCCCGTTATAATATTTATTTAAATGAAAGTTTAACGAAAAACAGAAGATACTCTTCTTTTGACATAAATATTGAAACCCTACTGAATACACCCTACAGAATACACCTTTAATCAAATTAATATGATTGAAAACTCAGCTTGAAGTGAATTCTAGCAATCTTTGAAAAGTCATTTTAAACGAGTCAGAAATTTTCCCGGCCCCAAAAACTATGAATTCGACACAAACTTCAGTCATTTTTGACATTTTACTTTTCACCTTCCCCACCACACCTTCTGCAAATAGGGATAAACTTGGACTTAAACGCATTGAGGTCATCACTATTCATTTCAGCGACCCAGGAAAGCTATGGATTCGACAATAATGTTTCATTTTCAATTATTTTACATGTCATGATTACCCCCTCCTCCCTCAAGGTGCTACGGGGCTGAACTTGAATTTAAATGGCATCTGTAGTGTCATTCTTAACCTAAGCGACTCTGAAAACTATGAATTCAGTACGAATATCCATCGTTTCTTATGATGTTTATGCCTGCCCCTCCCACTCCCCTAGAAGTGCTCAGGGAGTCTTTTACTCACTTGGGACTGAGCTTGGACTTAAAACGGCATAAAGACTGCTACCAATTAACTCGGAGGCGCTGAAAACACATGATTTGAGACTAATATCGGTCGTTTTCGATCATTTACTCACACACACACACACACACACACACATATATATATATATATATATATATATATATGCCCTACCCCTAGGTGTGCAATTGACATTATTCTTGCGAGTGTATCTTATGGGAATATGGAAATGTTGCTGTGCCATCAATGCCATAAAATGTAACTGAATTAAAACGTTGTATATCTACTCCCTTTGAATCCATAGCTGCTGACATGATAGCTTGTGTATGACAAGATATTCTACATTGAATATTTATACTTGTAATATAATCAAACTTTGAGAAACTTTCTGTCCATTGTTGCCTAGCACACTTTCCTAAAATAAATTGTTTCTTTGTGCTAAATACACACATTTCTTACATTCATTTGTACTCAATTCACACACACACACACACACACACACACATATATATATATATATATATATATATATATATATGGCCGGATTTAGGGGAGGTGCACTGGAGCACATGCACCCCCTTCACTGTAAATAAACACTATCTAAAATGAGAACCTAGCAGTGGAAAAGCATCATTTTCCGAAACTTTCTGCTGTCATGTGTCCGTTTGAGGATTAAAAGAAAGCTTAGTTTTGCAAAGGTAATAGTATAAGTCGATTTTCTGAAGGTTGAAGAAAAAGGATTCACTGAACAAAGTAATATTCCTCATTCAAACCACAGATGCCTAAAGGCTTTAAAAGACTTAAAAATTTAAATCAAATGTAGTGGTAGTTATTGATGCATCCCTGCAAGAAATCCTGGATTCGGCCCTGTATATATGTTTAATACATGTAAAGGTAAAGATGTACAGAGGGATAAAAATGTACTCACTATTTACTGATCCATGTCTAGTAACAAATTTGACTTGACGTGACAACTTTTGGCGCTGGCAAGATTATGATGTATACTAGAAATGACCGCAGGAAGCCCCTATACAACGCCCTACACAGGAAGCCTCGATAATAGTGAAGTGGGACTCCATCTTGTTGTTTGTATAAAAGTTCATCACCATACAGGTTTTGGATGGCAGACAAAACTCTTGCCTGAATCTTATCAAGATACACCTCACCTGTTACGGTACCCTCTAGGAAGAAGGGACCAATCATACCACGCACTGATAAACCAAACCAAACAGCAACACTCAGCAGGTTTTCTGCTCTGATCACATGAGAGTGAGGATTACTAAGAGCCCAGTAGACCCAATTGCGGAGGTTCACAGTACGCCTCGCCAGTCCAAAGAAATTTCCTTGCAAATTCCGCATCCTCGCTAACAATGTGCGAAAACATTCACAACAATCCATTCTTCGATTTGGGTAGTCCTCATTCATCGCGTGTAGCAGCCTTGGAATGTACACTTTCTACTTTGCCCTATTCAGAATGCCTCTTACACTTGACCAGATCATCCCACTTTCGCGCGCTGCATGGTTCACTAATTTTTGTGGTGATCGGGTGAAATATTGCAACCACCCCAGCACTGGGCCTCGGACTTGAAGCTGTTTGTGATCGGCTGGATCTCTCCTTGTGCACATCCTTAATTGTTCCTCGCTTCGAATTTATCGCGAATGCGGGCAATTGTTCGACGAGTTAGTGACAGTGTTCCAAACTCTCTCTGCCAATGCCGTTGTACTTCGTTAATGTGCTAGTATTTCAGTACCATTTCAATGCGTTCAACAAACGATAAACGAATCTCAACCATTACTAGCACTTGACTGCCTTCTGCTACACATGATAACATGGCTGACTCGTTCCACCACCAACCACCCGTATATGAGTGCGTCAGATTGATTGAAGTCATTTTTAACTATATCCTATCAGCAATGGTAATTTTTCCAAAGTGCCGAGGAAATTCCAAGAAAATCGATCTATGGTGAATCAACCCAATACCGTCAGATCACGTATGGCGACAGATAAAACAACAATTTTGGCACTGTTGGCATCATTCAGTAAAAGTCCTAAGAGAAGCTCGCGTAGTATACTCCAAGAAAGTGGTCTTAGTCCCTCCTCAACTATAAGCACTATATCAGTGATTAAGTGGCACCTTTGAAAACTGTAACTTTCCCAACACCTTACAGAACATAATACAGATCGTCGTCTGGAATGTGTTCAATGTGTCACAGAGCAGCTACAACAAAACTCCACATTCTCCTCTGATATATTGTTTACTGAGGCAAACTCTTAAGTATCGGACGAGGTTAGCAAACAGAACGTGATGTAATGGTCGGATAGTGATCTGTATTGGTTTGACGAATTCTCAGGTATTCCCGACAAGGTGGTGGTGTGGTGTGGCATGTGGGGTACTCGCGTTGTGGGTTCATTCTTCATCATGGGGACTCTAACGGTGATGGGTTATCGGCGCATGTTGTAAGAAGACATATTGCCATCACTACTGCAGAAGGATGGGTCATTCCCGAACTTTTCACGCCTCACCCATTACGGTACCTGTGTCGTGAGTACATCGTTCATCAGTTTCCTAATTCGTTGTTTAATCAGTAAGGCTCTATAGAATACCCCTGTAGTTCCCCTGACCTGACCCCACTGGACTATTACCTGTGGGGTCATGTGAAGTCTGTTGTTTATGCAGTAAAATTAGGGATGTGCAGCAATTCAAGGAACGAATTGTGAACGCATGTTTGAATATTACAGCCGAGACTGTGAGCAAAATTTGTATGACTGGAACTCAAAATGCATCTGACAATCGACCGGAATAGGGGAACACATTGAACACGTTTTGTAATAGGCCGTGGTTATCATATGACTGACCTCTTTTGTTGGGGACATAACAAATAAACAGTCATACCTTCATAATGCTTAGAACTAGATCAAAAATAACAGTGCCACTGAATATCTACGAAAATTTATTATTAAACTTATGTATCACATGCTATAGTTTTCATTTTTAAAATTATGTAAAATTCAAGATGGTGGACGTCATTTTGATTTGTCCTCAAACATTTCCCCATCCATATTTCCTACCTACATTGTCACTTTGGTTATATTTTGCCGCGCTTACCACTTACTAAGGCGTTTCCACAATTTTGGACCACACTGTATATAAATAAGGCATTCGTAGTAGAATACTAAACTATATTTTTTTATAGTTTAGACTGAAAGTGGGATAGAGAGGTACAGATATGGGGTGTGGGATGTTTATTGAACTTTGAAATATTACTTACCGACGCATATAAGCTTTCATTGACTATCTGAGTTTATATTTCCATTTGTATATACAGTATGTCCTATTAGAGCATATTGTTTCTTGTGATTTATTAATAAATTGAGTCGTGTGGATAACTGGTCCTGGATAACGCAAACCCTTCTTATGTATTGTAGATAGTAAAACAAAAGATTACACTTGTTTATTACCAACATTATTTAGTGTAGACTAATGGAGATAGGTTGTAAATGCAAGTGAAAAACTAATAGAGAAAAAGGGAACTCATAGGAAACCACCATGTGACGTGGAAACAAATTAGTAACTATTTACACTAAAGGAGCGCTCTAACCTCCCTTGTCAGTGGACAGAGAGCAAATTTGTAGCCTAATACAAACTGTTGTACTGTACATGAAGCCGCCATACTTGATAAAATAAAATATATTACTTAAATAATACTAAAATTGCAAACGCATATTAATTGCCAAAAAACAAAGTATGTGACTATTTAAATACATTTAAGGTAAGATAATATTTTGTTTTCCGTTATGGTATTTATAAATGTGTATCGGAAATAGGCATAATGAAGTAAAATGCTCTTGTGGACTAATCTCAGTTTTCATGATACTTTACAGTGGATGGAAATTTGTACTCAGCAATTTAGCAATACAGTTAAAGGGAACTGAAATAACTAGTTAACTTACCCAAATAGAAATAAGCACGGACAAATTTTGAAGTATTCGGGAAAGTGATACAAAGTAGCAAAGTTGCGTACAGAGACAAAGTTACTTCGCCTATGAAGAATGAAAGTGAAAATAAGATTCATGATGTAAGTGTGTAATACACGACTCTTTACGTATGTTTTTAACAACAACATATAATGTGAAAAGATCGGTTTTACGAGAGAAGATTGTTGGGATGCACAATTGGAAAACATGCTTTGTTATTCATTGTTCACCAAATGCAACAAGCAACTAATGTCTTGTTTCATTGATGTGTTCTCATTTATTTCTCTTACTTTACTTTTTAAATTTATGTAATATTCTGGTTTCCAATAATGTGAAAATTATTTTTCACTGTATATTGCTTCAGTTTTTTACTCTTTTTTAGGATTTGTTGTACAGGCTTGTTCAGAAAAGAAGTCCTTGCACCCACCTTTCTCTAAAAATCATTGCACCCTAGCCAAAAGTGAAGGTTAATAAACCTTCTTTCTCAGTTTAGCAACTTTATTTCAAAATAAAATACTCAATTATTCTACTTATGATTGAGGAAACATGCCATTCTAAACAGTGATGCATGACCAGTTGCTCTTTGACCAGGACTGAGCCTGGAATCTCTTTTTTTATATTTTTGCAAGACTATATTAGTCGAGTGCACTGGTAATAATAACTACCATTGTTCGTATCTAGTGTTCTTTAGCACCAACCACAAAATTGCGACACTGGTTTAAGTTCTCTACTGCACTAACAGCTAGTGCGTGCATCTTTGGATCTTGGGGTTTCAGATTCGATTTATGTCGGAAAAGCCCTTAAATTTGAATGCATTGTGGCATTTCTGATTATATCTTTAAAATATGTCTACATTTCATACAGCTTTGAAAGGGACGCTAAACTCCAAGTATTTAACCATACTTGTTGAAGAAATACCCCTTAGAAAGCAGTAGAGATAAGGGTTTCAGAAAAATCCAAGATCCAAGGTTTGTTCTTCTTGTTGTTTCCATAAACTATAAAAGTTCGATTTCAAAAAGCACAAAAGAGTCTTTGGAAACTAAAAGTGTTAACTATGTTGACAGTAAATCCATCAATAGTTATTAATTCTAAACACGAAGGACAAACTTTTGGCAATGTCTCAAATAAAAGGCAGTTATTTCATATAACCCTGGATCTGCTTTTAGAACTTCAGTATTATGAGAATAATATTTACGCTTAGCTGCTGCCTATTGGTTGCTGGTTGTAATTTAATATTAAGACCTATTGTTAGAATCATTTATGAGTGCACATTCATGCTGCTCTATATATATTTTATATTTCATGAAAAAAAAAATTCTAAGTAACTTTTGAGATTTGATATTATTTCCCTTTAAATAACATGGATTTGCTGTAAAAACGAATCAAGAGAAACACAAAAGTAAGTTTTAATGGTTTTCAATTCTTTATTATTACTGTTACATTATTATTATTATATCACGTGCTCGATCACTTAAATTAAGATGTAGCAAATTCGAACATAGAATTAGGCAAAAGAGAAGTTATGGTTATAAGAGCTCATGTGCACACCATATCACTCGGTTATAAACTTGGCTCTTTGAACATAGCCATTTGCAGATTTTAGCATGACGTTATTAACAATAATAACACTAGTCAACAAGATTTTGGCACAGAAATGAAAATACCTGATTCTAATAGAACTTTTCACGTAGAATTCGAATCTGCAATCAGTTTCTTCTCCACCACCCTCAGTTTCCCTGTGACAGAGCAATTTTCGGGAAATTTCCCCTCAAATTTCCCTTTCTTTTTACAATTTTTGTACCTGTAGCTCGGGTACCCTTGAGTATATAAACACACAAATTGCATTGTATGTTAGCTTGATTTATACTTAGTAAGCCCTCTAAGTTTCATAAGAATCGCATTATTCTTTCTAGAGAAATAAACATATTTATATAAAAATATGCTATGTGTACTGTTCGTTTTACCATATTCATTAGTGCAGATAAAATCACGTATAACTTCCACGAAAATTACAATATAAGCACGGTTTATACCTCATTGGACTTCCAATAAAACATATTTTCAGTGATGTGTACACCATGTCGCCATTTTTGTATGAGGGAATTTCTGGAGGGATTTTGTGGGAAATCCCCTCCAAAAAGTAGTTTATAAAATATTTTTGTCTCAACTTGCTAATTGTATATAGTGATACAGAAACAGGAACTGCACTAAAACATAATTTTATGTCTATATAATAAATAATGTTAATTTCATGTGAATAATATTATTCTCTCTAGAGATATAAACTATTGTATCTATTTATAGGTAGTAAAGAATATGCTATGCAAGACTTTTACCAAACACAAAAACCTAACGTTGATGTATTATTGTCGGCGCATAGATGGATTCTCAAATACAAGCACAAATACACGCATGCTTTCTGTGGAAAATAAGTCACTTCGTAATATTTTGATCTGGCAACAATGCATAAGAAATTGATGGCTCACGTAGCCTGATGACTGTTAGTAGCGTTGAGTGACGGTCCAAGCTGGACGTGTTTTACATGTGGCCGCGTGTAAGTTGAAGTGTTTGTGCATTGTGGAGTTAGAATAGATTGTGCTGTGTGGTGATGCACTGAGTTAGATTACGTTTGTGCTGCTTCACACATTCGTGTGTGTATGTGTGTGTGATACCTTACAGGATATAAGATTCCAAGGAAATGTGTAAATCACCCGGATAAGTTCTGTTATGTATGTAGGGAGCTGACATTTAAATCTCAACGTCGATGTTTTACTCCACTTATGAAAAAGTATTATCAGTTATATTTTGGTTGCTGTGTAGGAAACCAAGATAAGAATTGGGCTCCTCAGTGCATTTGTTGTACTTGCGTGAAACGTCTGACAGGGTGGGTGAACGAAACATGAACTTCGCAGTACCTATGATCTGGAGGGAACCAAAAGATCATTCTTCAGACTGCTACTTTTGTATGACACAGATAAAAGGAATAACCAGTAAATCTAAGCACACAGTACAGTACCCTAATTTGCCATCAGCAATTAGGCCAGTTCCACACAGTGCAGAATTACCTGTACCAGTACCTCCTGCTCATCTTACGGTAAATGAGGATTATGTACTTGAGACAACTACTGAAGTTCCAAATGAAGAAGATGATCCTACTTATGTAGGAAGCACATCTACATTGGATCCCCATCTGATAACTCAGGGTGAACTAAATGACCTCGTATGGGATTTAAAACTCTCCAAGATACAGGCAGAACTTCTTGCTTCTGGACTTAAAGGCTGGAATCTGCTCCATCGTGACACTAAAGTGTGTATTTTTCGAAAAACCGTCATACAGAGTTTCAAAACTACTATTCTCAAGAAAATGATTTAGTGTATTGTAATAATGTCTGTGCTGTGATGGATATATTCGGACATGCACATATAAGTACAGAGTGGAAATTGTTTATTGACTCTTCCAAAACTAGTTTGAAGGCTGTCCTTTTGCACAATGGCAACAAATTTCCTTCAGTGCCTTTGGCTTGTGCAACTAATATGAAGGAAAGCTATGAAAACATCAAAATAGTGTTAGAAAGAATTCAGTATGAGAAATACAAGTGGACCGTTTGCTGTGATTTAAAAGTTATTTCTTTGTTAATGTGTTTGCAGCTTTGTTATACGAAATATTGTTGTTTCCTCTGCGAATGGGACAGCAGGAACAAAGCAGAACATTACATCAAGAAGGAATGGCCAAAGCGTGTATTAACTCCTGGACGGAAGAATGTTGTTTATTCCTCACTGGTGACCCCTGTTAATATAATTCTACCTCCTCTTCACATAAAGTTGGGGCTCTTCAAAAACTTTGTTAAGGCAATGGACAAAAGTAATGCAAGATTTTGTTACATCAAGGAAAAATTTCCTCGGGTTAGTGACGCTAAAATCAAGGAAGGGATTTTTGTAGGCCCCCAAATAAGATGTTCGATTCGTGACCAAAAAATGTGAGGATCTCTTAACTCCGGTTGAGAAAGCAGATTGGTGTTAATTTAAATGTTTAACAGAGATTTTTTTAGGAAACCAGAAAGTCCCAAATTACCGTGAAATTGTGATTTCCTGCAATCATTCAAAGAAATGGGTTGCAACATCTCCCATAAAGTTCACTTTCTAGACTCCCACCTGGATTTCTTTCCTGAAAACCTTGGTGTTGTTAGTGACGAGCATGGGGAACGTTTTCATCAGGACATTTCCTCCATGGAGAAGAGATACCAGGGACAATGGAGTTCACAAATGCTAGCTTATTACTGTTGGACACTCAAAAGAGATGTTCCAGAAGCCAAACACAGAAGAAAGTCGACAACTAAAACATTTTAGTTAAGGTAAGTAAGTGTTCATTTATTAAGAAGATACCACTCACTTCTTTTGTATTATTTATTAAGTAGACATAAAATTATGTTTTAGTGCAGTTCCTGTTTCTGTATCACTATATGCAAATAGCAAGATAAGACAAAAAAAAACTTATAAACTACTTTTTGGAGGAAATTTCCCACAAAATCCCTCTAGAAATTCCCTCATAAAAAAGGTGATACGATGTATACATCATTGAAAATATGTTTTATTTCAAATCCAATGAGGTATAAACCGTGCATATATTGTAATTTTCGTGAAAGTTATATGTGATTTTATCTGCACTAATGGATATGGTAAAATGAACACAGATAGCATATTTTTATATAAATATGTTTATTTCTCTCGAAAGATTAATGCGTTTCTTATGAAACTTAGAGGACTTACTAAGTATAAATCAAGCTAATATGTAATATAATTTGTGTGTTTATATACCTAAGGGTACCCGAGCTACAGATATGAGAATAGTAAAAAAAAAAAAGAAATTTGAGGGGAACTTTCCCGAAAATCCCTCTCTCACGGGAAAACTGAGGGTGATGGAGAAAAACTGATTGCAGATTCGAATTCTACGTGAAAAGTTCTATTAGAATCAGGTATTTTCTTGCGTGTGCCAGAGAAAAGTATTTTTTTCGACTAGTGTAATTTGCAGCAAGGTATTCAGTTAATAGTCACATCATTTATAATGTAAAAGCTAATGGATCTATGTAATAATAGCACACATGAAATTTAAAATATTTAGCTTAATCACTTGTCCCAATCACCTTGTTACCAAAGTTCTAATGCTTATATCAAAATGTTAGAAAAATAATTTATTGATTTCGACAAGAACAGCTTTAAATATTATCTAGTATTGATTTTTACACTCTGAAATGCATATTCAGGTGCTATTTTCCATAAATAAAATATAACAATTATAGGTTTCGTGGTCATCCCCATCATCCCAAAAATAAAATCAATTTGTATTGCTATATAGAGGACATAACGTGGTCGAATGGCTTATCACATACATTTACAACTAAAGGCCCAATAACTCTTTATGTGATAGTTTATGTTATTCCTCTCTTTCTCTCTTTATTTTATGAATGCAGCAATTCAAACTTTAATAATTCCAGCTACTAATGCTGTAATGTTGCTCTCTGATCAGGTATGATGTGTCGAGCTGCGAGAGAGAAGTCCGACCAACACAAACTGTTGCTTGATGACTGGCAGGCTGCCAGCATTGAAATAAATGAGCAATTGCAGGGTTGAATGGATGTACGCTAAAATGGAAGGAGTACAAAAGGCAGACGAGTTTATTCAGCTGTAAATTTCAATGCTACTAGATAGAAGAGGAAAATCGACCAGGATACACAAGAGATGGACTGATGACCCTTCTGGACTTTAAGTTTCGGTTACTGCTTGATTTTTACAGCTTGAAATTAATATATTTCTTTTCCATACCTACCGTATACTCTAACCTTCACGTTTGTACATTTTCAAACAATCATAATGATAAAGGTATATAATTTTCTCAGCTTTTCTCTTCTTGCAAATTTTTCAAATATGAAAATTACGAAAGTAGAAGAAAAATTATTATAATAATGTTTCAATCAGTAATAACCAAATGGTGGGTCTGTGGGCCGGTTCCAGTCCACGAACAAAAATGAAAAATAAAAAGATGTAGGATGATTTGTTCATTTTTTTAGAAGTCCACACGTAACAAAAAAAAGTGTACTTGATCATAATCGATACACATAAAAGAAGAGTACGCATAATAATACATATATCACAAAATGTGTCTCACGCACATTTAGCAAACTGTAGCCTTCGTGAGGAAGAAGGAAAACAGAAGGTGACCCACTAAAAATGATTCTTATTTAGTTCTGACCCGCAGTGTGTTATGAATTGGTCATCACTGTTTTAAAGCGATTGTTCTCAACTTTTTTTTTTCAAATTTGAGTCTCACCACGAACTATCCTAAACTTCATGGAAACAAGAAACACAAAGCAACTGTGACTGTTGCACTTACTCATCCCTGTTTAGAAACGCACACACAAACAAGTAATCAGTGCTTAACATAGATTAACTCTTAAATTTTAAAACATATCAAGATTTTATCTGTATTTGGTTTCCAATCCAAACCAGAACAGAACCTTCTTCCTGGCTATATGACCATCGTACACATCTTCGGAGTGGCATCTCCGGGTTTGATTCCCGGTGAGAGCTTGTGTGATTCAGGTCCTGCTTTAAGCTGTAGATTTACGTCTCAACAATAGATGTTAAACGAGACGCTGAAACTTCAAATCGACTAATAAATTAGAACAGCATATTGTTTCGCCTAAAGATTCATCCGAAATTCCGTAGCATGAATCCCTTAATAACAATTAAAATAATGCTCAAAAATTTTAATTAGGTTGAGAACCAAAAACTTGAAAGATTCAATAACACACATCTTAGAAATAAAATGAAAACTTTTAGTTTAACGTCTCACGTTTATACCCTCTAGGCTAAGTGGGACGGACCACACATTTTAGAATGAATGTTCAAAATACTGGAAAATAATTTCACCGTCACTCACAAGAAAACAAATCCAGCTACAAGAGAGCACATTGCCACATTTGTAATTCGCTAAACTCTGCTGTGAATTAAAGGTCCATGAATCGGTCCTAGGGTATGTGAGCTTGTGGTGGATATATCGTGTCCGTTAATTTGTTTGAAGGTGGCTCGTTTGATTCGACATTCCTTCATTTAACCATTCTTCAATAATCATTCATTTTCATTACTTCCTCGTTTCCTTTACCTTAAGGGGCATAACCGTGTGATTATATGTTGAAAAAAAATAATTTTGATCTATTAAGTTACTTGGGTATTGAACAGGAAAAGCATAACTATTTTTTGTGAATATTTGTAATGCTGGAAGTCTGTAGCCATTGCAATAGTTCAAGTTAGGCAGCAATGTATCTTTCACTTACTTCTCCTCTACGTTGTCTATATTAAGGGGAACTATTCAGTGTCTTTTATAGGAACACAATTTACAAGAACAAACAAAACCACTATTTCTCAATTTGTATTGTAATTCTATATTCTGAACTAAAGGGAAAAAATACCTCAAAAGATTCAACAGCTTTCACCATTTACAATCTCTTCGTAATTTCTTCCATTCGATGGAAGGATTTGCACTTCAAGGAAAACACCTTTTTATCCTATGCAAATAATGTATCCGCAGCACGGTGTGACAGAAGTTATCACACAATTCTCTTGCTTTATTTTTTATTTTCTTTTTATTTACTTTTTCTACTTTCTCCCTGAATCTTATTGATAATGTCACATCCGAGATCACAAGTTTTCAGTGATGTGAAATTCATGAGATGAGAGTTTTGTCTGGCATCTCAAAGGAGGCTGCAGACATCCATGTTTTAAGCAGTTGGTCTCTTGCCTCTTTCTTTCTCCTGTTACGTATTCCTATATGCTAAATCGTCAGAAAATAATTCAACACATTGTTCAAAATAAAGTCAAATGAGATGTGCTAACATCTGCTTACACGTGGTAAGTTCAATGATCTTGGGACTGAGAAACAAATAGTTATCATTGTCTATGCATGTCATAAACGTCAGTCTGGAAAATTCAGTGAATAAATTGTCAAGTGTCTTCACATTTACATTTTTCGATAACGAAATAAAGAATTTGTATTTACCATGGATGATTTCTCGCTCAAATGCTCTTTTGTAAATTAAGCTCGCCACCATTAATAAATTACTTTCCCTGGACTTTTGGAGGATAATTAATTATGATTTATTCCAAGGGCAGCGATAATATAGCTAACGTAATTAATAATAAAGCCATTTTCTTTCTAAACGTATTTCTTTATTAATCAGTAGTTTCTCCTTATTTGAGGGTGTTACAAGGAATTTTAACTCAAAATAATATGCCAAATCTACTAAGAATATTCGGACGAAAACTGAGAATTTCGTTAAATTGTACCACATATATTTGGCAAAACAGTTTCTTTTATATTACAATCTAATATATCTTAGTACTTAGCTAGAATCCATTCTTAATGTGTTCTATGCAGAAACTATGTATGAAAAGTGCCAACCAAAGAGTCCATGTCACCAAAAATTTCAAATTGAGATTTAAATTCAATATTATTTTTTGTTTGTACTTCCATCGAATAAAATACGCAATTTCAACCAGAAAAGTGCTTCTCCCTATATTTTACCACCTGAAAACTTGTAGTTTGTATGTAATCATATCATGGCTGTCAGTGGCGTCGAAAGTATTTTTCAGCTGGGGGAAAAACTGATTTTGACCTACTGTCTTGAAAATAGACGCGAGAATATAACATACGTAAGATAATACGAATATACTATGCTCATAATGTAACAATAATTGGATTTGGTTGGACAATATAATAATAATAATAATAATAATAATAATAATAATAATAATAATAATAATAATAATAATAATAATAATAATATAATGCAGCTGTAAACAGTTTCGTGAGGGTAAAATTTCCATCTATGAGAAACATCTTGGTTTACATCTTTAAGATTAATCAAGTGCCAATTTAGTGCTAGATTTTTGTATGTTGCAGAAATTTTCCATCACTTAAATCACAGTTAAAAACAAATAAAATAGGAAAAATTGTACTACTTACAAAATAAGAGCTGTTTGCAACTACAATTTTTTGCCATTTTATATGCATATATTTTTAACTATGTTTAACTGTGTTGGAAATGCCCACACAGACATTATTCGGACAATGGATTTCGCTTTTCTAATATGCTCTGAATTTGTCTGTGGCTTTTTCACAGTTATTGAACCCTATGGCGAGAAAAGTCAATTCAGCTCCTTGCATCAGCATTTTACCTGTCAAATGATATGCCTTATAGAATCAAAACACAAAACATATCTCTGACTGTATCATAATGTAACCAATAACCAGGGAATATATGAAACCTTTCCGCGCGGTAAGATCGGTGTGCAGTTCGTGAAAAATTGAAATCCTTAGTCGGCTGAGTTTCATTTTCTAAAACTGGAATTT
The DNA here is from genome assembly GCF_964235325.1 of Thermobia domestica. NCBI lineage: Eukaryota > Metazoa > Arthropoda > Insecta > Zygentoma > Lepismatidae > Thermobia > Thermobia domestica. Next base: position 160,054,400 of record NC_137459.1, on the reverse strand, counting down.
CAAACTTTTCCCCGTGATCCGTTACACAAGATCTTTCAGCAAGTTCTTTAGGTAAGTCTTTGCTGCTTGGAGGTGCTCGTGGAATCCTGTACTTCAAGTGAGGCACATAGCAGAGAATTCTGAGATGTATTTTGTTGTGAGCTTACAGTACCAATGCTGGCACTGGTAGTTGGTGAAGTTTTTTTCATAAACACCAGGAAGACTTGTATTTTTCGAAATTTTCTTTGTTGATGATGTTAACCATGTGTCAAAAAAGGTTCCTTTTCAGTTAGTCATAAAGTAAGGAATAAAGTAAGAAATAAAGTAAGGAACACATGTGTAACATATGCATTTCCTTGCATTCCTACATAAACAGCAAACGATTTAGTAACGCAAAGTTAACTCTATATTTCAATGTCAGACTGATTTACAGGTTTCAGCACTCTCTCCTACAAGGTCTAAATGAACGTTATGTGATTTAGGTAGTTATGGGGTTCAGGCGATCGTTAATGCGTAAACTGAGTGCTCCTTTCTAGAATTTAATCAGTGTTCGCTTTGCTTTCTGTTGTGCTGGTAAAGCAACGATAGAACACAAATACAAACACTCAAGTTCAAATATCACTTATATCAAAATTACAACTAGGTGAATAATAATTGTGCACTGAAAAATTGTTGCTAAAGTTCGCCAACTAGTAATTAGATCATCGACTTTGCGGATGGATAGGACTTGAATTTTTATGGGCCCTTTAGCAAATTTGTCTATATTGGTTATTCACGTGACAGGGATGATGTCCCTCGGCGAGCACACAACCCTGGAAAGCAACAGAGGAAGGGAAGGAAGAAGTAATTAGAAGAGGAAGTCACGGCCTCTAAAGAATACCATCCCAGCATTTGCCTGAGGGAAACCGTGAAATAACCTGTCACGATGGCCGGCCTCGGGGATCGAACTCCGGATATCCCTAATACAGAGCCGTAATACTACCACTGCGCCACGTTGCTCGTTATCGATTTAGTAGGGCAGATAAACAAATAATAATAATGCTTGCAATATTCTATAATCACAAATCATTAGGTTCACAGCAAACGAACAATTAATTAGAGAAATACCTATAATTTGATTTTTAATCCAAGAAATAAAACATAAAGGAAATGTTTCTACTTGCTCTATAATTTAGAAAAGCTGTCGCATCTGTTAAAAAAAATGTTGATTTAGTGTATCTTGGGTAATATGAAGAAAATAAATTTATCGTTAGATATAGGACACTGTGCCTCAAAATGTTATACCGTATTTGCATAGAAAAAGGCACACAAATATGGGGAAAACGAAATTCATAAAAGAGAAACACCAAAACAAACAGTATTATTACACCAACACGGTTGGTGCACTAACTCAACTACGAACAAGTATACTATATAATTTATAAATGTTAAGATATTCTTTTAAAAACATATGTACTATATATATATATATTTATGTAATGTCAATTCTCGGACTTCCACCCTCTTGTTTCTTTTTGTTTAAGAATGCTATAGAGTTTTACTAAAATAAAATAAAATAAAAGTACTCTCGAACTCTGGTATGGTTATTGTAATTATTCCATTAGCGTTACCCACTGGTAACGAAAAATGTTGATTATGATATTTTTTCATACTACTCGTACATAATTAGGTCATAGAGATAACAATTACTGCTTAAATACAATCTTTTGCACAAACGCTATAATAGACTGTTGCTACTTTCCTAAGAATGAATATAGGTTACTCATTTTTTTCTGAAAATAGTTACATCCAGTTCTGTATTTTTATTTTACTCTTTCTTTGTCCAAAAATCATAGGCCTAAGTTTCATCTCATGCTTGCACTTTTAATATAAAAATGTTGAATAATTATTCAGGAAACATCATTACCAATATTACGATGTTGACATAATGTCGACAGTAAATGTTTACACAGAAGAACGGGACTTGGAACATCCGAAAGCCCGCCCACCCCTTTCAGGAAATCAAGTTTTTTTCGCTGTAAATTCTCTTCGAAAGTTAGGCACGTACACAGGAATTTATTTCGGAAGGGGTCCAAATCTTTTCGAGGGTCAAAATCCAACATGAAAATATATTATATTATTTGAATATACAGAAAAGTCGGGATTTCGGGGAGGTCCGGACACCCAGAACCCACCCCGTATACATCCCTGTCAGAAGTGTCCTTGCTGATGTTTGTAAACGTGTTCCGCCCTGTCCTCTCTTCAAGCAAGAACGCCCTAAGTACTGTCATTCGTTAGTACTCACAAGGGATAAATTTTTCCTCTTCTCCATAAAACTTACTGCATTAAGAATAATTTAAATATAAGAATAATTTAAATTTATAGAAAATATATTTAAATGTCCTCTTACGCATTTACACTATTATCTTTTTTAAACTTTAAAATCTCGCTCAACGACTCGCTTCGTATTACAGACCTACGATTACTTAAACAACAATTCTTAAAGAATTTATAGTGTTTTGAGAATGTACACCAGTTGAAATAAAGTAAATTTTCAATTCTCTTTCCTAAATTTTCTGTGTAACATGGGGTCAGAAAAAGCGCCCAGTTTCATGTTTCAAGGAGAAAGATGAATGTGTTATAGATACTTTTTTCACATTATCATAAAAAAACAGTTAATATAATCACTCTTGTGTCATGTTTTTAGTCTGAAAGTTTAGGAGGAAAACAAGTACCTTTCCCTCCATGAAAATTTCAGGGGCGCAGCTGCCCCTTTGCCCCCCCCCCCCCCCGCCGGTTCCGACGCCCCTGATGGCTGTAGATTTTTCATATTTTCCCAAAATCTGTTTCAAGTAGCCAGGCATATTTTTTGGAACGCAGCTCCTCATATTTCGAGATTCATGTGATCGTTCATTTTTGAACCAATAACGCTCCCCATTCTCTGAAAGATCTAATCATTTAATAAATGCAAAGCTAGAAATCCCGTGGTTTAAATATGCACTCGCTTCTAAATTAATCAATATATTAAACCTTTTAATGAAGTTTGATTGAATTACTGTACTGCGTACATAACTGTTTATTATTTTAAGGATAGGCTACAACACCTATATGAAACAAAACGGAAACAATAAATCTAGCCTGTTTACTGCCGATATTGTTGACGAAGTATCTACTTCATCATTTCTGCCTGGACGGGATGGTCAGATACCCTATCCAATTCCGGTACATTAGAAGCTAATATTGGTCTGTAATTGCACAGCGTGCATGATCGTTCGCTTGAAAGTGAATGCTGCAACGAAAAAAAAAAACTTCTAAAGAAAGGCAACGGGACACTTCCGCTAGCGCGATGAACCGAAGTTCATCTTCCATTTTACCTACTGGTGGAGGGACTCTTCTACAGAGCAGGAGTCTATCAGTTTCTTCAGTGTTAGGCCAAGTGCTAAGCCAAGCTGACCTCGACAGTTTGGCTCCAAAGTACCGAATACCACAGTACGACCACAATCGCGCAGAATTAACTGATTTCCAGGAACCCCTGGAAGCCAGGGGGTCTACAATCCCAGCCCTGTCTAAATGAGTTACGTTCAAATTTCGTGCTGACATAAACACGTACATTTGAGAGACAATAGCATTTGTTAGTTGCCCATTTGGATATGGGACAGTCCTCTTAGAGGTGGCAATTTTGCGATCGGAGTACACTTGAGCTTACCCGGGCTCAGGCTAACTATCCTGAATGGGTTCGACTTTATCAAACTTAATGAGGTTCAAGCCAACTCAGTCGAGCTCTCTCTTGAGTAAGATCTCCCTATTCTTATTAAAACTCGTGTTCGCTCGAACACGGGCTCTGGCTTATTCTACATTTATAAACCTCTTGTTCACACGTACTTGCTCTTATTTATTGAATTCGAGACCGATACAGCTCGGGAGCTGAGTTTGCTAGTTGGGACATCTCCGCTTCTTCCCGGTGAGATGTCCTTTACTGCACAAGGAAGAATAATGCGTCGTACAGAGATTTACTTCTATTCACCTCTCCACCATAGCAAAGAAACCTCCAAATACGACGCTCGACGTCCATAAACTACAAATATTTAATATTGGAGGGGATTTACTACTGATAACAGTGACACCTTGTGGCGTAGTTCTAAAGCTTTTGCTCCCACTGGTGTCGATGGCGATAAAACATAAAATGTAATTCCATGTAAAATATAAGTCCTATATGTTAATAATAATGATAATGTATATAATATTTTTCTCCTTTGAGAAAGAATATACTATTGGAAACTAATGCAAATATCTATATTTTTCAAATTGTATCACCACAGTTCTTATAACTAGTGCAGGTAAAATTCAAAAGAACGTCTAAAATTTATATAATGGAATGAGTCGTGTTTCCGGTCTACGTGGAAAGCAAATAAGAAATTGAAACATCTTAAGATTCATAACTATACTAATCAATCATTTCCAGCTGCCATAAATTTATTTTGCACAAGAAACCTAAAAAGACTCCCTACTGACTCAGTGGCTAGTGCGTTCCTCAATTTAAATTTAAATGTATTAAGTTGTTTCGGATTCCACCTTAAACTGTAGGACCACGTTTAATGTATCCACGGTGCTAAAAAGGGACACAAAACTTCAAACAACAACAAAAACTGAAGAAAGAATTGTTAAAGTTTGGTTTAATTTTCAGCCACTACAAATCAACTAACTGTATATCGTTCTGTACTGCATGATTAAAAATGAAAGTGATTAAAAGGATGGAATCTACATGATTCTCAACGACAACGTTTAATCAAATGTTTGAAGTGATGCATGATGATTCGTTGAAAATTTTGGAAGGATTCTTATATATATATATATATATATATATATATATATATATATATATATATATATATATATATATATATATATATATATTTGACTTGGACGAAATTAAATGTTATTTGTCCAGATTCATGAATAGAAGGCGATAAGTTTGGGTCTGTAATTGCCATATTTGAATATTATGACTTACTTGCAGTAAGTAATTTTGCTTAACAGTTTAGTGCTTCTCGAATGAAATTTGAAACAACAAAAAATCTCACAACAGTTTCAAATATAAAGTAAAGGAATTTGCGTATTTTTTTCTTGAGCTTTCTGCAGTATTCTGTATTTTAAAATCTGAATTTTCTTAATGATCCTACTTAGAATACTAATAGTACAATCAATCGTACCACTTTGCGTTATTTTACTATTTTGTTTCAGAACTTTTACATCATAAGATATAGATATCCACAGCAAAATAAGCAAAAAAATCGTAATGAATACTTAAGTTCTAGTAAATTCTCCCATTTAAAATATGTATAAGTGTACTATTAACATCTGTTAAAAATTAAAAAAAACGCTCTATAGCGTAAAGGAGTGAGATGATCAATGAAAGTAAATTATGATGAAATAGCTGGTGAAATGAGAATGTGGGAGACAACGAGAGAACCTGGAGAAAACTCACGGACAAAATGTTGTCCACCTTTTACCGTATCCAAAGGACCGATCGAATCATGGATCCCTAGCACTAGAAGTGTATGTTCTACCACCGAGGCACGAAAAAATCTTTCTGTGCATGCTCTGCATGATGTGTCTATGGGAACACGGCTGCTGTAGAAATAATTTGTCTGCCATCATGTCACGATACACGCGATCGAAAATTCTGCGACCACCTGGCTTCTTGGAACTCTAGTAAGAACTTACATGGACACGCCCGAAGTCACTTAATTGCACAATAAACGATTTATGGCGTCATCTTAGGATTGCAGACATAGACTTCGATTCACACATAACGGATTTGCACATACAATTACACTCCTTGCCGTGTTATCCCACGACCTTCAAACTGTAAGTAGCATGTCTTCAAAAAGAAAAAAAATGAAATGAAATCTTTATGTTTTACGTTGAAATGGTGGAGTGAAGCAAGTGAAAGGAAACGGAAAACCCCGAGAAAACCCACGCACATGGTGTTTGTCCACCACAAAGTTTACTTGGTGCGAGCTGGGATCAACCAATCACTCCATGCACCAGAGGTGAACGCTCTACCGCTGAACAACCACGGCCCCAGCATGTATTCAAATGTTACTACAGTATAATCTGCCTGTTCTGCACGTTGGCAAGTGTGTCCAGATTTTCAAACTCAGATTTCCTTCCATGTCTTCTACAGAATTACATTTTGTGTTGTCAGTTTAAGAAGACAGTGAATATAGGGTGTTCTCAAATGTGTTTCTACACATTGCAGATTATTCTTTTTCAGTTCAATATCCCACGATTATGCATCGAGGCAAAGAGGCATGGGATATGAATGATAATGATGCAATGATGAAAGTAGAAGGAAGAGAGAGAACTCATACACACAGGTTTGTCCACCTTAAAACACGCTTCGCGGGAGGAGGTATTGAATCAGTGACACCATGTGCCAGAAGTAACCGTTCTACCACTAAGCCACCTCGAACTCTCCGTTATATATATATAATATATACATACACACACACACACACACACACACACATATATATATATATATATATATATATATATATATATATATATATATATATATATATATATATAACAGTATTGGTGTTATAGTTTAGTATATATATTAGCTAAATATCAGTATTATATTTAGTTTAGCATGTATATATATATATATATATATATATATATATATATATATATATATATATATATGTATGTATGTATGTATGTATGTATGTATACTATGTGATCAAAAGTATCCGGACACCTGGCTGAAAATGACTTACAAGTTCGTGGCGCCCTCCATCGGTACTGCTGGAATTCATGATAGTGTTAGCCAACCCTTATCCTTGATGAGAATGTCCACTCTCGTAGGCATACTTTCAATCAGGTGCTGGAAGGTTTCTTGGGGAATGGCAGCCCATTCTTCACGGAGTGCTGAACTGAGGAGAGGTATCGATGTAGGTCGCTGAGGCCTGGCACGAAGTCGGCGTTCCAAAACATCCCAAAGGTGTTCTATAGGAGTCAAGTCAGTACTTTGTGCAGGCCAGTCCATTACAGGGATATTATGGTCGTGTAACCACTCCGCCACACGCCGTGCAGTATGAACAGGTGCTCGATCGCGTTGAAAGATGCAATCGCCATCTCCGAATTGCTCTTCAACAGTGGGAAGCAAGAAGGTGCTTAAAACATCAATGTAGGCCTGCGCTGTGAGAGTGCCACGCAAAACGACAAGGGATGCAAGCCCCCTCCAAGAAAAACACGACCACCCCATAACATTACCACCTCCGAATTTTACTACACACGCTGACAGATGACGCTCACCAGGCATTCGCCATACCCACACCCTGCCATCGGATCGCCACATTGTGTACCGTGATTCGTCACTCCACATAACGTTTTTCCAGTGATAAATCGTCCAATGTTTACGCTCCATACAACAAGCGAGGCGTCGTTTGGCATTTACCTGCGTGATGTGTGGTTTATGAGCAGCCGCTCGACCATGAAATCCAAGTTTTCTCACCTCACGCCTAACTGTCAGAGTACTTGGAGTGGATCCTGATGCAGTTTGGAATTCCTGTGTGATGGTCTGGGTAGATGTCTGCCTATTACACTTTACGACCCTCTTCAACTGTGGGCGGTCTCTGTCGGTCAAGAGACGAGGTCGGCTTGTACGCTTTTGCGCTGCACGTGTCCCCTCACGTTTCCACTTCACTATCACATCAGACACAGTGGTAATGTTTAGGAGTGTGGAAATCTCGCGTACAGACTTCTGACACAAGTGACACCCAATCACCTGACCATGTTGGAAGTCCGTGAGTTCCGCGGAGCACCACATTCTGCTTTCTCATGATGCCTAATGGCTACACAATGACTAGTGGGTGGCAGCACAATGCACCTAATATGAAAAACGTATGTTTTGGGGATTGTCCGGATACTTTTGATCACATAGTAGAAAGTAGTTATATATATATATACTGCCCTGCTAAGCGAAAAGGCCTTATCTCCATTTCACATACTTTCGAGAAAATAAGCAAAACGTGTTTTGGCTAAGGCTGTACGTTCAAATTTGTTGTATTTCAGTAAAACTTTATTAAATATATTTTCACGATCTAAAATTTGTGTGGTAATACAGTTAAAAATTTTTGCTTATGAATTGCCACTTAAGGTCCTTTTGCTTACTTCGGTTACAGTTTTGAACATAAAGTAAACACTCATGACGTCATTATCCCCTACCTATTGGTCAAACCACGTCAATTTCACTTTAGATAGATGCAGAATTGTACTACAAACATTTCCATACCAATATCTCGAATTTGGAAAAATCTGGAGTTAAGGTCTTTTCGCTTAGGAGGGCACAGTGTATATATATATATATATATATATATATATATATATATATATATATATATATATATATATATATGAGTGTGTGTGTGTGTTTCCCACGAGACGAGGAAATTCATGGCTCATCTCGATTCTGAACTCGAAAACAAGAATAGAGCCGAGACGAAGATGAATTTTCAAATTCAAATTCGAGACGAGACGAGAAACATGATAATTCAAGTGTCGTTCTCGAGACAGCACAAGAAATTTCTCGAATCTCTTGAGTAACACTAATTCATCCAAGTCTTAGATCTATTTTTTTTTTTGGGGGGGGTTAATGACTCACAGTATGAAAGCTATAAATCCTTAAAATGATTCTACGAACATAATTCAGAGAATATACCAACGTTTTAAAGATAAGCAAGTCATTACATAATAAACTCTAACAGGAAATTTGGTTTAAGTGTTGTTAGATCATACCGTTCTTGGACCTTGCGTGAAGCGGAAAGATTCAGATAACTTTCAGATAAAATTAAGAGAACAAATGAGAGAATTAATTGTGTACATCAATTTGTACGTCAACTCTGTTTCTGGGTTATTTCCTCAGAAATGACTGAGGTAATTTTGTTAAACTTTCATAAATAAACATTCAATCCTAACCTAATAATATGGCATAAATCATTTATCCTGAAAAAAAAAATACATAAGGGATTCTTTGTTTTTGTGATTAGTTTTTCCTTGATCAATTTTCTCAAAAGCAGCTCAGGCAGTTTTTTCATACGTTGTACACACGGTGTAAATAAATATTTCACTAATAACCTAATAATATAGCATTACACATTTCTCCTGAAAAAATCCCAGAAGTAGTTTACACTTCAGAGTGTGCTTTTCCCAGAGACGTCTCATGTCAGACAATTTTGTTCACATTTCTTAAATAAATGTTTCATTAATAACCTCACAATACACGATATACCATTTTTCATGAAGTAGTCAACAGGAGGTAGTTCAGATTCAGACGATTTTCTTCATAGTTTATAAATTAATATTTCATTAATAAACTATAATGTTGCGTGTATTAGTTCTTATGAAAATGTCCACAAGGAGTAGTTTACTTCTGGGGATGAGTTTTTTTTTTATTGAAGTTTCCTTCGAAAACTTCTATAACTTCGTTCGTATTTCACTAATAAATGTTCCAGTTTAAACTGTTGCATAACGTGATTTAGTTTAAGAAATTGGAGCTAGAAAGTTTAGTGCGGTGGTCCGTACGTTTTATTCGTAGTCCAATATTATAACATCGTTTGAAGTTAGCTAGCCAGGCTTTCCAGGCTTTAAATTGTTCATAACCAATATCAGGAGCAACATAGAATCCCGTTAGTTGCTGATCACTATCGCATGCAGTTTGCAAAAGTACTTCACGTGCAGGTATAAACTAACCGTATAATATCGTCCGTAAAGAGTAAGTCTTGTGTTCCTGTGATAAGTTCTTGATTCGGTTTTCTTAACAGCATGATCATAGGTTCATTCATTAATACATTTTGCCGTGGTTTGGTTCGTGTCATGTAGTCAATAATTTGATTCATTTGTCAACCGAGTAAAGCGTCTGATGTACACCCTGGGGCTTTTGGTCTTATGTCAGCATCGTTGAAATCTATTGTATAATTACCCCTCTGCGCCCATACTCGATTCATGGTTGATTATCTCATGATGTATCTCCTGTGGAGCTTCCAGTGTGCTCTATTTTGAATTCCAGTGCTTCGTTAACTAGAAACCCAATTATGTCATCTGCGATTGCTTGCTTTTCCCTATTCTGTGATGTTCGTTGATTTTTGTTTGAACCGTAACGTCTACAACTATTGCAAATGTTGTAACTAATTATGTACGACTTTGAAAGTTTGTTTTTTAAGATTTGTGTCTCTCTGAAATCATACACACTTCGCGTCATACTCTAAACTGTCATCGTCGCTGATACGACCAGGAATATTACTAGCATCCAGTATTTCTGTTCTCGCATTGTGGTGCCCCCTATTACCTACAGTTGCAGTTTCAAGTGTGCAAACGCATTAGTGAAGTGTTGAGGTTAGAACTACCTTATGAATGCTGTTGACTTGTACTTCTCGCATTACTGTAATTTTGTCCGGTAAGAATGCTATGTGTGGAGCAAATTCATTGTTAGTATAGCCATCTGTTATCTGCCACAAACAGCAAGTTTGTCAACTTCCAAAGTACCATTAAGTTTTGAACCCTTCCAGATGCGAACAAACTAGTACATTGCATTTCTCGGAATATTTCGTTGTTTGATAAAGTATATGACCCACTTTTCATTTCGAAGTTGACGTTGATCCAATATGGCGGTTTTCAAGAGGTCAGATAGAGGAAGAGGTACAAATATGGAATACCATTTACTTTTTGTTTGACGAAATCAATATATTTGCATAAATTAACAAAAAAAAACTCTATAAATACTGTGTAACATATCCTTAAACAATATCCCAATTTTGTGCTGCGTAAAAGAATGGGAAATATTTATAAACATCAATTTCCAATAAAGTTGCAAAATTCTTACTTTAGAAAACGGGGTACAAATATGGAATACCTTGAACATTTTCGAACAAACATTTTCAACAAGCAAAATTAGTGAGCTAAAAATGTTGAATATTAAACCAAGTTATAGGAACAAAGTAGAAACGAACACCACTGACATATTACGTCATTGTACAGTTCTCTTACATAAGTCACAAACGTAATAACCATGTTCATAACTTGCACAAGCAGTGTGAGCCCACTCAGTGCACATCTGGCACATAACCCATTCTTCCCCTTCCTTATCACATGAAAATTTGCCCGAGCAGAAGATGCATTCAGCGTCCTCGCTATAGGGTGTTCCCCTTCACCAATATCAATATCAGAAGAGTCGTCTCTCACACTAAATGAACTATCACTATCACTCGCAGTGTCGGACGTTTCACATCTTGCTGGTCTTCGTTGTCTCTTGTTTCGTTTGGCACATTGCTTCCTTGCTCCCAGGGACCTTTCAATGGACGCTTTATATGGTGATGAAATCAGAATATTGGCAGTTCCTGATTTTCTTCACCTGCTTCCCCTTTTCTTCCCTACGTAGGGCACAGGTGATATGTCCCATGGAGTAATCACTGTACCGGTGGTAGATGCTTCTGCTTCATCGGCACAAGAAACACTCCCACTGCTTGGCCCAATTCCTTTCTGCTCAGCTTCACTGACACTGTCCGTTGTTCCACTAGATGCAATGAAATCTGCATCTGTGAAAACATTCCGATTTACTGGGTAGAGCCCTGTAATTCGAAAGCCATTCACGGCGATCTCACCAGTCTGGCAATTGAGATAGGCCTTACCAAAGAGTTCAGCAATCCATGTTAGTCAGAGGCCTGTCATGAAGCCTTAGCCACATCCGCACTTCCTCGCTATAGTAAGACTTCAGTGGACTCATGAACGTTCTGTCCAGTGGCTGCATTTTGTGAGTAGCATGAGGGGAAAGACACAAAATGCAGACATTATTCTCTCGACCCAAGTTAATGACATCCAAATTTTTGAAGTGGCTATAATGACCATCCAAAATCAAGAGAACAGGTGACTCAGGTGACGGTTTCACTTTGTCGATGAAGTGGAGGAACCATTGGGTAAAGAGATCATTCTGAATCCACCCTAAGGGATGACAAGCAGCGACAGACCCAGGCGGGGCACCTCTCATCAGCTGATTGTTCATGTTCTTGCGGGGGAAAATGAACATGGGTGGAACGAATATTCAACTAGCACTCATGCAAGTTACGACTGTTACCAGAGAACCTCTCTCAGCAGAACTTAGTGCTGCCACCTGCCGCTTACCCTTCACTGCAAGAACTCGTGGTACTTTGCTCTGCACCACACTCAATCCAGTTTCGTCAACATTAAATATCCTGTCTGCTGGGTATTTTTTCTTCTCCATTTCTTCAGTTAGGAGGTCGAAAAATTTGTTGACATTTTCCTTTGTGAAGCCGGTGGCCCGTTGGAAAGAAGTTGCTGTTGGCTTTCGAAAAGAGCATCTATCCTTATGGCTTTTCAAGAAGAGGCGGAACCATCCTCTACCAGCTCTGTCTCCCAGAAATGGATTTGGAATCCCGTTTCTTTTGGCTATCTGAAAGGCCATTGTTTGTAAGTCTCGTCTGGTCAGTCCAAAAAATTTGCTTTCCATTGTTAGAGCATATTGAAGTAGTTGTTCTTCAATTTATTGCGGCAAAACTGTCTTCCTCCCAAGTTTGGTTTTGGTGGGTTCATTCACTGTCACGTCTGATTTAGCCAGTCGGAAGAGAGTTGCGCGTGGAGCATTAAATGTCTTGGCTGCCTTCAAATAGCCCATCTTTTTCTGTCGCGCCGATTTTATTGCCTCCTGCATAGCAACCTCATCCCACACTTTTCTAACAGGTGACAATTTTCTACCTTTCGATGTTGTCGCCATATCTACAGTTGAAACACAGTTCTAGAATAAGGGTCTAAATATGGAATACCAGGTATTCTATATTCGAGCCCCTACTGGCTTGCGAAACAAAACGTCAAAACACTCACAGTTCAAACAATAGAAAAAAAATTAGATATGTGGTAATGTCGCTACAAATGTCATCTTTCCAAACGAACAGAAGTGTATTTGAATAGGCACGTGTATTAGAAATATACGACGAAATGCTCCTTACCTACAAAAAAATCACTTCACCGGGAAAACAACCAAAAGAAACCGACGCGTTGCTTTCGGCTTTAAACTCAACAATGACTACTTTTGTTAACAAAGGAAGGAAGGAGGGATTGTTTTACAGTTTGTTCGCTAGAGTACTCACGTTACCTTACGAGATATTATAGTATTCCATATTAGTGCCCCTATTCCATATTTGTACCAGTTCCTCTACGATACGAAAATGCAATAATAATAATAATAATAATAATAATAATAATAATAATAATAATAATAATAATAATAATAATAATAATAATAATAATAATAATAGTAATAATAAAGATGACTTAAATCGATTTACATTGCTGACGTCAGAACTATTGTATCGGCATGTTTCAGAGAACATGGGTCTTGGAACTATAGAACCACACTGTACATCATCTTCTCACATCGATTCTATTTGCTTTTCCTTACTTCCAGTATTCATTAGCAACTAAAATTTTGAGTCAATACATTCATCCCTACTACATTCCAGTTGTGGTTTGATTTTGGTAACACACTGGCGGAGTGGTGAGGTCTACTTGTTAGATATTAAAACTGCCCTTTCCAAACTATTCTCATTGTCAGAAATTTTGACACTACATTTTAATATATTTAAAGTTGATATAATGAAGAATAGTAACAGAAAAAAAATAATGAAGTTTATTCTTATGATAATGAAATTCTGAGGAATATATTAGAATTGTCCATTATTAAATAAGTAAGATATTGCAAATATTGATTTTCCATTTTCATTATTTATCGTTTAGAGATTCTTTTATGCTGAATACTTCACTGATAATACCAAGTGATGGAACCAATAGGATAACAGTAGGTCTGAGTTGTCTTAACACAAAACGTACTACATGTGTCAGTCACAATTCTTATTACATTGCATAATCTTGTCTATTATATTTCTTTTATTTTTTAGTAGTACGAAAACAATAATTGAAGCGCTTATCTTCCCTTAAAGATGATTTAGATCCCCAATTTTTACAATATATACCTAAGCTTTTTGTTTTCATTTGCAAAACTCATGCAGTTATTCAGGCCAGGTGACTAGTAATTTGCGCTGGAGCCGAAAGATATAACGGCAAAATAACGAATTTCGCACAGAAGTATATGTGAACATTCCTCAATATTTTGAAGGTGCTAGAAAGCCTACTAATTTATTACTTAATAACATACACCAATTTAAAGAAGGATGGACAAATTCGGACTTTTGCCCCATAATAGGGGGCAAAAGTCCTATCGCAATGGGGCAAAGGTCCGCTGAAATACACGAAGTAGGAAATAGACATACAGGCATTTTTATTGAATTATTTTGTTTTCTACAAGAATCTTAAGATAAACAAAGAGCATACGAAGAATGAAGTGGTTCTTCATATTAACAGAAAAGTTAGAGTTGAGTTGATTTTGGGTTTAACGTCCCGTTCAGCAGCGAGGCTATATGAGACGTGGACCTACCGATTAACGTGGAATCCGAAAAACATGAGCTGCCACCGGGAATCGAACCCGGGTCTCCCACGCCAAAGGCGCGTACGCTAACCGCTTAGTCACGGAGGAGCTCCAGAAAAGTTACTAACAAGGGACATCACCCAATTGTCCGGCTCCGATTTCAATTACTTTTTTTTACTGATAGAGGACATGTATTCATTACTTGTGATGACAGAAATTTTTGCCATGGTGCATGTTTTCTATTTTTTTATAATGTTTAAATGTTGTGATGTGGTTAATAGAGATTACTGCAGAAGTCCCTTACTACCCTTTGTAAACGGAGTGTTAATGAAAGAACAACCATGTAGATACGTATAAGGCCTAGGGGGAATTCGTATGGTAGGTATGACCTTGACCGCAGCCATAATGAAATCCGCCATTTTAGCCCTATAATACCCCGCGTTACATATATGTAACATTGGGATTTTATTTCTTTATATTGAATACAATGGTGTTTTGCTGCTAATGCCCACTGTGACACATCTGTAACAGTACGCTCAACACCACCTACTGGATTATTGCTGAACTTCTTGTCATTTTGTCATCCCAGAAGTACTTGAAAGCATATTTTTTTGATTCTATGATATCACACTCTGGGTATTATAGGGTTAAATTAAGGTTAAGTTTTTTTTAATGGGAATAGGGTGATATGATACATAATGTCGGACTAGAATTTAATTAGGAAGACAATGGTGAAGTTAGTTGTAAGATACGCCCATTTGGGGAAAAAGTTACAGGCATATTAATTGTTTATACCTACTACTATGTGCGTAAGTCCATTACCTCCGCTTCTAACCCGCGTATTAATGATAATAAGTGGATAAATGTTTCGGTAGTACATATTATGCCTGGAGGGAAGTGATACGATAAGGGTATCCTTGACGGCAGCCATCTTGAAATCCGCAATTTTGAATTAAGTAAAATTTTGAAAAAATGAAAACCAAAGCATGTGACACCTTATTTTAATAGCAAATTTTCCCAAAAATCCAATGGTATGCTTATTTTTCTTCTATAGTTAACCAGTATGAATTCAATACTGCTTCTAATGTGCACCAAACGTCCATTATTCAATCTTTCAAATTGGCAACATTCCTAAATTTCACCTTATGTTTTAAGATTCCAACTTTGCAATTGTTGCCATGGCTAATGTTTTCTAAATTTCTTACATTTTTTAAGAGTTGCGATTTGTCAGTTCATTTGTCAGTCCTCTATCAGCAAAAAGAAAAAAAAATCATTGAAATTGGAGCCGGACAATTGGGTGATGTTCCTTGTAAGCAAAAAATAAGTTTGTTTCACTTGAGAAAAACTCAATAAACGTACAAAGTATGAAGTTATTCTTCGTAGTGATAAAGTTAAATTAAAAAAAAAAACGAAATTATTCCACTTATTTACGAATACCACAAGAACACACAAAGCATGGATTTTCGCCCTCGTATTGAAAAGTTACACTAAAAGAAGAAATTAGGCTATCCCAGTTATTTATTTTATAAAAAAAAAACACACAAAAACATACAAACCATGATGTTTTTGTTCGTGTTAAGTTATACTAAAAGAAAAAATCTTCCTTACTTAAGAAAAGCTCAATAGACACACAACGCATAAATCTTTTCTTTTCATCAACAAAGTTAGAGTAAAAGAAGAAGTTATCCCACTTATTAAGAAAAGCACATAAACTTATGAAGTGAAATAATAACAAAACCAGGCTTGGGTCTAGGCATTTGTCACATACGAACTAGCCTCCTTCATAAGCTGTGCAATCATAATGCCACCATTCTTCGCAGGAGTTACACATTATCCAGTTCTTATCCGGTGGATCGACATATTTGCCTTTACACAATGGACATACATATTCCACTACTTTGATGTTGAACTTTCAGCGGATGTAAACAATTTCATCCGTGAGGTAGACTTCTTAGGACCTTGCTTCTCTTTTTCTTCTCGAACAGTACGTAGCTCTTTTCGTAGTGTTTCTAATAGCAAAGGACAAATCTCTCTCAGCACCGATGAACCAAATGACTCCAAGAGCACTTTTCACACCTCAACAGATGGATTCAGCAATACAAATAGGTATGTGTTAGCATTAATCCTAGGCTCCGTTTACACCGCTGATATGTGAGTAGTGCCCTTGGTGCCATCGGTGCACTAATCAGTGTTGAGCGTGGCTTGACCAAATTCAAAGATCAAACTCCGTACAGGCCTACATAGCTTTAGTTAAGCTAAAGAAAGCCTACGTAGCAAACGAATTTAAATAGGTCTACTGTGAGAAACTGGAATTTAAATTTAAGAATAAACCTATTTACAAATTTGAGAGCTGGGGCAAAAGTACGCGTTCGGATTCTTGCCGCACAAAAAAAAAATCGGACTTTTGCCCCATTCGCACTTGTTTTAATTACAATGAAATGCTGACGTAATAACTGGTACCGGGAAAAGGGAAGATAGTATATATTCTTACTCATGAAGTGTTTTCATATGAAACAGCAATAAAATAAGGCGTGACTTCTCCCACGGACTGTAGTACTATTTCCCATAAAACAAAATATTACTTCAAAGTAAGACAAAATGTAATTTATCTCACTGTATTAACAAATTTCACCGCACACCTTTACTATCATGGACGGTACACCGCCGCCATTTAATCTTTCTGCAGCACAAGCAGTGTTGCACAACTCCAACAAAAAGTACCCCAATATCCCAAAAAGGACCTTTGTCCCCTGCGGACTTTTGCCCCCGGACTCTCTCTCTCTCTCTCTCTCTCTCTATCTATCTATCTATCTATCTATCTATCTATCGTGAAACTTTCGTGAATCTGGTTGGTTTTGTGAAACTTTCGAGTCTCCCCTATTCTCAGCTAATTTCTTTCTTTTACTTCCCTTTCCCTGTATTATTTGGTCCGTATATCTCAATCTCGGCCATTCTCTGAGTATTTTTCCTTTCCTTTTGTTTTCTTTTTCCTCCATAGCCAGTGGTTCGTTTCCTTATCTCATAATGTGTTCAATCATTCCAGCTCTATTTCTCGAAACAGTCATTAGTAAAGAAGTGATTTCTTGCTTTTCTTTAATTCACAATGGTTGAGGAATGTTTCCAAATCTTACAACGTTACTTTTCAAACATTTTGCAACCTCATAAATTGATGTAATTCAGAAGTCTGGTAACAAAACAATATCTTATGTTACTTTCATATTAATCTTGATACATCTTTGTATCTTTTAAACTAATGGTAAAAAAAAATGAAATTTTGTGCCATGCAAATATCGGCAGAGGGACATTCTTCGGCATATTTTGTAAAACGTAACTTTATCAGTGTTTTCACGTTCCGCGCAGTGGGCGTATATCCCATTCCCTGAGTGTAAAATTGGGGAGAATACAAGTGAAGAAAGAAGTAAGTTTTACTTCACAGTGTGAAACTACGGTATATTTCCAATCTATGTGTATTCAATACTCAAACTTGAAGTAGTACATCTATAAGAACTGGTCGCAACACAGTAATAAGATCAAAGATAGAACCTGTTCCTCGGACATTAAATCTATATCAAAAAGCAATTATTCGCTATCTCTTAATGATTTGTTCAATGGTGATAAAGATTGAAACCAAAAATCGCTTATTTCAACTACATTGGGCTTGAATAGAGGGCTAAGAAAGAAAATAGAACCTATTATTGGAATTATGAATCAATTGCAAAAAAAAAAAACGCTTCTTGATATCTTTTACCGTTTCTGCTCTAAGGAAATTAGATATTGAAACCGGAAATGCAAGTAAATTTAAACACTTCCGGTTTTGATTGAGTGTTGTGTATAGTTATGTTATGTTGTCTTGAGACGTTAAATCTTTTACAAAAAGAAAACTTTTCTCGTTATCTATTACCGTGTTTGTTATGCAATGATAAACGTTGAAACCGGAAATGGATAATTTTAGCCACTTATGGTTTGAATAGAGCTTCAATGGAGAAGATGAAACCTTGCAAAAACGGAAAAAAAGAATTTTGATAGACTTTAACGTTCTTATTCTACGGAAATCAGTATATCTACTACCATTTCTATCCTGTAGCAATAAACGTTGAAACATATATAGAAACCGGAGGTAGTAGTAAATTTGAAACACTCGTTTTGGTAGGGTGTTGCGGATAGATATGTTACGTTGTCTTGAGACGCAGGAGACAACTTCTTGCTATCTGTTACCGGTTTCCTCTTGTGACGATAAACATTGAAGCCGGAAATTGTTAACTTAACCACTACCAGTTTGAATAGAGGGTTAACGGAGAAAATGGAACCTTTCCTTGGGGCGCTGAATCGACTGAAAAAAACGTGTCTTGATAGTGTTTACCGGTTTTGCTATACGAAAATTAGTATTAAAAAATCGGAAACAATAGTAAATGTGAAACACTTCTGGTTTCAGTAGAGTGTTGGCGACGCGAAATCGCTTGAAGGGAAAAAAAACTAACTACCATATGTTACCGTTTCCGCTCTATGACAATAAACATTGAAACTGGAAATGAATAATTTTAACCACTTCTGGTTTGAACAGAGATTTATTGGAACAGATATAATCCCATATTGGAACGTAGAATCGGTTGCAAGAAACTGAATCTTGATAGTTTTTACCCTTCTAGTCTTACGGAAAATAGGATTGAAACGAAAGTAAATAGTAAATTTGATTTTGGTAGTGTTGGGGATAGTCATGATACGTTGTCTAAATACACGTAATCTTTTTTTTTTAAAGAACATATTGTTTCTAGTTGTTACTGCTGTCATTCTATGGTGGTAAACGTTGGAACTGAAAATGGCTCATTTTAACCACGTCTGATTTGAATAGAAGGTTAATAGAGTAGACGGAACGTATTCTTGAGAAGCTGAATCAATTGCTTCTTGATAGCGTTTGTCGTTTCTGCTCTATGAAAATCAGAATTGGAACCGGAAGTAATAGTAAATTTGAACCAATTCCGGTTTTGGTAAAGTATTTTGGATATTCATATTATGTTGCCTTGAGACACTGAATTGTTTAAAAGAAACGCTCCTCGCTTATCTGTTTCTGTTTTTGTTCTAAGGCGATAAACATTGAAACTGGAAGTGGCTAATCTTAACCACTTCTAGTTTGAACAGAGGGTTGACAGAGCAGATAAAGCATATTCTTCGGATGCATAACCGATTGCAGAAAATCTAGTCTCGATATATCTTATTAATTGTGTTCTGATACCTGTCGACAGACAGATGGACGGATGGACAAAGTCGTTCTATAAGACTTCCGACACTTACGCACAGCATACTTTGGAAGTCTAAATTAAAAGAAATCGTAATAAAAGTAGAGAATAATTCTGTGGTGAAGAACATTACTTTTAAAAATATTTGTCTATGCGAGACGACTATAAAAAAAAGCATTGTGAGCTTTCTGATTTACTAATAAATTCATTGTTTATTGCGATACATTTATATCAAAACTCCTCTAATAATTTTCTTTTTCCTTCAGCATAAATATATTTTCTTAAAGTAATTGCCTTGACAATATAAATATTTTGTACGCTTAGTACAATTTCTTTTACTACGAAATCGTGTATTTAAAAATATTGTTCATTTTATTTTTATATCATTCTGAAAAATCTTTCATTTGGTATCTTATCCATCCATTCTTATTATCGTCTTACTTTCTCTCTCACACACACACACTGTACATCGCTTTCCCACATTCAAGATTCCATTTGCTTTTCACATATTTTTAATGCTCAGTATCAGCTAAAATTTGCGTCAATATGTTGCATTTACCCCTGCTATATGTTAGCATTTATCTCATTTTGCTAACGTACCGGTAAAGTGGTGAGATCTATACGTTAAGTGAAACATAAGTTGGAAACTCAAAATAATCTTAACTGCAACGGGTAAATCTTAATAATATATTTATTAAAAAGATATATTTTATGTTCTGTATGCAAGGAAATGCAGACTAAGAAAGTCTGATGAAATACGAAGAAATTCAAATAAATTAAAAATGAAATGAAATATCCGTGTAACGTCCCAGGTTAAGGGAGATTATGGTTAAGACAAGTGAATGACGATTGAAGAATTGGTGGAATGAAAAAGTGGGAATAATTGGAAGGAACCCGAGAAAACCCACAGACACGATGTTGTCCACCACAAACTTGCTTGGCCGGAGATCGAACCAAGGGCCCGATGCACCTACAGTAAGCCTTCAACTACTGTGTCACTGTACCATCTACGAAGAAATTGGAGAAAACAGTAAAATGAGATGAAAAAAAATGAAACAAAATCAAATTTGCAGTTCTTTATTACACATTCATATCGCGCTGCGTGATCAAATGCACGATCCTGTCCCTTAAAAGCTGAACTCTTTATTACTGATACACCATGTCAACTTTCATCGTATTACCTGTTTCCAACGATATCATCCATTTCTAAGATTATATCTTAACATCCTGCCTAAACACAAATACAAGTGCAGAAAAAAATAGTATGCGTTATATTGTATGCTTTTTTTCTAAAGGTAATTTCAGCTCTCGCAGTCTGTGTCGCTATTAATGAAAACGGATGAGAAATTTTGAAAATACAGTGAAGTCAAATAATCAAGAAGGTATATAATGTTCTCTTCCTAAGTACAAGTGCATATTGAACAGGAAGAGTTAATGTTTCTAACTTTCAGTACTCCACTCTATAGGAAAATATGTAATATTTCATAAATACATCTTCTTTCGAGTACACCTCTTTATTTGAAAATTTAGTATGATAGGTTATGTTCCACTAAAGTATTTACGTGGCGCCATTTATACTCAAACAGGAGTAATCGAACAATTATATGTATTAAGATCTGCGGCCTTCTTCTACAGGTTAAAACTAATCACCAAAAATTTCCCTTTGTGTATCAAGTTTACCTGCAAAAGTACACCTATTTATCATGAATTTATAGAATTTCAACTTGAGACTTATAAACAGTTTCATAAATAAAACAACGGTCTCATAACTGATCTAGTGATTACAGTGGTTCAGATTTCACTTTTAACTGTAGGTCTGACTCGTTCTATATAATCTCACTGATGAAGAAAGCCGTAAAAACAAAACAAGTTATCAAATACAAGAAAGCCGTAAAAACAAGAAGTCTCACTACTTTCTTTCTATTGCACACCATGATAGTTTTACTTCAAAATAAACACACAGTGGTAAAAATATGTTTTTTTAGGTTGTATTCCTTCTACATAAAAAATTAGTTCTTTTCTGTTTTGAAGTATTTAACTAGTTTCTTTAAGTAATATATTACTTTTACGTGAGTCTAATTGGTTTTTCATTTGTGATTGTTTATACCCCGTTTTCTTCTGTTTTAATGTAGTTTAAAACAATGTATGCACGTAGTTTTTTTTTTTTTAACTTTCAAAAGCACCAGACACAAAATATAGGAATTTAGAACTTCAAATTGCATTATGTTCTATTTTAAACATTCCCGTAAATTCATATTGACACTTTTCAATTTTAGAAACTAATTACTTAAGAGAACTTCATATTATATCCATTATATAATGGTGACACCGAATTCTAAATTTTGACCTAGCGTCGTGAGGCAATTGAAGAACTACTTGAAAAGAGTTTCGACTTGTGGTTAAGAAAGCGAAAACAATCGCATTGGAAGTCAATACACTAACTTTTCATTACGAAGTTAAATACGTGTGCCCCTGGCTGCCGATAATCCATCATAAATGGGTGTATTGTGTTTGTGATTATAATCTTGCTCAGATTTTGTTCCAAGATAATATGTTTTACAGAAAGAAAGTTGAAACATATTATAGGTGCAGCATACTTTAATATATTTCAAAAATTCATATTAATAATTCCATAACTGAGAAATGTTTACGGACCATACATTCATTAACTTATTATTCTAAGCACTTTTCACATTCCCGAACATTTACTAGTATATTACCGTGTTTCTCGAGATCTAGTTAAGTACTATTGGTTAGAAAATAACATTTATTTATTACAAGCTCGAGAGAGCGTTCCAACTTACCAAACGCCCATCAAAATATTCGGTAAAACGTTTCTTCCGAAGATACCTTTCAACTGAAGAAATTATGAAATTGTCTAACCGGTTAATAACAAAAAAGAATTATTTCAGTTTGCAAAATTGTATTTATATATAATATAATACTGCTCGTTTTCCGTCGACAGTCCGTCGCATAAATCATTAAATAAAAAGCCAAATAAATCGTTACACATATTTATAAAGAAACAAAGCGATTGAATGGGGAGGTGTAAAAAACACATATTCCATGATTTTGCGTTAAGGGTCAAACTTTTTTATCGAACAGAAAGCCAATGGACATTTCAGAGAATCATGCCCTTTTCAGCCACAGCTCATACTACGATCTAGTAAATTATTTTGAATTTACAACAATAATCAAAATAATTATTTCAATAAAAAATCAGCTTGTAGACTCAACTGTGTGTATAATAATTTAACAAAGATAGTGACTTTATTATTTAAAATGTGTCATTTAATATAAATTATATTTGATCTTCAGCTTCTTTTAAGTTTGCCTAGTTTGTGCCATATAAATCTTTTTTAACAACAACCAGGCGAACTTTTATTGTTTCATTCCAAAGTATGTAACACAAATGAGAATCAAGATCATGATCAGAATTGCATATCAATTTAGAAGTGGTTTCTCTGTCCTTTTAAGTAATTTCTCTTGAATAGCAAATTTCCTTAAGTTGTATATTTAATACTAAATGTGCGTTAATTTAAACGATGGCTTTTAATAATTGGAAATTATTTATTCTCCCTTACATGTCTTCCATTAATGTTTGTTGATCCAATAGATAACACTGTGCTTCGTGAAATAATTATAAGATTGAAATAACTTCTTTAAAAATATAATTGTAGTAATTCACCCGGTATGGAAACTAAATATTTCATGTTTTACAAAGTATTCAATTGATTGAATGTTCTTTGTGATATAATAACTTTGAATTTCTCAACGAAGCTAAGTTGACTAGATATTCTTTTCGTCAAGAAAACTCAAAGTTTGAGAAAGCAGTTTGAATGTAGAAGAATTCATATCAAAATTATGCACAGGATACTATGATAGAAAGATAATATTTCCAGAAATATGTATATGTAACTAAAATAAATTATCACGAAAGCATGTATAGTTATACGAGTAAGTAACGTAAGTTTTGGTTAAATGTCTGTCTTGCTTTAGTTTGCGTTTAACTTTTAAAAATGTATTGAATGAAGTAAAATGTCTGAAAAAATAACTTGAACAATAATTTTGATTATGCGTGTATTAAAGGCGATGAGATGTAAAATATTTCATACCGTTTTTATAGTAGGAGAATTTATTTTTTCTTCTATTATTGCATAAAAAATGTGGTCATAAATCTCTACACTATCAAACTTCATGAATATTTCAATTGTTATTTGAAATTTATTTAAAATTTAGTACTATTCGAGACCGAGGTTTCTTGACAAAAGTAAAATTGTTTGAATTTATGAAAAAAATTAAAAATGTTCCCCAGTGTCTAAATTATTCGTAACAATTAGACTATCAATATTACCTGAAAACTTTCGATTAATTGCTTATGATCTGAGAAGAGTGTAAATGTAAACAAAGGAGTGATTCTCCGATTATCCCTTCAAATTTTGCTCGTGACAATTTCTGTTATGTCATGTTAAATCTAATTTTCTATATGTTTTACCGGAAAAGGCTCAGCTGCTTGTCAAATGTCACCACAATAGATGTCAGTCATTATGTAATTTGTAAAAAAAAAAAAAATACACTTGATAGGTCAAAGCTCATAGTCACATGTTTTTATCTTCGAAATAAACACCAGTTCAGCGTGTAAGGTGAGCTTGTTTAATATATCTGTGCTGGATCCGCGTTTGCTTTTATTCAATGAATTCTTTGCAACCACTACTTACCCATTCTTCTATCTTTCCTATATGATTCTGTCACCCTGGAGACCATTCTTACTCCTGCAGGTCAAGCAACTTCAGCACACACCGAGCTGACCCACTTTGTAATCCTACACTGCAAGACGATTTGAAAGGCGAGCGCCGTAGAGTACCAGCCAGGCAGGAGCTAGTATCGAGCGGTGAGGCTACAGAGACATCTGAAGGGCATGAATGAAAGCACTAACGAGAAACGGGTTGCTCAAATATCAGCTGAAGCTGTAGCAACACGAGTTCAGACTCCAAGATTAAACACGCGTAGGAAGGCAACTCGTGTATTGCTGGGATGAAAGTTATATTATCCGCGGAACACTACGGTTGAAGGGGGATGGTTTAAACAAATATTTGCTAAAGTTACCAACCGCTTGAAAATAGTTTCGTAGTTTTGTTTGAATTATATGCACAATATTTATTGTAGCAAATTTAAAGCTTGCAGGTGTATCATAGTAGACGTTGATGATTAATTGAAAATAAAGATTAGTTTATTGAAGTAGTAGCCAAAATACTATGGGTGCTTTCTCTTTGCTCTGAATTATTTTGAATTTGCGAAAAAATATTATTATTATTATTATTATTATTATTATTATTATTATTATTTGGTAATTATTGCTTACTATATACTTCTTTGCCGGCTAAAGGAAGTGTACAACCCTCCTAGGTTAATTCATCAGTTTACGCCCCAAAAGCTGAAGAGTACAAATAAGTAAAATCAATCGTTCTTTTGTATTGATTCATACTATAACTGCATCATAATTATAATTACATCTTACAGTAAGATCCATTACAGAAATGCAACTTTTCGGGCTTTTACCTTAGCAAACGCATCAATCAAATCTGTCATCTGAATTTCATTTAATAAACTGCTCTATGAGAATTGTTGCTAAAATACCTAACCCAACCTCAGTAAGTAGTGCGTAAATACCTTTTTAATTAAATTTAACTTTAAAAAAAAATCGCTCTGCGCTAGCTATTGACACAAGCAGAGTTACAAGTATTCTACCTTTCTTGTTGTCGTCATTGCAAATATAATTCAGTAATTGCATAGGCGTTAATCCGTCGTCAAAATTACTATGTCAAAATATTGAAGTTCATGAAAGTTCAGGCTTGAAATGACTTTTGGGTTTTATCTATCAGTAATAGTTATAATTTTGTACAATCGCTTAGTAGATCACTTTGAGTCATCATTATAGATATTCGGAAATGATAAAAATGAGAAAAATATTATTACTTGCTTTTATTAATTTAAACCTTTCGTGTAGTGTGTTTCTTGCATAATCTAAAAATTCGTAAAAGATGAAGATTTTGAACTTTCCTTTTCATTCTAATGTTAGATGTTTTCGTGTTCTGGAAACTTTAAAGTGCGTTGGAATATGTGCGAGCGACTTCTTCTGCATTTTCACTGTTGACTCGTTTTATACTTTCAAACTGTTCTATTCATAAGGGTCGGAAGTCCTATAGAAAAAATTCTTTCGTCCCTCCGTCCGTCGACAGATATCAGAGCAGAAACTGTAACATATGTATCAAGATGAGAGTTTCTGCAATCGATCTATTCAAGCCGAAATGTTTCAAATTAGCCATTTAACGCTTCAACGTTTTATCGCCATAGAACGAAAACGATAACAGAGAAATGCATTTTTTCATTTTTCTTTTTTTTCTTTTTTCTTTTCTTTCTTTTTCGCAAACGATTCAACGCTTCAAAGTAATATACCGTAACTATCTGCAACACTCTACAAAAGCCAGATGTGGTTCAAATCACTATTACTTCCGGTTTCATTGAGAAAAAACAGTAAGAGATATTGAGATTTTTAATCGATTGAGCATCCCAAGAATAGATTTCATTTCCTGTGTGAACCAACTATTTAACCTGGAAGTAGTTCAATTTAACCATTTCTAACACTTATCGCTATAGAACAAAAATGGTAATAGACAACAACGACAACCGTTTTTTTTTTATTTTTTTTTTTGCAATCAATTCTGAGTTTTAAGATAATATTTCATCACAACCCACAACATTCTACGAAAACCAGAAATGGTTCAAATTTACTACTACTTCCGGTTTCAATACTGACTTTCATGGAGAAAAAGCGGTAAGAGATATCGAGATGCCCTTTTATATTTTTCTTTTTTTCAATCCATTGTGTTCCAAGAATAGGTTCCAATTCCTCCGTTAAACTTGTATTCAAATTGTACGGGACACTAAACTCAAATTAACTACAAGAATAACTAAAAAGGGATATTCTAGAGAAGGTGCTCTGTAGACCATTGCTCTTTTTTTTTAAAAAAAATGAAATTTTATTCATATCAAACAGTACCAACATCTATGTAGAACAAAATTTCTGTAAACCTTCCAAAATATTCACAAACATTTAAAAATGTTTGATGTATGGGTTCTATCAAAAATAGATTTTAACAAGGAAATTGGGCTATTCCAGGCATTATTAAATTTGATTAGTTCCTACATTTGCTAACGATACGTTGACGTTACTTGTTCTTTCTGAAAGATATGCAAAGGTAAAAAGGTTTTGACCTCACACCGACATCCAGTGATAATGTAATTTCTTATGTTGATTTATAAACAAGAAAGAGGTGGTGGTTCAGTGAGACACTCAGAGGATTTATAACTACTTTAATCAGTTTGTGTAGACAATATTGTAGCCACGGGACGTTAAACTTAAGTGAGTTCCTCTGGACTTAAAGTTCTTAACATATTTAAGATTCTGTCGAAAATCGATTCAAAATGTACATTATTTCAAGGTGTAATATAACGTATCTATTCAAGAAATTTGTGTTTCAGCGTATAAGGAAGAATATTTTTGCTAACGTTCAATAATTTGCAGTTAATTTTAGTATAAACCATGGCTTAATTTATCACAAAATTATTCATAATGTTTATCACTCCATCTTCAATATTTTCAAGTATAAATGTATTCACTTTTTATTTATTTATGTAATGTAATGTGAGCTCCCTCGTGGATCAGCGGTCAGTATGAGATCCTTGTTGTGTGAGCCATGGGTTCGATTCCCGATGGGACTTCATGTAGTTCGGATCAAACGTTACCCTGTACGAAATCGTTTCCCATAGCTTCCTTTCTGCAAGAAACACTAAACTCTTATTATTAAACCAACCATTGTCTACTTCTAAATCGCTTCATCCAAGCATCGAAACTTGGGTATTAAATGAGACGAGCCACGGGCTTCACAGATTGAGTACAAGTAAATTAAAACTCAAGGACTCTGATATAGACTACCCATGATTTGCCATTTTTATTATTATTTCCTTACTAATACATTTCCAGACAGAACTGAAAGAGGCTATTTAATAGGTGCACAATGTCTTGGAAATAAACTCAAATGTTAGTTAGTTGAACAGTCAGTTTCATTGCCTATGGCAAGGAATCTTGAGTTTGATTCTCTGTGAGAATACATGCTGTTTAGATTCTACATCAAACAATAGTCCACGTGAACATCTTACTTGGTCACTGGCTAACGCGGAACTTTCTGCGCATCTCTGCGTACTTTCGATTCCTGTCAGGAATATTTGCCATGGGTGCAAACCCGAGTATTAGATGAGCTAAACATTAAACAACAATGCATTTATTGTTTTATACTTTATTTATTTCATTGCAATTAATTGGTTGGTATTTTCCCTCCCGTTCCGTTTCAAACAGTCTCGGCGCTGGAAGGAAAAGTTAAAAGCTAACTCCATCAGTCAATAAGTTCATGTTTGATGCAGTTTCCATTATGATTATTTTTAAAAGTATGAACTTTAGAAAATCTTTAAGAACTTAATTTAAAATGTATATTTCGATGAGAAGTCGAGTTACGTTCCAGATATTATAGGTATCACCTTATCACATTACTTGTGACACTGAGGCAGAAGGTGGAAAATTCTGCTCCTAAGGAAGGAAAGGGCCAATTTTTATGATATGGAAATTTCTCTTTATGTATGAGCAAAGTGCCGAATTTAGGGGTTTTCCTTTTCTTTATTAACAAAATTCCTATTGTAAGTATTTGTTAAAGTGTGAGATGTAAAAATCGATATATAAACTCTTAAATAAACGTATTTCAGCGTCTGCAAAAATTTCCCTTCAGAAAAGGGTAAGGGGGCGATTTCTATAATACAGGGTGTCAGAGAAGTCCTTCCCTGATTACAGAAATTGATAACTCAGGCTAGAAATAAGATAGAAATATGAAACTGGTGTTGAATTGTTTACAAACTATAAAAGTTTTTGTCTGTGTTAGGTTTGTTCTGTTTTACCAAGTCTCAATTTTGTTTGTTTTAGGTTTGTAGTACGTAAGTAAGAAGCCCAAGAAGCCATGCCAACCAACCAGGAGAAGGCACAGTGTGTCCTGTGGTACCATGAGACACGATCACCAACCACGGTGCAGAGACAGTTCCAGACAACATTTGGGAGGACTCCACCTGATGTCAAGAGCATTAAAGCCTGGTATGAGAAGTTCAAGAACCCAGGGTCGGTTGCTGACCTTCCGAGGTCTGGTCGACCAAGAACCTCAGCAGACACGGTGGAGGCTGTGCGGCAGTCTTTTCTGAGAAATCCTAAGAAATCGGTGCGCAGAGCCTCACGTGAATTACAGATGCCAAAATGCTCTATCCATGACATTTTACACAAACGTTTATTGTTTCGTGCTTACAAAATGCAACTCGTTCAGGACTTGTTGCCCGACGACGGTACACGTCGATATGACTTTGCAGTCGAAATGCTATCACGTATTGAGGACGATAATGGTTATCTCAGACGAATTGCCTTTTCCGACGAAGCGACATTCTTTGTCAGTGGAGTAGTGAATCGCCATAATGTACGCATTTGGGGTTCAGAACCCCCCAGGGAGGTCAGGGAGTTCACCAGAGGCAGTCCAAAGGTGAATGTTTGATGCGCGTTATTGCACGATCGAATTATCGGGCCATTCTTCTTCGCTGAGGATACCATCACATCTGCAGTGTACCTGGATATGTTGCAGCTGTATGCTGTTCCTCAGCTGCTTCAGTATCGCCCCGATGTCGTTTTTCAGCAAGACGGTGCACCACCTCATTGGGGTTTGGACGTCCGTGCCTATCTCGATAGGACATTTCCTGGGCGATGGATTGGTCGTGATGGACCAACAGCTTGGCCTCCACGCTCTCCTGACATAACCCCATTAGACTTCTTTTTATGGGGTTATGTCAAGGATGAGGTCTACCGAACACGTGTACCAGATCTTGAAACCCTGCAGCAACGAATAACCACAGTCGTTGCATCGATCCCTCCAGTGATGTTGGCTAATGTGTGGATGGAAATTGAATATCGCCTAGATGTGCTACACAGAGAAAAATCCGTTCTCCGGACAGCGGGATATTGTACAAATATACAGTATCCTCTTGCTTACTATAGAAAGCAGTACTGAGCATACGTTATCCTTATGCTACATAGGCACTGCCCTTAGATGTTACATCATGCCGTTGCAGGATGTCTGACATCTAACAGTTTTCCGTATAGCACATGCATATACTTATGTTACCTTCGTCAGCTATATGCTATATACGTCCATTTATATGTGCGATCCTGACCGCCTACATTGTTTCATACGGAAAGTACGTATAGATGGAACACTTATACAGAAAGTTTTATAAAATATGCGTTTTCAGTTATACGTCTGCTGTACGTTAAGTCCAAAAACTACAGGAATTACGCATGTATCCTATCTTTTTAAGTACGCCACCTACAAATTTTTTTCTCAGTGTACGTACTACCAAAGGTGCTCATGTGGAAGTGTACTGATGTGACCAAAACTTTTATAGTTTGTAAACAATTCAACACCAGTTTCATATTTCTATCTTATTTCTAGCCTGAGTTATCAATTTCTGTAATCAGGGAAGGACTTCTCGGACACCCTGTATTAAGATTTCCCATTATTTATTCAAAAAATGCTTACAATGCGGATGTGACATTCATTATTAAAAAAATTCTTAATTAAAAGAAATAAAAGAAACACGTGTTTAACATTTTCAAAAATTCCGCTTGTTGAAGGTGAAGGGGGCAAAATGTACAGTACCATCACATGGAAGAATGAAAGCGATTCACCCAAATACAGGCCATGTAAATATATGTAGCAAAGAGATATTTGGACAGAAAGCTCCTTTTATTACGAGAACAATGAATAAGAAAGTATGCATTTTTCATGTATATGTTAAACAAGGTAAAGAGAAAAAATGATTCTACCAAGAATACAGTATCACATAAATCAATAAAATTGGAGAGAGGATACTCTACCTAAAAATCTTCATTAAAAATAAGCGGACGCTTATCCCTCCCTTTCTTAAAATTCTTTTTCAAGAGGAAAGATACATTTCCTATTATTTTCCCTTCCATATTGAAAGCAATATTGTCTGTTATTTGTGATCACATCATGGGAAAGTGGCTGAAAACTTTCAAATTAAATTTGGAATATACTTGGTATTTACCTCAAGCTAGGCTTCAATCACTACTTTGATTAAAAAACTTACCTTAAGGGGCTATGGGGCTCAAAATTAATGAGGTGGACAGAATATATCTTGGGCTCCTCAAGCTAGGCAAATGTAATATATATAGGGTGACCCATAAGTCCGTTTACATAGGTCATCTCGATAACTATTGAAGATACGAAAAAATGATAAGAGAACAATGTTATTGGAAAGTATGTGTTTTCAATCTAAAATGTTGGAATTTTCCGAATAGGACCAGCCATTTGGGCTCTACGAGCGCCCAATGGTAAAGAAAAATGAAACGTTGCCATATCTTAGTTGGACAACAATAAAGGACAAATTGTGTAATTTGAAGTATCCTGGACCAAGGAGAATAGAATTTACGACAACAATGAAGGATATGAAGAAGCATCACACGTTACGTCAATCCAATGCAGTGGCGTCACCATCAGAAGGGGCTCAGGTACGAAAAAGAAAGTGAATTGAATTTAGCCCTTTCTAATTTTATTCTATTGCTCTTGTATCATGTTGTTGACATCACGTAGATATTAATACGAGCTTGCCGTTAATAAATTCAGTTCAATTTATTTTTCGTACCTGCCCCCTTCCTTCTGATGGCGACTCCTTTGCCTTGGATTGACATTATGTGTGATCCTTCTTCATATCCTACATTGTGGTCGTCCCTTCGATTCTTCTTGGTCCAGGATACTTCAAACCAGGCCCGTATCCAGGGGCGTCTAAGGGACGATTTTTCCTAAATTTTCCCTGCCCCCCCTAAAATTTTCACGGTAGGCTTGCAAATGAACTATAATACTATGATAAACTATAGTATGGTTGGATCGGGACCCCCTAATTTCAGCCGGACCCCCCTTCATTTTTGGGCTGGCTACCGCCCTGCTTCAAACTACACACTCT
Organism: Thermobia domestica; assembly: GCF_964235325.1. Lineage (NCBI taxonomy): Eukaryota > Metazoa > Arthropoda > Insecta > Zygentoma > Lepismatidae > Thermobia > Thermobia domestica. The sequence goes on along the minus strand of NC_137459.1, from coordinate 160,022,582 downwards.
TTCCTTCATTGTTGTCCAACAAAGATATGGCAACGTTGCATTTTTCTTTACCATTGGGCGCTATACCAGTGTAGAGCGAAATGGTTGGTCCTATTCGGAAAATTCCAGCATTTTAGATTGAAAACACATACTTTCTAATAACATTGCTCTCTTATCATTTTTTCGTATCTTCAATAATTACCGAAATGCCCTATGTAAACGGACTTATGGGACAGCCTGTATATATATAAAAACTCTTCATTACAAATAAGCGGACATGTGAATCAGCATTTCTAAACAAAATCTAGTTTTAAGGAGGTGGAAGATGCAATTTATATATTCTGTCGCCACATTGGTATAGATGTTGTCTCTTGTTTTTAATCGCATCACAGTAACCGGCTTACCCATTTGAAGTGGATCTTGCAATATAACTCCTGCCTCAAACCTCAAGTTTCTTTTCATGTAACATTGATCAAGGAACGTATCATAATGGGTTAGTGAGTTTGAAAAATACACCGAAAATAGTGCATCACATGGACTTTTGTAATTACACTTTTATTGAAATGTATATCTTTACAGGGAAAGGAGTTCAGATATTTGTCATAAGCCTATTCTCCCCCGTGCAAAGAAGAAGAATTTTAGCTATTTAGATTTGTTATTTGTCCTTTCGTTTATGAAACAAAATACAAGAATTTTAGGAAAACCAAAAATGGATCAATAAATTGCGATTTTGGACAATAACTAGATTTTGGATCAGGGACCACAAAATTCTTGACCTACCCCTAAATCGAATTTTCGTATTTTTTACGGAATAAGCACATCGTATTGAGCTAACTAATAGTTTGAGTTTGGCTACACTCTATGTAGTTCTCCAGATATAAGGCTTACAAGAAAATTTTTGATTAAAATATATTGGATCTTTTGATCCAAAAATTATATACAGGGTGTCCACATGAAGCATCATGATTACAAGTCTTAAGTGCATGGAAACGGTTAATGCCAGAGAATAACGGTTTACGCCATCTTGAAGAGCAACTCAAACAGTTCTTTGTTGCTGATTGTTAATCGCTGTTATTTGTTGCAGGTGTTCAGTAACAAAGTTTAAATGATTTTTTGTAATTTGTTGCAGGTGTTCATGAACAAAGATGACAACAGCAAAGAGAGAGTGCAGTGTGCGTTGTGGTTGGCTAGGACCAAATCATCAATTACCGTGAAAAAGATCTTCAGACGAAAGTACTAACGGTACTCACTAGACGTCAAGATATTAAAACATGGTTTGATAAGGTTTCAGCCACGAGGAGTGTCAACCGACAGCCTGGCTCTGGCAAGGCACGAACGTCTGAGGAAACTGCGGATGAGATCAATTGGGCCTTCACTAAAAGCCCAACAAAATCAGTTCGCAGAGCGTCACGCGAGCAGAATATCCCACGTTCAACGATCCATAAGGTGCTCCATAAAAGACTGCTTTAGTAAGCATATAAGGTGCAAATCATTCAGGCGCTACAAGCCGGTGATCTACCAAAATAAACCAAGTTTGCAATGGAGAATCTTGAATGGATCAAGGATGATCCCGATTACTTGGGGAGGGTGATTTTAAGTGATGAGACAACCTTCCACACATCAGGCAAGGTGAATCATCATAATGTGCGCATTTGCGGTTCTGAATCCCTATACGTTCTTCGCGAATATGCTAGAAATAGCGAGAAATTGAATGCTTTGGGACGCGACAAAATTATCGGACAATTTTTCTTCATGTAGCACACAATAACCGGTCCCGTTTATCTGGATAAGCTTGAACATTTGAACACAGCTACTCCCTTTGCAACCAAACGTGATATTCCAACAGGATGGTGCCCCACCGCACTGGTGTTTAGATGTTCGTAGGGCTTTAGACCAAACATTTCCAAGGATTGGATGCAATGGACTCTCCTTGGCCACCGCGATATATGGTTTTATTTAAATGCATTTTCTACTTATAAATGTCATATAATACATTGTCAGATAAATAAAATATTAAAAATGTAACTTCATAGAACAAATATAGCTAAAAATTTAACAATATGAAATAGTCATTAACAACAAAAAAAAATTAAGTATTTTGCACACACTCTTCGTAATTTACCGTGTTTTTTCACTCGTCAGTTAAGAACTCTACAACACCTTCCTATCACTTCGCTCGTTACAACTTAGAGTAGAAAGTAGTCAAGAAATGTAGAAAGTAGTCAAGTTTGTTAGTTCCTGCAGTAGACATTTCTTTTGGCATGAAGCAGGTGTTTGTTATCAACATGCATGGAAGTGCATGGCAGGCAAGTTCCACGAAGAAAAAAACTGGCCTACACTGCCGTAAGCATGTTATACACAAACAAGAGCTCTGAGTAAAGTCGCCGATTTCGAGGCTCTGTAAAAACTATGATTAAAGGTAGAAATATGAAGTTTAGAATTTAAGGAGATGTCCGAGAGATGTGTTCATATACCAAATCTCACATTCCTAGCTTCAACTATATTCAACTATTGTACCCCTAAAATATACAGTTTTCAGACTCACTTACTCACTCATCAAATTGATTAGGTACTTCTCAATAAGATAGAGACGTGAAACTCAGGTACTTTGTAGTGACTTGAGTACGGGAAAAATCCGAAATTTTAGGAATGTCTATGGAAATTTTTATGGGCAAAAAATGTCCTTAGACATGCAGAAGTCGTTTCACTCACTCACTTATCTCATTGATTAGCTGCTTCCCAATGAGATAGAGACTTGAAGCTCTGAATATAGGTACCTTATATTGACTTGAGTATGAAAAAAGTCCAAAATGTAACGAATGTGCTATGGGAAATTTTTCATTGGCGAAAAATTGTCCTTAGCCTAGCTGAAATCGGTTCATTCAGTTACTCATCACACTAATTAAGTACTTCGTAATGAGATAGAGACATGAAACTCTGCATATAAGAACCCTATAATAATTTGAGTATGGAAAAGGTCTAAAATTTTAGGAACGTGCTATGGGCCATTTTATGGGTGAAACTGTCCTTAGCCAAGCAGAAATCGGTTCATTCACTCACTCATCACATTGATTTGGCACTTCCCAATAAGATGGAGACGTAAAACTCTGCATAAAGGACCTTATAATGACCTGAGTATGGAAAAAGTCCGAAATATAAGAAATATGCTATGGGATTTTTTTATAGGTGAAAAGTTGTGGTTAGCCAAGCAGAAATCGGTCTATTCACTCACTCATCACTTTGATTAGGTGCTTACCAATGAGATAGAGACGTGAAATTTTGCATAAAGGCACCTTATAATGACTTGCGTATTGGAAAAGTCCGAAATAAGAGGAATGTGCTAGAGGAAATTTTTTATAGGCGAAAAATCGTTCATAGTCATTAGGTACTTCCCGATGAGATAAAGATGGGACCTTCATAAATGTACCTTACAATGGCTTAAATATGAAAAATGTAAGAAATTTATGGAATTTGCAATGACAATTTTTATGGGCAAAAAACTGTCCTTACCCAAACAGAGATCGGTTCATTCACTCACTCATCATTGATTAGGTACTTCCTAATGAGATAGAGCGTGGAACTCTGCATAAACTTTGCATAAAACTACCTTATACTGACTTTAGTATGGAAAACGTTAGAAAATTAAGGAATGTATTATGGGAATATTTTAATAGGCGAGAAACTCTCCGTACCATTAGATACTTCTTAATGAGATAAAAATGCGAAACTCTCCATAAAGGTACCTTATAACAGCTTGAGTATGAAATTTGAGGAATTTTCTATACATTTTTTTTAATGGGAGAAAAATTGTCCTTACAATCAGAAATCGGGAACGATTTCGTTATTCAACACATCGTGTGCATATTGATAATGTTGTCAATCGTCCGAGTGGTCGAGTGGGCTAAGACATGTATCCTCGTCGCCATAAGTGCCTTTACATCGCAGTGACGGGTATGTGACCGCGCAGTACTCCAAGGAAGGGATGGTTGTATAAGAATTTGTGATTAATTTTGAAGAGTTTTTATTTTGACTAGGGAATTAACATAGGTGAAGGGAGTAAAGACACAGATTTGAAGCATCAGTTCACTGTTATTGAAGCATCAGTGCACGAAAAGATTCGTATTCTCAGTTTTTCTATTTATTGTTTTATATGTTAAGTTAAACACCACAATATGTATCATTGATATCGCAGATCGTATTATTTTTTAAAATCGTGTTTGTAACCTATTGTCAAAACATTCATCTCCAGACATGATGTAGAGAGAAGAGAAAGAGATACGACATCTGTAATATATGTATATGTGATTCACTAAGTAACTGTAGAAATTAGTTAAAGGTCACATAAGAGAGCGAAAAGGAGGTCTAGAAGTCTGAACTTTTTAGAAACGTCCTAGATAGGTGAAAATATAGTTAAAAATTGCAAAGGGTATTATGTAATTAACCTCTCTTTTCTTATATTCTAGTATACTTTTTCTTTCACATCCAAAGATCCCTATTCAGATTTACGAGATAAAGGTGAAGAGAGAAACATTTCCATTTCAAGAATTATATAAGGAAAAAAATCTTTTGACTTAGACTAGATTCGAACTCGCAACCCTTGAATCCATGGCTCAGCGCTCTACCAATTGAGCTAACAACTTCGGTTGGAAAAGCCTGATTTCTACAACTACTGGTTGCTGAATGATGTGTATTAACCAAGTTTGCCGAGATAATTGCTTCATATAGCTATTGCAATAATAATAATAATAATAATAATAATAATAATAATAATAATAATAATAATAATAATAATAATAATAATAATAATAATAATAATAATAATAAAGCAGAAGAAGAAGATCAGAATTTAAAAAGTCGCATATGTTAAAAGTTTGACGTGCAGAGTAAGTCCTAATATGAGATTTTATTAATTATATATAATAAATGTAAGCGTGGTTTATTCGTGCGTGCTATTCAAACTGCGTAATTCACTACCTAGTCCCATAAGGGTTGTACAGTATGGTACAGTAGCCTTGCGTCCTCCAACCGTGAAGAATGTTTCGGTTTGAACCTATGCGTGTCCTAAGAGGAAGGAGGGGATTGAAAGAAAGAAAAGTGGCTTAGAAATTATGCAAACGTAGAATATCTCACGAGGTGAGGTGATATAGAGTTCAGCGTGTCTTTCAGCTACTACTCTATACAAGACGTGCATCTACGACTTAACGTCGAACCCGAACCACACGACTCCTGACGGGAATCGAAACCCGTATCACCTCTAGTTCTATTATGGGAGACACAGGAACATATAAAAATAATCGAAAATGAACGATATTAACGTTAAATCCAAAGCTTTCGACGTCCTAAAAATTCGTAATTGAAAGATATGAGTGTCTATTCAATAGTTTTGGGGTCGCTGAAGTGAATAATGACACTCCAGATACCAAGAAAGCCCAAGGCTTTATTCTTCGTTAGCGGCAAGTTTATTCAGTTGTTCCTGCTGGAAATGGATTCGTACTATTTCATTCCGATTCAAATACGTATTCTACTGGGAAAACTAATCTCAAATATATCTAATGGTTATATTTAATGGAAATAGACATATGCATTTTTGAATATTGTATATGAATTGCTAATTCATACTTTATCTAGTAGAAAATGGTGCATCCAGGATATATTCTGAAGTAATAGGGAGAACTTTTGGAGGTATATTTTATTAATCTACTGTCGAGTTTAGTGTGCAATAATTTCACACAATTTACTTCGGAACTATCGAGACGAGACTGAGATAGCTATTTGTCGATTGAAAGGGGACTAATACTGTAAGTAGTCTCGTTTTGATACCAGTCTTACTTCGGGGCTTGTTCTCTAGTAACTGGTTGCGTAGTGCACCTACATAAGACGTCGTATATTTACATGTTTGAGAACTTACCCCACCTCCAGTTGACGGATCGTTCTATCTAAAACTACCAGACCGTTTATGTAATTTTTCGTTTAAGTACAGGTCCTATTCTTATGTCAATTATTTTCTTGCAACAGAGAATGAAAAATGTAACAGTTATAATGTTGATCGCGCATAATCCTGTATAGATAAAAGGCACTTTATAGAGTGTCGGACTCCGTGGAGTAAACTGCCTTGGTGAGTTCATCACTGAACGCGTTTCTGTCCTACTCGTGCAATGACGTCACCTTTGACACTCGCTCGGGACAGAACCACAGGAGAAGTAACGCTGTTGTCTGCTTACTCGCTTGCTGTTGTGTATTCTCTTTGGAACCTGATGTGAAATTGCTGTTTTCTTCTTACTTTCAGCTGTCTTTTGGTATTTCTAATTTAGATGTCTATTATATTAGTGGAATTTTATTCCGTCATGGAAATATATTTTATTTCTTTTTAAATGTCAATAAAAAGAAAAGTCTATTTGGACAACTTTCCCCACAACTCTAGAGTTATTGTCTGTGGTGCGCTTTTCTTTCCTTTTCCTTAAGGGCCCCGGTGGCTCAGTGGTAGAGCGTTCACCTCTGGTGCTTGGAGTTCCGGGTTCGATCCCAGCCACCTTCAAGTGAACTTTGTGAAGGACAAACACCGTGTGCGTGGGTTTCCTCGGGGTTCTCCCACTTCATTCATTACTCATCATACCAACCCCCTTTAGCATAACCGTCGGACGTAAAACTCAAAGATTTCATTTTTCTTTTTTTTCCTTAAGTTGTATCCCCAGTTGGCCTAATCCAGTTGCGTTTGTCAATCAGAATTTCTTTCCAGAACTTTTAATTTTCTCACTTCATCACTTTCTTCATTTGCTTGTAAAATGTTCTTTCGGAGAAAGAACTTTTCAGTTGCTTGTTTAGTTAATTTATACTTATGTATGTTCTAAATGGGATAAAATATTAAAACCTCCGGTTCACACTTGCTAACAAATTCATTTTTTTATGATGCCTGTTAATTTTCTAATGATGTTCTTTCCTTGGCTCACTTTTCGGCTCGGCTCGGTGGTTACTGAGCCGTGATCCGATCCGCTCAAGCCGTTGACAACACTGGTACTGTTGTAAATAATTCATCATGTAGTGCCGAGTTTCTCAAGTATATATATCTTCAATTAATGCAGATGTTACTGTTCCCTGCTGTGTATAAGGTTCTTCAATGGCTTCAATATTTTTAGGTAGAATGCTTTTCCATTATATACCCTCTTATCTGTACTTAAATCTTAGAGAATCCGGATGGTCATTGCTTGAACTCATTAGTTTTCTAGGTATCAGGACATTTGCGGTAAAACCAGAACACCAGTTTTTCTGGGATATTTGCGGTACTGTTCAAAACTTTCCCTTAAACAGTAGGACATTTGCGATACACACCGTGGAACGTGCGCCGAAATCATCCGTTTCAGCCCCGTTAATCTAAATTAGAATGAATACATTAATAAAGAGGTTGGGTATGCAGATGCAACAGCCTAATATATGTGATTCATTCTGTTTGGCTGATTTTAGTAGGTCATGAATATATAAGAGGAGATCACGCGGGCTGCTTAATGGAAACTATCACAATAATCGAAACATCTAAGAAACCATGCGTTTCTCAGCAGGGTTTTCAGTACAGACAATATTGAAATTTCAAGAACGGGAACATATCTTGAAGGAAACAAATATTGTCCCTTGGATCTTCGTCCTTTTACCAGCAAGAGATAGTAAGAGATATCAGAGTTTTTCAGTTTGGTGAAGGTTAATATTATGATTGGAATCCGAAATTAAGCAAATTACGTTTCGAGCAAAAAGCAATAACATCTCGAAGAACACTGTTCCAGAAAACGCACATTACTTGGTGTAAGTTCCATTTTAATCAGTGCTTGTGGAGGAAGGTTCAGGAATTAGGACTCAACTATAAATCAGTTCCAGAGGTGAGGCTCCGCCTCAGAATTTCTTTTGCCCTACCATTTCTCCCTGTAGATGATATTGCTATTGGGTGGCTTTCCATTATCGAAGATGCATCACATCACGAAAGACTTTAGGTTTTTAGATTATCTTGCAGAACAGTGATTAAGAAATAATGCCGGTTAAATAATACTGGTATTGACATATTCATGTGAAACTACTTGAATCAAGAGCACAGAACGAATAATGCTGTTGAAGGTGGAATTACAGAATCAAATCATTAATAAGTAAATGAACTCCTAAGTGTGTTGTTTAGAAGTATCTAAAAAATGAGGCTGTGTACAGCAGCTAGCTGTATCAAAGAAGACCTTTAAACATTGAAGGGAAACGTAGACAACAAGCGTACATAGAATTGGACGGAAGAATAGAAAAAGCATTAACTGATTATGTATCCTCAAAAGATGTCAAGAAATTCTTGAGGAAAATGGTACACATTCAAAAGTTGGAGTAATTATTGTTTCTTCCAGAATAGAGGCTACGTTGTTTATTGTTTTTATTATTGTGATTGTAAGTTGTCTCAATCTATCCATCATAATTATCTGTAGTTCTTGGAAAAGTGTTAATGAAAGCTATGAAAGAAAACAAAAATATAAACATTTCTAGAAGTTTCCTTTAAATATTATGGACAGGCATTTGACCAATGAGAGATAAGAATTTGTTTACATTTTCCAGTTTTGGCCAATCAGAAACAAGCATTTGTTTACATCTTTCGGATGTGTCTACCATGTATCCTAGTAAATGTTTTTCTTTTCACTTTTCTGTATAATTGATCCTTATATTTGAGTTTACATGTTCTTAGTGTTCTGAGAAAAGTTTGTATGTATGTATGTGAGTTAATAATGGTTTCATATTCTGAAAGAAGATTTTTAGTCTGCTTTTAGTATGCAAAAACCCGAGTCCCCTAAAACAGTCATGTTATTTTCCCCTAAAACAAAGTGCTAGCTACACCAATGTTATAAAATTTGGTCGTTGTGTAGCAGTTGATACTGCGTGCTTATCCTGTAACTAAACACTCGAAAATATTTTCTCTTAGCAAAGAGAATAAGAAGTTATTTCAAATAGTACCGCAAATGTCCCAATACCACAAAAGTCAATACTCGAAGTACCGCAATTGTTGCAGTATCACAAATGCCGATACCGCAAGTGATTCCCTTTCAATTTTCTAAACAATCTTCATTTAATTCCTTTCTCAAAAGCAATTTTCCTGCACAATTCTGTACTTTGATTTTTCTACAAAACGAAAGGAACAAATAGCAGCTGAAATACAAACGGATAAGGACGAATTTTACTTCTTTCTGTTCCTTGTTTGATCTACATAAATAATTTTAGAAAGAATAGGATTATTTTTTTTTAACGATACATGTAACATTAGGGTGGTCCAAAATCAAATGCAAAAATTCAACTTGTTCAAAATAATAGTCCACAAGGCTTATTTTTTCCTCTAGCCATAACCTATTTACTTGCTTAATTTCAGCTCTGTTGCTTAATATTTACAGGTCGCTCCATTTTAAATCTTTTTGTTTATGTAGTATTACCAATGAACTAACGCTAGAAGTTTTCTGAGGTATACGCTGGACCGTTCTCAAAAATATAGCGTATACCCTTCTCCGTATATACTCGTTCATTCGTAAATTTAAGGTAAATATATGCTGCACTAGAAAAATATTAGGTTCCTAATGGGTATTATATTCATGTATACTATATTATAGGCGTCAAGACTACAATGTAATTTAACACAGTTGCTGTGCTAATAGCCGGATAGCCGGATAAGTTCGTAGCTTTCATTGTGATCATTAGATGGTGTCATCATGTTATGGAGGTAGTCCTCTCTAGTGTCTTAAAAAATAAAATGAAATTTTTGAGTTTTACGTCCCACGGTTATGCCGGCTAGGCTAAAGGAGATGGTGATGTTGAGAAATGAATGAAATGGTGGAATGAAGAAAGTAGGAGGAAACGGGAGAACCCCGAGGAAATCAACGCACACGGCGTTTGTCCACCACAAAGTTCACTTGGCGGGAGCAGAATTTGAACCCGGGACCCCATGCACCAGAGGTGAACGCTCTACTACTGACACACCACGGCCCCTCTCTAGTATCTTCAAATGTTTGTTTAGTCCGGCAGAAGGTCTATCAACTTCATCGTTCAAACAATTTCATAAACAGTGCTCATCAGTAAATCAGGATGATTTACAAAGATAACTGACGACCTATTTGAGAGTCCAGTGATGCACAGATGCTATGCACGAAATCCATTGAAGCACAAACATATCAGATGTTAAAATATTTACCAAGTGCTCCTTAAGCCAAGAAGCCTAGAGATGATTATAAGGAACTTTTGCGTTTATTTCTCATATTTCTTGGTGGATGCAACGACAATCAGTCATTTCGAGCTCGAGACCCAAAACATCACGCTAGATGGATGGGGAAAGGCATTTAAACAATGAATTTTTTTTAAGTCTCAATTTAGGATGACTACGCGAAAGTAAATTATCACATGTTTAGCGCTGTTTGTCAGCCTTGTTTATGTGAAAAAGTGGAATGAAGCTCCCCTTGTCAACCAAATCCCTCTCAATGACTAACTTTATGTCAGTTTTGAAAACTTACTCAGAGGATTGCATTTCTAGTAGTGCATGTGCAGCGTTTTTGTCTGCACTTTTATCAGAATTAGCTTTTTTTTTTATGAGAGAGTATCAGAAGAAAGAAAGGAAAAGATGGTCCAAAGCCTGCAGCGGCCAGCATAACCAAACATTCCACTACGACTTAAGTTGACAAAGAAACCCGAAGATCTTAATTTGGAGGATCTAGTAACAGCAAGAACACTCAATATTTGATGTCCTAATGAAAAAAGGCAAAGAGAAGTCTCAATCTTTCCTCAAACAAACACTACAACGCTGCCGAGATAATGCTTTTTTTTCAAGAATTTTGTGAATTATCAAAATAAATGGCTGTGGTGAATAATGTAGCTGAAAGAGGTATCAGTCTCATCCAAAAGTATAATGAAGCCTTGACAAAAGACTAGGAACAGAAACAGTTTATTCTTCGATTGGTCGAAAACCATCTTAAAAATGTTTCCACTCCACTGAAGAAAGCGTTTTTTAAATTGAGATACAAATAGTGACATTTTTCTAAAAGTTTTGGCAACAAATCAGGGGTAAAACTGAGGGGGAATGGGGGGACGCCGTTAGCCTCACTTCAAAAAATATACATGGCATCTCCTACTTCCTAAAATATTACAAATGACAAAAATAGGCACGCGGGACAGCGTGACCGAATGCGTCCCCATGCCTTTTCAGATCCACTTTTAATCCTACAATAACTAAAACAAGGCAAAAATGAAGCGACCTGTAAATATGACTTAATTGTACTGAAATTTCGTTGGTTATTTGTATACATCACAAGGAATAAAATAAACCTTGTGGACAATCGCCTACTGTTCGTTTTATATTTTGGCCCACCCTAATGTGACATATTAAAGGAGAGTGCTTAAGATTGACATTACTGTATAACAAAAGCCTCAACTATGAAAATATTCTAATAAATTATCTTCTATCTTTCTGATAAAGAAAATAAAGTTGATACCAGATATAAATAACGAAAAAACATATGAATTTAAATGTAAAATTTGAGTCCAAAATACCCACTTATAAACAACTGCTGAATTTTAGAAAATAAACACATGTAAATTGAAGTTATGTGATTAACTTGGAGCTTCAAAAACCAACACCCAGAAACCGCCGTGTAAAGTTTAACTGATGCAAATTTTTTAATTGCATAACTTGCTTTCGGCTAGGCGGGGAGTCCGCCTCCAGACGCTTGCATTTGCTCTTTCTCCGGCCTCTCACTTCTCATATCCCTAAGATCTCTGATCTTAAGTGGTTTCGAGATATGGCATATCTTATTCTAACAATTTCAACCCCCAACTTTGTCTTCCTGCTGTTTTTCTTCTAACCGTAATATCAAAAAACTGAAATACATATTTAATCAAGATGTTTCTACTCTTAAGGGATTTTGGAATATGGCCATTCTATTTTACCAATTACAATTTAAACCTTTTTTTTCTAAGGAAAAATGAAAAAAACGCAGAAACATGTCTTTAATTCTTTTACTTGCAAAACCTAAACACCAATTTTCATTCCCGGTGGAAGCTCATATATTTCGAATTCCGCGTTAATCAGTAGGTTCACGTTTCATATAGCTTCGCTGCTGAATGGGACGTTAAACTCAAAATCAACTCAACCAATTTTCATGTCAATAACCTTAACGATTTTCGAGTTATGACCATCCAATTATAACAATTGTAACTTTACCCTATTTTCTTCCTTCCTAGGGCAAATATCATAAAAGCGCTTACATACATATCTAATTATTTTAAATGAGAAGTCCATATACCAAATTTCATGTCGTTAACACTCAAAGATTCCAAGGTATGGGCATTTAAAGATAATTGCCACTCCTCTTTCTCCCTTTTCCCTTCAAATTTCCAAATATTCTTCTTTTAGTGGGACCTTACATTACAAATCATATGCCCTTTCTAAACTTCAAGTTTCTAGCTTAAGCGGTTTGGCCTAGCGTTGATCAATCAGCCAGCCAGAACTAGTTATTTTATATAGAAAGATACATAATAAGCAAATTAATGACAAAAATATTATTACAGAAGCAGTATAGCAAAGAACTCATATACTGTGTTAAAATATGTAGATATTCATTAATTTGGTAAAATTCATAAAACTAAGGGCACAAGCTTAGCGTACGCGCGTTTGGCGTGGGAGACCCAGGTTTGATTCCCGGTGGGAGCTCATGTGATTCGGATTCCACTTTAATCAGTAGATCTACGTCTCATATAGCCTCGCTGCTGAACGGGACGTTAAACTCAAAATCAGCTCAGCTCTGCTAAGGGCATAAGCAGCGTGGATCTACGGCTTTTTGGGTCCAACCACAGATGACAAAATTACACCCCTATTGCTTTACAATTGCTGTATATCTCCCTGCTTTGGAAATGAACGGAACTTAACATTCTCTTCACCAACTTTTCTATTTCGTGTGTTCATTTTAAAGCCGTACACAGCGCATGAGGGCATTGCTAAAGTTTTCAAAGTCAATGTAAGAAATACAGATGAGTTCTATTTACACAACGTGTACAGTACAAAATATACAATAATATTCCACATAGAAAATATCATACACAACAGTGTGTAAGAAATTCATCAAATGTTTAAAAACCAAAGAAAACGTACTTCAACACAAATGCAATTAAAACCTGACTCTGAGAGCGCGACAATATTATCTTGTTCGAAGGGTCAGTGATTTTTTGTCGAACAGGCTGAGCGTGGGCTTATCTTGTCTTATGTTTCGCAACATTGCTCTTGGTCAAGTGCCCTATTGCTTGTGCCTTTAGGTATTTGCCCTAAAGCTATACAGCGAGTTGTGTGCGTTCTGTTACTCCTTCCCTGCCCCTGGCTGTTTGCGAAAATATCATTTGCTTTTCATGCATTGGGATAAGGGGCAAGACACCTTGGAAGGGAGTAACATATAAAATGATCGAAAACGACAACCGATGTTCATTTAGAGTTCATAGTTTCGAGGTCGCTGAGATGGTTAGGCGTAAAGCTATCAGCTATTTTCTGTTAGTGATTTCTTCATATACGTCTACCAAGTTAACGAATCAGTGGTAGAGCGTTCACCTCTGGTGCTTGGGGTCACGGGTTCGATCCCAGCCCCCGCCAAGTGAACTTTGTGGTGGACAAACACCGTATGCGTGGGTTTTCTCGGGGTTCTCCCGTTTCCTCCCACTTTCTTCATTCCACCATTTCATTCATTACTCGACCAACGATATAAAACCAAGTGAGCATTTTATAGTAAAAGAAAGCTACAAAACGTGAAAGAAGATAAGAGGCAACCGAAGGCTCTAAAAAGTTTCTTTCGAGTTGAGTTGATTTTAGTTTAGCGTCCCTTTCAGCAGCGAGGCTATATGAGACGTGGACCTACTGATTAACGTGGAATCCGAACCACATGAGCTCCCGCCGGGAATCGAAAAAGTTTCTTTCGAGTGCTGGACAAAATCATACAAATATTGAGGTGGGGAGTTGTCAATATCAGTCACTGTTAACGAAAGAATTTGCAGGTCGACATTCTTTTGACTCTGTAAATTTATTTTACCTGATTACAGTAATTTAATTGTTGAATTAAAATGGAACGATACGGTCATTTCGGTTACGGGTCTGAATTAAATTTCGTGTATTTCAAAATTTGTTTGAATACAATTAGTTTTCCCGTGGCATATAAGTATATAACTTGAAAGGATAAAATCGAAAGCGACGAAAGGTCATTTGGATGACAAGTATTATTTTCAGTACTCTCACTTTCAATCACAGCAGCGTATACAGATGCTCGTTTTATTATGACAGATAACAATAATTATTAGCGTACGCGCCTTTGGCGTGGGAGACCCGGGTTCGATTCCCGGCGGGAGCTCATGTGGTTCGGATTCCACGTTAATCAGTAGGTCCACGTCTCATATAGCCTCGCTGCTGAACGGGACGCTAAACTAAAATCCACTCCACTCCACAATAATTATTAATCCATTTTCTGCTAATAAATTTAGATGGAGCTATATTTTAAATTAGTAATAATTCTAATGCAAAGTAGAGTTTTGATTATTAGTTACTTGTGTTCAGGGATGTACCGACATAGGTGCTACGGATGTGCACGAGACGAGTCGAGACAGGATTTTCCAGACTAAATTCGAGTCGAGACACGGCTCTTCCAATAGAGAAATATACATTTTTCGAGTCGAGCCATCACTTTTACAGCACATTTTCGAGACGAGACAGCCACAAATCGTGTATCGTGCGCATCCCTAATAGGTGCAGTTTTCCATTCAGAAAAAATCTTCCGGGGGGCACACTTAGTATTCAGAGGGCCACTGCTGGTACTCTTTTATTTATTATTATATTATAGACGTATTATTTTGATCTCCTCCCGGGGGGAGTGGCCTCCTAAAATATGTGTGGACGAAACACTGAACAGGTAGTCTGAGAGTCTGGATCTCCCAATTAGCACAATTTCAGGGGGCAAATACACAAAATTATTTGCATTTTGTAGGCTATTCCGAAAAACTCTTCGGACCCCAAAGAAAAATCTTGGGTGCATCATTGCTTGTGTTTACATAGTGTTACTGCCTGATTTCGAACGTCTATGTTGGAAAGAAACATGAAAGAATTGAATTGTTCTATAGGCATAAAGGGCCCTGAAAAGAATTTTTGCGGAGAAACCTGATTTTAAAGTTCTGCCACTGATCGGGGACAAATCTTATATATAAAAGAGAACGCACAAATCCTTTGTTCCCTCATCACGCTAATACGGCTGAACCAATTTCTTTCATTTTTGGGGGGTTATTAGGATTTGGACCCTAGATGGTTTTTATCATATCACTTTAATTTTTAATTACCAGTGTCTTGAGATAATTGACCATTCAAGTGTCCATAACGTACAAATCCTTTGTTAGTTCATCATAGGTAAAAATAAACGTATTTATATGCAACCCGCATGACCGTGTCACTCGGCGGGTTAACATAAATGACAGGCGATATAATGTTAACATTTACTGCAATCTACTATGGTTTTTATCATATCACTTGAAAGCGAAAAAGTAAAAATTATCTAAGTAACAAAGTTTATTGCGTTCCGGGGTGACCGCAGCGAAGCGGGGCGGGTTAACATAAATGACAGGCGATATAATGTTAACATTTACTGCAATCTTCTATGGTTTTTATCATATCACTTGAAAGCGAAAAAGTAAAAATTATCTAAGTAACAAAGTTTATTGCGTTCCGGGGTGACCGCAGCGAAGCGGGGTGAACGCTGCTAGTTACATATAAATTAAGACACACACTTTTGTCATTTGTTGTGTATTGAACTAGTTTAACTAAAATTAATAAAGAATTATTAGAAATCAAGTATATCTCAAGAACGATTAAATGGACTAGCTTTGATGGCCATTGAAAATGACATTCTGAATGAAATTGATATGGATGCAATAATAAGAGATTGTGCCAAATTGAAAGCCAGAAAAGTGTCTTTATAACATGAACTTTACAGTAACAAAGAAAACGAGAAATTAAGCTAATTACCATATTTGTATCACTAGAAAACACTATTTAAATATACTTTTAATGAAGTGTAAGAGCATATCTCTTTGTCAAAATCAAACCTGTGATAATGTTAGACTTGAAGCTCATTAGTTTTATTCTATTTCGACTTTTGTTTCAACTGTATTTGTCAAAATACATCTTAGGTATACATTTTAGTTGTTTCCTGTGCTTATTTAATAAAAAAAGATATAAATTATTAAAACTGGAACTTTGGTCATGATTCATCCACAGTTAATTAGGTTTAATTTCGCCATTTTCCTTTAATACTCACAGGAAGACTGAATTATTATATATTGAAGAAATTTCTAATTGTAACAATTATCTGAAGAATTTTTGTCCATTACAGCATTCTATTATTTTATTATCATATAGGCGGGGCGCCTAAATATTGTTTGCTTACAGTTACGAAATGTCTACAACCGACCCTGTTACTGTTATATATATATATATATATATATACTAGCAGCGTTCACCCCGCTTCGCTGCGGTCACCCCGGAACGCAATAAACGTTGTTACTTAGATAATTTTTACTTTTTCGCTTTCAAGTGATATGATAAAAACCATAGAAGATTGCAGTAAATGTTAACATTATATCGCCTGTCATTTATGTTAACCCGCCGAGTGACCCGCTTCGCTGCGGTCACCCCGGAACGCAATAAACTTTGTTACTTAGATAATTTTTACTTTTTCGCTTTCAAATTGCAGTAAATGTTAACATTATAGCGCCTGTCATTTATGTTAACCCGCCGAGTGACACGGTCATGCGGGTTGCATATAAATACGTTTATTTTTACCTATGATGAACTAATAACAAAGGATTTGTACGTATGGACACTTGAATGGTCAATTATCTCAAGACACTGGTAATTAAAAATTAAAGTGATATGATAAAAACCATCTAGGGTCCAAATCCTAATAACCCCCCAAAAATAAAAGAAATTGGTTCAGCCGTATTAGCGTGATGAGGGAACAAAGGATTTGTACGTTCTCTTTTATAATATATATATATATATATATATATATATATATATATATATATATATAGAGAGAGAGAGAGAGAGAGAGAGAGAGAGAGAGAGAGAGAGAGAGAGAGAGACAGAGACAGAGAGACGGAGAGAGAGACAAAGTTTTGACTCAGAAAAAGTACGTTGAACGTACGATGCTACATGAGCTCCTGGAGGGATTTCAAATGAATTTAGTATACGTATACATTACCATCTGGACAATTTACCCCTAAAAATGCTTTCGATCACTGAAATAAATTCCTGCCGATGTCCCTGTAAAGCAGTAAGAATTTTAGGGACTGATCAGGGGGTAATGCCTCCCTGGAGCAACGACAGTTCCCCAGTATTTGTGTGTTACCACTCTTCACTCTCAGTGTACTGAAACTTAAGTCAAAGGAACTGTTCTGAAATCTTCACCGGTTCTCTCCTCTGAAACCGCATGCAAATGGGGCCGACCTTGGTCATATACCACATCTGGAATATTACTATTTATGTCAGAGATACCGAAAAATATATATTCGACACAAATATATTTGGTCTAGGAATTAATTCGTGCGGGTGGACAAGAGATGGCGCAACGAACGGAGCGTCCCACAGTTCCGTGTATCCACACATGTGTTGCAAACCCCTGTCATCGCGTATCGTTCGTAGTATAGGGCAGTGGATTAAAGCGTCAACAACACCAGTTTGTAGTTAAGTGAACATGGCGCAATTTGTGCCTGATAAAATGTTTTTGCGGGGTGTCCTGCTGCATTACTTTAACATGCAGAAAAGTGCGACTGAAAGTCATCGTATTTTGGTGGAAGTGTATGGTGACCATGCTCTAGCTGAGCGAACGTGTCGGAAGTGGTTTGCACGGTTTAGAAGTGGTGATTTCGGCTTGGCAGACCAAGAGCGAGCTGGACAGCCAAAAAAATTTCAAGACGAAGAATTGACAGCATTGCTCGAGCAGGATTCGTGTCAAACGCAGGAACAACTTGCAGCAGCATTAGGCGTTGATCAAACAACAGTCTCCAAACGCTTGAAAGCCATGGGAATGATTCAAAAGATGTCACATTGGGTTCCACATGAATTGAAAGACAGAGACGTTGAAAGACGAAAAACCATTTGCGAATTGCTGCTTCAACGACAGAGCAGAAAGGGGTTTCTGCATCGAATTATTACGGGTGATGAGAAGTGGATCCATTACGAGAACCCTAAACGAAAAAAGGCCTGGGTGAAACCAGGTGAACCAGGTCCATCACAACCAAAACGAGATATTCACTGTGCAAAGGTTATGCTGTGCATATGGTGGGATATGAAAGGTGTGGTGTACTATGAGCTGCTGCAACCGGGTGAAACTATGAATGGAGAACGTTATCGACGACAATTAATGCGTTTGAAGCAAGCTCTGGCCAGAACACGACCAGAATGGGAGAACAGACATGATAAACGTATTGTTCAACATGATAACGCTCGCCCACATGTCGCAAAACCGGTCAAAACCTATTTAGAAAATGTCGGATGGGAAGTTTTACCCCACCCGCCGTATTCACCAGACGTTGCTCCTTCGGACTACTACTTGTTCGATTGCATGAACAACGATTTGATTGGACAGCGGTTTACTTCTTCAGAAGATATCGAAACATGGGTCTCTGACTGGATCGCTTCCAAGGATGAGGACTTCTTTCGCCACGGAATCCATACATTGCCTGACAGATGGGCGAAAGTGGTGGCTAGCGATGGACAATATTTTTCTTAAGGTATTTATGTATTTTGTGTTTGTACTACAGCTTCAATGTGTGCGTACCAACTGCACGAATTAATTCCTAGACCAAATAGGATATTTTCGATTTTATTTATTTATTTATTTATTTATTTATTTATTTTTTGCCTGTCACCCTCCCACTCTGACCTTCATGCCAACCAAGGCTTAACTTGTTCCTAAGCAACATCGACAGCGTCACTATTCATCTGCGACCACGAAAACTATGATTTCGATACTAATATTGTTCATATTTGACTACTTTTACGTGTCCCTTCCCCCCTTATTACAAATGACTTCAGTGTCTCGCCCCACTGGAGCAATTTCAACAAACTTAAGTATAGCTATACCACCTGTAAAATAAATGTGCGGGTGATCTTTTTCGGAGAGGAATTCATTAGCTACTTTTCCAATGTGGTGGCTTTATTCGCTTCCCATGCTAAAGATTGCCAAAGAGCTCAACTTTATTTGCACCACTGTGCTATGAATATAGATTTTAATGGCATTCACTTTACTGAATGCTCGCTTAGGTGTTGCTCCCGTCACAGGAAAAGTGAGATACTGTTATAAATGAGTAGGGATATAAACAAATACGGAAAACTGTTAGCAATGACACCACTCGAAATGAGTTTTCGCAATATAATGGGGCAGTATTTTATTCGAATGTGAGGGAAATCATTGCGTAAATTGTCCCTTCCCCTCCTTAGAAGTCTAAGCTACAATACGTATCTAATAATTTTGAATTAGAAATATATGCATCGAGTTTCATATCCTTAATTTTAAAGTGTCCTGAGTTAAGTAAATGAATAAACTTCCTGCTAACGAAAGAGTAAAGTTTTGGGCTTTAATAGTATCGGGAGTGTAATTATTCATTTCAGCGACCCCGAAAGCTATTGAATAGACAATCATATCTTTCAATTAGGAATTTTTAATTTTCACCCCTCCAATTAAACCTCCATGGCGATAATGCTAAACTTTGATGTGAACGATATAGAGGGTATCATACATACTTCATGTACTCAAAAGCTATGGATTTAACATTAATATCGTTCATTTTCGATTATTTTTACATGTTCCTGTGTCTCCCATAATAGAACTAGAGGTGATACGGGTTTCGATTCCCGTCAGGAGTCGTGTGGTTCGGGTTCGACGTTAAGTCGTATATGCATGTCTTGTATAGAGTAGTAGCTGAAAGACACGCTGAACTCTATATCACCTCACCTCGTGAGATATTCTACGTTTGCATAATTTCTAAACCACTTTTCTTTCTTTCAATCTCCTCCTTCCTCTTAGGACACGCATAGGTTCAAACCGAAACATTCTTCACGGTTGGAGGACGCAAGGCTACTGTACCATACTGTACAACCCTTATGGGACTAGGTAGTGAATTACGCAGTTTGAATAGCACGCACGAATAAACCACGCTTACATTTATTATATATAATTAATAAAATCTCATATTAGGACTTACTCTGCACGTCAAACTTTTAACATATGTGACTTTTTAAATTCTGATCTTCTTCTTCTGCTTTATTATTATTATTATTATTATTATTATTATTATTATTATTATTATTATTGCAATAGCTATATGAAGCAATTATCTCGGCAAACTTGGTTAATACATATCATTCAGCAACCAGTAGTTGTAGAAATCAGGCTTTTCCAACCGAAGTTGTTAGCTCAATTGGTAGAGCGCTGAGCCATGGATTCAAGGGTTGCGAGTTCGAATCTAGTCTAAGTCAAAAGATTTTTTTCCTTATATAATTCTTGAAATGGAAATGTTTCTCTCTTCACCTTTATCTCGTAAATCTGAATAGGGATCTTTGGATGTGAAAGAAAAAGTATACTAGAATATAAGAAAAGAGAGGTTAATTACATAATACCCTTTGCAATTTTTAACTATATTTTCACCTATCTAGGACGTTTCTAAAAAGTTCAGACTTCTAGACCTCCTTTTCGCTCTCTTATGTGACCTTTAACTAATTTCTACAGTTACTTAGTGAATCACATATACATATATTACAGATGTCGTATCTCTTTCTCTTCTCTCTACATCATGTCTGGAGATGAATGTTTTGACAATAGGTTACAAACACGATTTTAAAAAAATAATACGATCTGCGATATCAGTGATACATATTGTGGTGTTTAACTTAACATATAAAACAATAAATAGAAAAACTGAGAATACGAATCTTTTCGTGCACTGATGCTTCAATAACAGTGAACTGATGCTTCAAATCTGTGTCTTTACTCCCTTCACCTATGTTAATTCCCTAGTCAAAATAAAAACTCTTCAAAATTAATCACAAATTCTTATACAACCATCCCTTCCTTGGAGTACTGCGCGGTCACATACCCGTCACTGCGATGTAAAGGCACTTATGGCGACGAGGATACATACTGCCGTAAATTTGGTTGGTTGGAAACCCAGACAAGGGAAGCTAATATTTTTTTTTCTTTTTTAGGTGAATATTTTTCATTCATTACAGTCATTGGTATTAAATAGATATTGAAATTAAATTGATAATTAAGAGAATTTCGAGGTTTGGATATTTAGTATTAATGAGGTTTTCTAAGAAATGAAAAATCCATTTGTTGGACTTTTATATGAGATATGTTGGTGGCAAATATAATTAAGTTTACAAGCTATTTAAAAGGGTACATCATTAGAAGGAAAACCCGAGGAAGTATGAAACTGCGCAACATGCGCATCATATAACGAACTCCGTAATTTTGCAATGTGGAAAAGTAAAGAACAACTAAGTATGTTGAAACACCAGCCATGTCTTCTGATGTTGCATCGAGCATTCAACATTAAGGGTTTTGTGGCCCTGTTTTTGTAGCTTGGATAAATGAATTAGAATCTCGTCACACATTAGAATCCCAATATATTATATTTATATGGTGAACTACGTAAAGAAGTAGAATCTGAACAAAAACACCAGACCTGCAAAAAGTGCAGCCAAGTTCGTCAGCCTCAAAAAGAGTTAACATGAGGATGGATGAGCCAAGTTCCTTGGCCACTGAATCTGAAACGAACTCTGGAACTTTGTTCGAGGTCTCAAGCAAAATAATGTTAAGGAGCCTTAGGGATAGTAGTGGTAGGTTTGGGGCCACCACTAACCTTAGGAATATCAACTTCACTAAGGCGCTAAGGCATATATACAGTGTACTGCAGTAAGATTGGTAGTTCGAAACCCAGACAAGAGATACTTATAATCCTCCACGAGGTGTCAAGGAAAATGATGTTGACGAGCCTTAGGGATGGTGCTTGTGAGCGTGGTGGATTTGGGGATCTACCACCAGCCTTAGGGCTGAAATGTCCTTGCCGTGAAACTAAGAACAGACATCTTGGTGTATTCGAATATGTTAGACACCTCGTGCCAAGTTCCAATGTTCGTTTCAGACGCAGTGGCCAAGGAACTTGCCTCATCCATCCTCATCTCAACACTTTTTGAGGCTGACTAAGTTGGCAGCACTTTGCATCTCTGGTGTTTTTGTTCAGATGTAGATTACAACAATTCCACCAACGGTTAATATCATGTTCTGTTACCATATATTTTATTTAAAAAATCTCAGACATTGGAAGGGTTCGAATCACCAATCTTGGGTTTTATCGTTTTTGTATGTTTCGCGCAGCCTACCATTTGATTATTTTATCACTAAATGTTTTTCTCTCCTTGCTAATTCATGCAAACAGGCCGAAGTCAAGTGTGCACTTCGCGTTTTTTAAAGCTATTTTCAAAGATGTACTCCTTATATATGTAAATTTATGTTATAATACTGCATTATCATGTCTAAGATAATTTCGTGGCAGAAAAAGAATGTTAAAATATTAATCTCGGATGATACCAGGTTTGGAAATTATATTTTAGATTCTTACAGGGTTATGCATTGGAATATATTGCGCAATATAAAGCAAATTTGATGTAGATACATCAGACTGAGACAACTAAACAAATAAAAGTAGCTGCTAAGTTAAACATTAACGCAATCGCAGATTTTAGTTAAATGTTGCTCTACTTCAGGAAAGCAAAGGAACGAAAAACAGATGTGGAAAATTTGCAAAATTTCTTATTTGTTTCCATGAGCTCAAGAGTTCGTTATGCAGTGAGAAGTAACTTAAATATGCATGGATATAAGCTACTGAACTTTTAATAATGATTTATGCTATAAGAAAATCTCTTTCAGTAGTCGAATACTGTTAATTTAAAATGTGTAAAGATTATCTTAACATAATGATACATTAGCGTTATTCATGCATTATAAATATTCTAATTTCTCTTCCTGGAAGGTAGTATTGAAATGAAATTTAGCTTAAAATTATTTTCAGCTAACATAGAAGAACATTTTTGTTTAGTTTAACGTCCCAGACTAAAAGAAACAGATGATAATGATAGAATGCCAAAATTAGCAGGAAACGAGAGAACTCCGAGAACACTCATACTCGTGGCTTTGTCCATCACAAAGTCCAGAAACCTCATGTACCAGAGATAGAAGTAAGAAACGAATCATTATATGTTTTGTAAAACTTCATAATTTTAAAGATTCTTCTCATAGTATTTACATGTTTATTTTGAACAGTAATTACAGAGCAACTTCCTGAAACACTTCACAGAAAATAATTTATAAAAGCTTTTATTTGTTTTTGGATCAAAAGATCCAATATATTTCAAGGCAAAAAGTTTCTTGTAAGCCTTATATTCCAAGAACTACATATAGTGTAGACAAACCCAAACTATCACTTAACTTAGTATGATGTGTTTATTCCGTTAAAAGATAATACGAAAACTCTATATATGGACCGTTCAAAAATTTTGTAGCCCCTGATATAAAAAAAATCCAATATACTTTATTCAATCAAAAGTTTTCTTGTACAGTGGGCCACATAAATTCTCGATGTGCAAAGTCCGCAAGATAGGCAACCCAACTAGCGCCTGCTCCAAGATTAATTACGCCTGGTAGAGTAGCTAGAACAACAGCATGAAGTTGCCACACCTGTTACAAGAACAAATCGTAAAGTGTGTTTTTGTGCAGGAGTGAGGAGAAACGCTGGCTGACGAAATGACAAAAAGGAGTCTTTGGATGATTGTACTCACAGTAAACAGCACAATACCACAAAAAATATACGGACACCAGAGGCACCGATGAGAAGATAACATTTGGGGAACTTAAATAATCTTATAATTAACTCAAATGAGGGATTATAAAGAAGTTAACTTACTTCAAATGACTATGCATATATGCGTATCAAATAATATACGGATAGATTAAACGGTATATGTATTAGGTTATTCTTTTAATTAAATACAAAGCCTTGCGCTGAGTTTTGAAACTATTAACAATAGTCCTACCTGCAAATCAATTGAACTATGAATGGATTATTCAGAGGAAGAACCCAACCCCAAATGAAAATTTTGGGTGTCTAACAGGGCCTGAGCTCTTAGGTTCTGGCACCACTGATTAATACGTAATATTACTTCGAAAGAAGATCTTGTCCGATTTCATTATTCGTTAAACGACTTTTGAAACTGTTAAATTTTGGTATGCAG
The DNA here is from genome assembly GCF_964235325.1 of Thermobia domestica. Taxonomy (NCBI): domain Eukaryota; kingdom Metazoa; phylum Arthropoda; class Insecta; order Zygentoma; family Lepismatidae; genus Thermobia; species Thermobia domestica. The sequence goes on along the minus strand of NC_137459.1, from coordinate 159,998,248 downwards.
TAATATATTTGTAAATATTAAAGATGCAAAATTCGATAACACTCAAACGAGTTGGAGAACCTATCCGTACTAAGCGTATTTCCCCTTAGGTTGTAAATAAAACTGAATGTTCTTGATTTGAATAATATTTGTGAAAATTTACACATTGAGACGCAAGGAGAAAAGAGGACAATATAGTATCAATAAACAACAATTTAAAAATGCACGAAATTAACGGTTAATATCAAATATAGAATCATTAACAGATTTAACTCTGTAGCTCGTTTTCTTCATTCATATTTCTTTCTTTATTTTCAGGATTACATCATCACTGAATTTCTCCACTGGAGATTATCTTTCATTTAACAGCATCCAACTGGAGATCAGCCATTGTAAATGAAACATTTTAGAAAGTTGTAAACGGCGAAGGGAAGACTCGAACTCGGATCACCGGTTTAGAAAACCACAATGCTAACCACTCACCTAAAGCGTTACTTATTGGGCACGATTAAATAAAGAGCCTTTTGTGTTCGCTCAAAAGAGTAGCTTGTTAATAGTCAAATTCAAAACACCGGAATATGTAATAGAGAACTCGAATATCACTGTATTCACTAAACTATTAACATTTCAGATTTAAAAAAAAACTCATTTATTTTGAATAAAATACGGCGCGTATATTATACTCGTAAACAAACTAGCGTTCACCTCCGGTGCTTGGGGTCCCTGGTTCGATAAAAGCTCGACCCGTGTGGACTTTGTGGTGGACAAACACCGTGCTCGTGGGTTTTCTCGGAGTTCTCCAGTTTCCTCCTACTTTTTTCATTCCACCATTTCATTCATTTCTAATAATCACCGTCTGCTTTAGCCTAACCGGCATAACCATGAGGCGTAAAACTTAAAGATTTCATTTTTTTCATTTCCTAAACAAACTAAAGACGAATCAATTACTGCGTAGTAATCGTGGTTCAGTGGTGAAGGCGCTTGACCAGTAATCTGAAGGTAATCAACTCGGATCCACGAACGACCTGTACATTTTTTTACTTTAGAATTTTCGGTGGCGATTGATCAGCGATGACACATGTCTATTATCTTCAGATATTTGAATACTCAGATGTTTCAATACTTGAACTATCAAATCTTTAGGAATAATAATAATAATAATAATAATAATAATAATAATAATAATAATAATAATAATAATAATAATAATAATAATAATTTATTATCACTCAGGGCATAACATTACAGCCAGAAACATGATATTTGGCAAGAATACTTCGGTTTTGTTTAGTGTTGCCCACGAGAAGAGGAATTTCTCATCTCGTTTCTAAAACAAAACAAAAAAAAATTGAGACGAGAATTAACATTTCACATTTGAGACGGGACAATGCTAACTCAGATTAGCGTCTCGCTTTGGAGATGAGAATTGAGACGAGACGAAAAGTATCCTAATCATTTCTCGTTTTATCTCGATTCTCGGAATAATATATGTCCATTCTTTAAGTAACAATTGCTTTTTATACTGAATCTGATACGCTATTTTGTTACTTTGTATTTCGGAGCTCATAGAATTTATTAAGTTCTGTGTAGGTATTTTTGTATCAAAGCTATTATAATTACTTCTGCATATACTAAAAGTTAGTTTATTTTATGCCTTACTGTTCAGTGATATTCAGTTATTTTTTATTGCAGTTATTTTCCTTAAAACGTACAGTAGAATACTTTCTACATGAAACTATAGTGGAACACTTTCGTTCAAAATTTTCGTAGTTGCATAGGTGTGTCCCGAAGGTCCGGACAAACTCCCGAAATCCCGATTTGTCCCTAAGTTTTGTCTAATTTTAGGGCAACTTTAAAAATGTTAATACAAATACATAGTAAGACGCTTTCTTTGGATAAAAGACTTTGGATTATGTATGGGTTATATTGATATTTTAACAAAATATACATACGAATATAAAAAAGAATAGTTCCTATTTACAAATTTTGGTTGAACGGATATATGGAATGTGTTGAAAATGGCGAACGAAAATATTATTATTTCTAGCAGTAGGAGTAATAGTGGGAGACGTTCGGAATAATTGCTAGGAAACATTTATGGCCCATACTAGGCCCTAAGCATGATACTTATGTATTCATGAATTGTTTGTTAACCACGTTACGTTCTCCTACATAACGAATCAAGGTTGTAGACAGACATGTGACGTCATATTGCTACTACAATATTTCCTCTGCGAAGAAAGCCGTTTCCACTCTAACTTGTAAGACCGAAAGAAATTGAGTATTTTTCATTTCATTACACATCAGAAGTATGAATACTGTAGTTTGGTAAAAACAAATTACCGAAGCGGAGATCGAACCAGGGACCCCTGCATTACGAAACGACTGCTCACGCCACTACTCTAAGGCAGCTCTGCTGAGTAAGATTCGAAAAACCTTCGTGTATGTAGCAAATTGCACACGTTTGCGATAACGACGAAACCCACTGATTTCGGCCATGATAAAATACTATAGACGAGAGACTTTAAATTTAAATTAGAAAACAAAAATAGACATACAAACATGCAAGAACATGAAGTAGAAACTGGTTTTAAGAGTAATTCGACCCTTTAACTGGAATCTGATGCCTCAGACCATTTTCTTTTCTGGTTCACGAAAACTATCTTCGTAACTTGTCTCTATTATACCTAGTAATACTTGTTTCACACTTATTTTCAGTAAACTAGAACGACAGGGACACGAACACAGATACATCGAGGACATACAATTTCAAAGGATCACCCACCGGGAATCGAACACGGGATCGCGAGCACTGAATTATATGATGCAGTGATGACGTAGGTAAATGAACAACTTGACCCACCACCCATCGTAACCGCCTCTGACCCACCATGGCCCCCACTTACCGTAAACCACTCTAACCCACCACCCAACATGACCGACTCTGGCCCACAACGACCCACCACCAACCGTGATCCACTCTGACCCATAACCCATCGACCCACCACCCACCAAAACACACCAACCATCTGGAGAACTACATATAGTGTAGCCAAACCCAAAATATCCTTAAACTTAGTATAATGTGATCATTTCGTAAAAAAGAAAGAAAGAAAGAAACCTTGATTTAGGCCCCATTCGAAAATTTTTATGATGCCTGATCCAAAAAATCCAATATATTTTATTTAATCAAAAATTTTCTTGTACAGTTTTATCTGGAGAACTACATACTGTGTAGCCAAACAAATACTATCAATTAACTCAGTATGATGTTCTTATTCTGCAAAACATACGAAAACTCTACTTAGTTCCCATTCGAAAAAGTTTTGGCCCATGATCCAAAACATCCAATATATTTCATTCAATCAAAAATTTTCTTGGACGCTTTATATCTCTTGAACTACATATAGTGTAGCCAAACCAAAACTATCACTTTACTCAGTACAATAGGCTTATTCCACACACAAAAATAAATAAATAAATAAATAAAAATACGAAACCTCGATTTATGGCCTGTTCAACAATTTTGTGGCCCCTGATCCAAACGATAATTATTGATCAAGATCGCAATATTTGATACATTTTTATCATTCCTAAGGTTCTTGGCCAAGATCGCAATCTTTTGGTACATTTTTGGATCATTCCTAAAATTCTTGTTCTGACAAAAATATCGTTTTAAGAGCCCACCCTAAATAAAAGAAGAAAAGTAATCGCTTTACCCCCAGCAAAATTTATTCTGATTTTGGTTTATTTTCAGCTGTTGTAATACTGACATTGAATAAATGTGATTTTACTTTGTTTCCTGAAATGTAGTTCCCTCTCAACCTCCTATGCAAAAGACGGGTGGGATGAATCACATGTTATACCAGAAAACAGCAGAATGTTTTCAAATGTTGTTGCTTTTACCCTGCTGACTTCAATGCGTTTCTCATAAATTACTCCTTAATTTTTGACTCGATGGAAGGTAATTGGACAAAGATGTATTTTGAGGACACTAGAATTGACAGTGAAATAATTAGCAAATCGAGTAAAGCAGATGGTTAATCACTGCAGTCTGTCTGTATTTTCCCTACTTCCATCACTTATTTAATCGTTCTATCATATTTGCGACTTAATTACCGTAATGTTCTGTTTCTGTACTGTAGTTATTTTGTTTCACTACAATGACATTATCATATACATATTGCAATATTATCGTTCAATTCCCACCCTCTGACTGTGGCAAAAATGTAGGGAAAAAGGCAGGGTTAAAGGAAATTCGTAAGGATCTAGGGTCATTTATGAGACTTACTGTTAGACTCTGAAAGACAGTCCCACTTTTTATGTGCAGAACTGTATAAATAATTAACATAATTATCTTGCATTGTTCGAGCAAAATTGTCTACTACAATGCTTTAGAAAAAATACTTTTCAAAAATATACAATGTGAGTAAGATTATATTGGTTTTGATTTCGTAGTTTAATCTAAAAGCATACAATGTGATAATTGATTTAAATCCCTGTGAATGTATTTCCTGACAATGGAAAATATATTCATAACGCTAAATATTTCTGTGAATTGTACTTTGAAATTCTCGTAATTGTGCTAAGGATTAGTGAGATTACTTTAAGCTTTGTGCACTATGTTAAAATAAACTTTGATAAGTGGGTTGTGAGCTGATGAATATTATTAAACATTCCATTTTACAAAGAAAGATACATAATATGCTCTTATGCATGATTTGAAAATAACATAATTTTCGGACAGAGATTATTAGTATTGTTATACTAATATGAACCCGGTCAAAATCAATTTATTGTGTGAATTATTATTTTGTCCTGAAGGTCAAAATTAATTCAATGGTTCAAAAGATAGTGAACATCGTCTTTTATCACACATATGTATTGTACAGACTTAAAATAGAGAATAAAATCTTTTTAGTTAAAAGTTAATACTTCTCTGTTCATTTATGTGTACAGCAAATGCGCGGTTGTCCACAATTAACTTTTGAACCAGTGAACTGACTTCGATGATTCTTCTATAAAATTGTTTAAAACAATATCTTCCAAAAGAGTTTTAGTTAAGCTAGCTATTGATTCCTAAACAAATGCTGCGATATAGGCAACCCAATTGGCATAGCTCTATATTGGGTTGCATAACGTGTAAGCTAGAAGTTTCGCCAAGATTTTTTCAAACTCTCCAGTGCTATGCCATATATTCATTGGGAGAGACAATTTTCTATACTGATTTCTCTAAAGCCTTATTCGTGGATAACTGTGTATGATCCAACTCCCGTTAGTTACTCTTATACTTTTACTTTCCATTAGCGATAGGAAAGAAGTGAGTACATCATTGTGAAAGAAAGAAATCGAGTTCAATTTTTAAACGAATTTACATATTTCATGGGGCCTATCTGCCGGAAAAGTGATTTTTGAATGTTATCCCACTGATGCTCTGTTCGTTTATCCGTCTTGATGTATGTAACCGCTCTTGAAAAGTATATTTTATACGTACTTTCCGTATAAGTGTTTCGAATAAAGTACTCTCCGTAGGAACGAAAGAATTGTGTATAGGCGGTCTGAATCTCACATACAGATAGAAGTATGTAACATATAGCTGGCGTATGTAATATACGGAAGACTGTTAGATATCATACATCCTGCAACTGTATGGTGTAACATCTAAGGCAATGCATATGTAGCACATGGATAACGTATGATCCGTACTGATTTCTGTAGTAAATATAAGGATTCCGTATATTTGTACAATATACCGGAGAACGGATTTTCTTTAGTGCGAGTTGTGCACAATCGAACTTCTAAATGATTGAGCATAACAAAAGCATAATAAATGCCGTTTAAATACCAATTGAAGGCCACTCTTTGACAAAAAGAAAATAAATAATAATCTAATGAAGGACGACCATTTAGGACTATGTATATTTCACTTTATATATATATATATATATATATATATATATATATATATATATATATATATATATATATATATATATATGTGTGTGTGTGTGTGTGTGTGTGTGTGTGTGTGTGTTTCCTGTGAACATACTTAAAGAATAGTTTATAAATGAAGCAAAGTTCTTTTTAGATGATTTTATGAAAACTACAGACTATTTTGTAAACAGTTAATTCATAGATGTTCATTCCTTCTGATTAATAGTCCTATAATATGTTGTTAGTAATTTCCGCTGAAAGAAATCCACAAGGGTAGTTTATTATTCGAATTAGCTTTTTAAAGTCGATTTTTTTTTTAAAAAAAAAAGGCTTAAGCAATTTTGTCCAAATTCCATAAATACATACTTTATTAACAATCCTACAAATCACTCTAAGTAATGTATCACTTCAAAATTCACAATCTGTAGTTTATTTGGTAGCAGTCTTCGGACCATCTGCTTAGAAACTACTAGAAAATTACATTCATGTTTCATTAAAAATATTTCATTAGTAGTCCTACAATATTGCACAAATTCTTTCATAGAAGATAGATCCCTAATTGATAGATTGCCTAATCTTGGAGGGATTAGAGTTCTTCGGACAATGTTATCCAAAAATTCAATTGTAATTTTGATCACATTTCACAAATAAATGTCCGAGTAATAACCACGAGAGCGTGAAAATTTAGTATAACAATCCATATAATTTATTATTTTTTAAATTTAAACTATATTGTTGAAAACTTAGTTCGATTCAGTTAGCCAAGTGTAGGTCTTTTAATCTCTATTGAACCTGTAAATTATTCAAATTTAACCATTTCCGGTTTCAACATTTATTGTCATAGAACAAAAATGGTCAAAGAGAGCAACAACCGGATTTCTGCAACCAATTCAAGGTCACAAATGAACATATAATTACAACCCGCAACACTATACGAAAATCGAAGTGTTTAAACGTTACCATTATTTCCGATTTCATTATTGAGTTTTACAGATCTGAAACGGTACGAGATGTGATTTCTTGCAATCGGTTCAGCTTACAGAAAATAGATTCCATCTTTTCGTTTAACCCTATATTCAAATCGGAAGTTGTTCAAATAACTTTTTCCACTTTCCACATTTATCGCCATAGAACAGAAACGAAAAGATATATCGGCAAACGGTTTTTTCGCAATCGTAACCCACCCTCCTCGCCCTCTCATGCTTCCTTGCTAACCATCAGTAGATTGCCTGATGAAAACTACTGGAGGCAAACTTCATCTGAAGAAGTGTTTTTTTTACCGTGTTACTTCCTTGTATACACGACTCCAAAAGTGCATTACCACCTGCAATTCTCCCTTTCCTGCAATAGCAGGCAACTCAAAATGCTTGGCGCTCCGGTTGGTTGCGAATTCGAAAGGCGTTGGACCAAACCTCAATTTTGTTACAAATATATCAATGTGGCAAACTGCAAATAAGAGAATAAAACAAATTGTTAAAAATGACAACTTTATTATTGTGACGGAGTTGGATGACATCAAAAGTTAGAAAATGATCTTACTTAAGCAGTTCAAACAAGATGAATGGCAAGAAACAGATATCAGAGAAAACCATTTCCATCTTTCCATCCGGAAGAAGAATTTCATAAAAAAGAAAAAATACATCATGTAAAGGTTTAATATAAAAGACAATACCAAAATTTTCAAAGCTGACACCCGAAAGGCAAGAACAACTGAAACGAAATGAGTGAAATTGTGCACAGATATTGCAGACGTAAAATGAAGGAATACGGGTTTCGTATTTTAATGAAAAAACGGTTGGGTGGGGCATGGGCCTCTCCAAACATTTGATCACGAAACTCAAAAGTGCTGGTAAAAGGATGTCAGATGTGTATAAAGAACATAAAGAATTGCAGCGAAACTTTACGTATGGACAATACGAAAAATCAAACGAATACGTTTTTTTATTTTCTGCGGAATAACGGTTTTAGGGGGGAAAAGCCCTAACCCAAAATTTTGAATATTGACTCCCAAAAGGCAAAAAGAAGTGAACCGAAGTAAACGATATTGTTGACAGAAATTGTAGACGTAAAATGACAAAAAAGGTTTTAAATTTTCCTTGAAAAAAAGGGGTTGGGTGGGGGACGAACCTGCAAACTTTGATCACAAAATAACAAAAGTGCTAGTAACAGTATGTCATATGTTTGTAAAGGATATGGAGAATTGCAACATAATTTTGTGTATGGAAAATACGCAAAAATAAAAGAACATGGGTTTTTTATGTTCTGCGGAAAAAACATTTTAGGGGGCAAGATCCCCAACATAAAATTTTGAAAGATGACACCCGAAAGGCAAAAACAAGTTAACCAAAGTGAATTAAATTGTGCACAGATATTGTAGAAGTAAAATTACAAAAAACGGCATTCGTATACTCCTGCAAAAAAGGGTTGGGTGGGGCAAAGACCCCTCCAAACCTTTGATCACGAAATATCGAAAGTGCTAGTAACAGTATGTCAGATTTGTGTCAAGCACATGAAGACTTGCAACGAAACTTTGTGTATGGACAATACGCAAAAAATAAACATATACTGCTTTCTATTTTCTAAAAAAAACGGTTTTCGGGAGCAAAAGTCCCTACCTAAAATTTTGAGTGATGACGCCCGAAAGGCAGAAAGAAATGAACCAAAGTGAATGAAGTTGAGCACAGATATTGTAGACATAAAACGAAGGAATACGGGTTTAGTATATTCGTGGAAAAAGGATTGTTTGGGGCACCGACCTCTCCAAACCTTTGATCACGAAATATCGAAAGTGCTAGTAACAGTATGTCAGATGTGTGTAAAGGACATGAAGAATTGCAAGATAACTTTGTGTATGGACAATACGCCAAAAATAAACGAATACTGTTGCTTTTATTTTCTGCGGAAAAACGGTTTTAGGGGGCTAAAGAGCCCACCCCAAAATTTTTAAATTTGACTCCCGAAAGGTAAGAAGAAGTGAACCAAAATGAATTAAATTTTGCAGATATTGCAGATATAAACTGAGGGAATACGAGTACCGTATTTTCCTGTAAGAAACGGTTAGGTGGGGCACGGACCCCTTCAAACCTTTGATCATGAAATATCAAGAGTCCTAGTAACAGTATGTCAGATGTAAAGGACATGAAGGATTTGAACGAAAGATTTTGTATGAACAATACGCAAAAAATAAACGAATACGCGTTTTCTTATTTTCTGTGGATAAATGGTTTTAGGGGGCAAAAGCTCCCACTCAAAAATTTGAAAGTTGACGCAAGAAAGACAAGAAGAAATTGACCGAAATGAATGAAATGTGCACAAGTATTGTAGAAGTAAGATGAGGGAATATGTGTTTCGTATTCTTCCTGAAAGAAAAAACTGTTGAGTGGACCGAGGCTCTGAGGGGCGAGAGGTATGGACCAAACCGAATAAAATTGTATGTAGATATTGGGTGTGTAAACTATGGCCCTTCGTGTTTCACATGTGTCGTGTCTCCATCCGATTTCTTTAAATGTTTCAGATCAGCTACAAGCCCAAACAGTATATCGTTTTTAATAAAATTTCAGGAGGCACTTTTAACCCTTATAATGTTTTTCGCATAAACAAAAATACGTGTCGATTTATTTCCAGATTGCTCTTGATCTGCCAAATTTGAAGCAAAACGGATAGGGAAACTTGAGAAACACTAAAGGGCTTATTTCACATAGGGTGTATATAATATCTACACACAATTTCATTTGTTTCGCTCCACTCCTTCCTGCGCTATTACGGAAATATCTACTTTTTTTAGATGGGGCCTAGGCCCCAACAGTGTTTTTCCACTGAAGATGAAATACGTTTCATTTATTGTTTTGGAATATGCGAAGTTTCGTTGCAATTCGAAATATTCTTTAAGAACATCTGACATATGCTTTTTTGCAATTTTGATATTTAGTAATCAACGGTTTAGAAGGTCCGTGCCTCACTCAACCGCTTTTTTCCAGCATAATACGAAACCCAATTATCTCATCTTACGTCTACAATATCTATGCACAATGTAATTCAATTCGGTGCAGTGTTCCTTGCATTTCGTCCTCAAATTTAAAAAATTTGGGTGTGGCTTTTTCCCCCTTAAAACGGTTTTTCCGCAGAATAAGAAAACATATTCGTTTCTTTGCGTATTGTCCCTATACAATGTTTTGTTCCAATTCTTCATGTTTCTCAAGTACTTGTGACATATTGTTATTAGCACTTTTGATATTTTACGATCAAAGTTTTGGAGGGGTTTGTGTATAATCTAAACTGTTTTTGTTTTCAGGACAATAAGAAACCTGTATTCCCTAATTTTATGTCTACAGTATCAATGAACAATTTTATTCACTTCAGTTAACTTCCTCTGGCCATTCAGCCTCAATTTTCAAAATTTTGGGTGGGAGCTTTTGCCCCTAAAATCTTACTTCCGTAGAAAATAGAAAACCCGAATTCGTATACTTTTTCCATACTGTCCCTACACAATGTGTTGTTTCAATTTTTCATGTCCTTCAAGCACTTCTGACATACTGTTATTAGCACTTTTGATATTTCACGATCAAAGTTTTGGAGGGGTCTGTGTCCCACCTAAACGGTTTTCTTTTTTTCAAGAAAATCAAGAACCAGTATTCCCCCATTTTATGTCTATAATATCTGTGCACAATTTCATTGACTTCGGTTAACTCCTTCTGGTCTTTCAGGCCTTAATTTGAAAACAATTTGGGTGGGGGCTTTTACCCCCTAAAACCGTTTTTCCGCAGAATATAAAAAACCCGTATTCCTTTATTTTTTGCGTATTGTTCCTTCACAAAGTTTCGTTGCAATTCTCCAAGTCCCTTATACACATCTGACATACTGTTACTAGCATTTTCAATATTTTGTGATGAAAGTTTTGGAGGGTTCCGTGCCCCACGTTACCGTTTTTTTTAAAGAAAATACGAAGCAGGCATTCCCTAATTTTGTCTGCAATATGTGTGTAAAATTTCGTTTACTTCTGTTCAATTTCTTTGCCTTTCGGGCGTCAACTTTCAAAATTTTGCGTGGGGGCTTTTGCCCCTTAAAATTGGTTTTCTGCAGAAAATACGAGACACGTGTTCGTTTATTTCATGTGTAATATCTACCTGCCAAATTTTATCAAAATCGAAGTGTTACACATCGGAAGTGTTACTTGTTAGTAACTAATATTTCTTTAAAATTTTGGAGGCGCGGTGGCTCAGTGGTAGAGCGTTCACCTCCAGTGCTTGGGGTTCCATGTTCAATCCCAGTTCGCGCTGTGTAGAATTTGTGGTGGACAAACACCGTGCTTGTGTGTTTTGTCGGAGTTCTCCCGTTTCCTCCCACATTTTTCATTCCACCATTTCACTCATCTCTCATCATCACCGTCTCCTTTAACCTAACGGCATAAACGTGGAGTGTAAAAATTAAAGATTTCATTTGATTTTTTTCTTTTAAATTTTATGAACAAATAGTGGGAATTAAAGATTATACAAGAGAAAAATTGAGATCTATTGTAAGTTTCGGCTCCTTTCAACATTGAAGGAAATGACGGCATAGTTATTTGGATTCAAGGTAGACATAAAATTTGAAACTGAGATTTCACTATATTTCTGTCATCATTTTAATGCACACTGTAAAGTTCTTAAATTCTAATTTTGTATCCAAATTGAGTTGCAACATAATAATTGTTAGAAAACCCGAATTGGCAATGCAAATTTAAGATTAGTCGATGCTTTAGATAGCATGGGAAAAAGGGGAAGAGTGTAACCTAAGTGTGTGGCCAAGTAGGTTGCGAGGCGATGTAATAAATTACATGTCTTCTACTTGCCAGAGTCCAACTCAACCGTTTCATTTTGTTTTAAAACAAAACACTTTTATCATGAGTTACATTAGCATACAGTACATGAGTGACAATTTATATTATGATAGAATATACTATGAGTTTTAATAGATAGAAAAATGCAGACACTCGATAATTATTACGTAGTAAGATTTCAATAGATTCAGTGCTTGATCGTGCCATGTGTGAAGTTATGAAATAATTATCGCCTTTCCCTTGACCCTCTGGTATACACGGGATAAAATGGGTTTCGATTCTACTTTATTCACTTTGGATAAAGTTGGAAACTATGCTTTAGTCCCTACCTTGATCATATCCTGGTTCGGAGGGTAGGTTTCCGAGACGAGACGAAACGTCTCTTGAAATGCCCCGTCTCCTCTCATGTCTCAAAAATGCAAACACAGTTTTTTGAAATTGTTTAACATTTTATTAACTCGGAATAAATTATTGCCTTCGAAAGTATACCAGCGTTTATTATTTCAAATGAGACCGTTTATTATTTCAAATCCGTTCTGTATCTTTCTAAGTAATAAATACTGGAATTGGTTTCAAGGCTGTTCTGAGTGAACACTTTCTTCAAAATAATATTAAAAATTATAAAAAGATTTTCGAGACATTCGAGTCGAAAAATACATTTGTCTCAACACGTCTCGAATTTTACAAAGTGTGTCTCGACTCGAATTCCTGTCGAGGTTCGACACATGTCGACTCGTGAGCATCCCTAAATATTTATATTTTAAATGTGCAATACTACCTCCCGAAAAATGACACCGAAGTTAATTTACCAAAGTCTACCTTCTTCTTGTTAGATTAGTGATCGTTGTTTAGGATAGATTATGCAAAGTCAGATATGGTTATGTATGTTTACACTTTCGTTTCTTTCTTTCAAGGGGGTGCGGTGGCTCAGTGATAGAGCGTTTACCTCCGGTGCTTGGTGTCCCTGGTTCGAGCCCAGCTCTCGCCGTGTGGACTTTGTGGTGGACAAAAACCGTGCTCGTGGGTTTTTTCGGGGCTCTCCCATTTCCTCCCACTTTTTCATTCCACCATTTCATTCATTTTTCATAATCACCGTCTCCTTTAGCCTAACCGGCATAAGCGTGGGACGTAAAACTCAAAGGTTTCATTTTTTCTTTCTTTCAAAATGTATCCCTAACTATTCCCATTTATTATTAATAATTTATTTCTTGGATTTATTAATAACTATCTGAAAAACCCATTATTCGCATGGTGGCTTTATTTGGAAGTCAACGCCTGTAGTAGTATCACCGTTGACTTCAGCGAGTGCGAAAACTATGGATTTGACATGTATATCGGTCATTTTGGATTATGTTTACATGTTAGGGTATACCCTCCGGTACCCCCACCCGCAACCAAATGGGGTGAATTTGGAAGTTAATGCAATCGGAGTTTCACCATTGATCTCAGAGACCGCCAAAACTATGAATTCGACACTAATATCGGTCATTTTCTATTACTTTTACATGTCCCTGTAAACGTCTCTTGAAACCCTCTGGTTCGATTTAAAAAAAAAGAACGCTTCATCTTGATCTGGGACGTGGACCAAGGTACCCGAGATCAAAATTTGGTAACTCTCGGTCCTCTCGTCTGGTCTCCAGGCAGCACACAGATACATATAGGGATGCACACGAGACGAGTCGAGACAGGATTTTCCTGACAAAATTCGAGTCGAGACACGGCTCTTCCAATAGTGAAATATACATTTTTCGAGTCGAGATATCACTTTTACATCACATTTTCGAGACCAGACAGCCACAAATCTTGTCTCGTGCCCATCACTAAATACATACATACAGACAGACACATAAACACACTTTTTACTTTATTTAAATTAGAAAAAATGAAATCTTTGAGTTTACGTCAAACGGTTATGCAGGTTAGGCTAAAGGAGATGGTGATGATGAGTAATGAATGAAATTGGTAGAATGGAGAAAGTGTGAGGAAACGGGAGGACCCCGAGAAAACTCACGCACACAGTGTTTGTCCACTACAAAGTTCACTTGGCGGGGGCTGGGATTGAACCCGGGACCCCAAGTAGCAGAGGTGAACGCTCTACCACTGAGCCACCGCGACCCCTTACTGTGTTTCTTCCAGAAATGTTTTTAGGGGGCACTGCCCGCCCAGAGCTCTGAGAGTCCCCCCGGAAGAGACCAAAATAATACGTGAAAATATAATAATAAATAGAAAAATATCAACAGTGTCCCCCGGAATACGAAATGTGCCCCCCGGGAACAAAGTTTCTGAAAGAAACACTGATTTCAAACACAACAGATAGAACCAACAGCGCCGACTTTCAAAAATGTATGTGGGTGCATATCTATGGCGGGGCGTGTTATATGTTTTCAGGGGAGTCTCGATATTTTTTTTTTTTTTTTGATTGATTTCTTTTCAGTTAAAATCTTTTATGAACACTGTCATAAAGGGCTGTGCTCTGATAAAGTAAAATATACCAGTAATATAAGGATAAGTTGGGGCAATCCTAGCTCAGTCGGTAACACGGCTGGCTTAAACGTAAAGAAACAGGTTTAAACCCGTGTTGAAGTTTAATTACTGTAATGCATATTCCCAACATATACAATCGTGATATTTAGTGTATATTTTCAACAACTTACATGATAAAGAATGTGTGCAAGAAGCAGTGATATTATTGACACGTTACTAAAAGAAAATACAACATTCATACAAATTAACATGAAAAAGTCATCATAAAAGAAAATAATTTTAATGTTATTGGAGAAAGAACTTGCAAGGATTTTTTTTTGTGGACATAAAATATAGTGACTAACTTAGTATGTTCCTTGGTTGCCTTTGCACAAACAAACTTGAAACGAACAATTATGCTTTAGAGGTTAGAAATTTTCACTTCCATCTCGTTGTTTTAATTGTTTATTTTTTGATAGTGGCAAGTGAGAAATATTTATTTCATTATGTTTCTATGAACCTAAACATCTTGCCTGCAGCGCCCTGACAAGTTTATTTGTGTGAGTGGTGGAGCCAGGGAACACCCACGTAGTCGGCGCGCATGGACAAAACAACTCCTAGCATTTCTTACACAGTACATGGTTGTTTGGCGTAGAACGTTGCTACTATACTAGATAGTTCCAGCTAGTTAACCCTTTTATTAACAGCCGGAGGCAGCATTCTGTTATATCGTTGTAGTGAGTCGCGTGTTAAAATACTCCTAGTACCAGCGTTTTCATTCTTCTATTGACCTTGAAGAACAAAACAAATGCCTTTCAAGGAATACAAGTTCCCTTTAATTCATGATGTTGATATAGAAATCACCTTCCAACCTATGCTGAGCATAAATGCTGGAAGTCTTTCTAAGACGAGCGGAACGAGCGACCCATTTATCAAACGGCTAGACTCGAAACTCGCCGTCAGAAACAGTGACTCGTCTCGGAACTCGATTCGAGAAAATTACCTTTGATTCGACTCGAAACCCGGGGGGCGCGGTGGCTCAGTGGTAGAGCGTTCACCTCCGGTGCTTGGGGTCCCTGGTTGGATCCTAGCTCGCGCCGTGTGGACTTTGTGGTGGACAAACACAGTGCTCGTGGGTTTTCTCGGGGTTCTCCCGTTTCCTCCCACTTTCTTCATTCCACCATTTCACACATTTCTCATTATCACCGTCTCCTTTAACCTAACTGGCATAATCGCGGGACGTTAAACTTAAAGATTTCATTTTTTTCTACTCGAAACCCGACTTGAATTTGAGTCGAGTTTTAGCTCGACTCGTGCCCATCCCAAGGCATTAGAAAAAATGGCAGTATATTATTATTCTGCTAAACTAATTATATAATAATAGCAATGTTGTTATGTAAAATTAAAAATACAGAATATAGAGAAGCGTAGGATATGCAAACTGATCTGAAAGAACTCCAATATTACATACCATCAACAAACTATTTTCTAGTAGTACAGTAGGCCTGCTCATCAGAACACCGTTTATTCATATTAACCCCTTACTGTATATCGTTAATTATGGTACCCTTGTTTTCAGGGTGGGAATTACCGGAGGAATGAGGGGGATTTTCCCCATCAATCACATTTTGTTCTAATGTCAATCTAATTTCCCCACTATTTTCACCGTTGCTTAATTTAACTATAATATTATGACTACAGTTGTTACTTGCAACGGTATCCTCATACCCTTCAGTTCGTCGTCGTTCGTAAATATAACTAGTACTAATCATAGGTGTCCAAACTCGCGATCCCGACGCTCGTGAGCTCGGCATTCACGCTCAAGCGGGCTCGGGCTCAATAATTGAGCGCGAGCCCGAGTGAGCCCGAGCTCCAATGAAATAAGTAAGCGCGAGCCCGAGTGAGCGCGAGCCCACTTGAGATTAGTGAGCGCGAACCCAATCGAGAGAAGTGAGTGCGAGCCCGAGTGAGCGCGAGTGCGAATGAGCTCGAGCCCAGTTCAGAGAAGTGATCGCGAGCCCGAGTGATCGTGAGCCCAGTTGGGAGAAGCGATCGCGAGCTCAAGTGAGCGCGAGCCCAGTTCAGAGAAGTGATTGCGAGCTCGAGTGAGCGCGAGCCTAGTTGGGAGAAGTGATCCCGAGCTCAAGTGTGCGCGAGGCCAGTTGAGGGAAATAATCGCGAGCCCGAGTGAGTGCAAGCTCACTTGAGAGAAGTGAACGTGAGCCCGAGCGAGCGCGAGTTAAATTGAGTGCGAGCCCGCGCTCACTTCACACTCACGTGGACTCATTTGCTTTAGAGTCAGAAAAAAAATAGGAAACTTATTCCATGTGCAGAATTGTAAAGGAAGAATGAAACAACTTTACAAAAAGAAAAAGCACATTTTTGAGGTCTGAGCTGTCATTATATTGTTCAGAGGACTTCAAACACCTTTCGATAGAGAACCGACTTTTTCATGGTTTTTATGAGAGAATGGTATTTGTTTGAGGCAGGTATTTGTTTTTGTTGTTTTAGTAACAAGTTCTATGACCCAAGTTTTTTTTTTGTGAGATCATAGAGTAAGGAAACTACTTGACCTTGAGAAGTAGGAAATTTATTTACTAGCAACTAATGAGTCTGTGCGTTCATAGAAAAGTCGAGGGAAATAATTATGTATTATTTAATTGCAGCTTTTTTAAATCCCAATAAACAAGAGTAGCTCTTAAGAATGTTGATAACTTGCACCATAATGGTTATTCAGCCCATTAATTTATATGAGGAAACATTGTTTTATTTTTTTGAAATAAAAGAGTTTTAGCCTGCTAATTTTACTGACTACTTCTTCTTGGGATCTATAAATGTATTCTATGCGAAATTTAACTACTGTATTATGTAATTTTAATATATACCGGTATAAATAAAAACTAAAACAACATTACATTGAATATTTTTAAAGCAAGGAACTCTTAAATATGACAGAAGAAGAAATTAGTAAAATTGAATGATTAATATCTCGTCTATTTAAAAGAAAAATACTTCCTCATATAAGTCAATGGGCTATTAAAAAAGAAAGATAGCAATTTAACATCCAAAAAAAATAAGACACACAGACACACACAACACACACATACACACACACACACACACACACACACACACACATAAACACCTCCTTTCATTAAAGTCTTTTTTCGAAAGCTACCATGAGACGATAGCGTGTCGTTTGTTACAACTAGAGTTAAAAGTGAGGGAAAACACGGGGGACATCATCTCCCGCTTCCAAAAATATCTATGGCTTCCCTCCACTTCCTAAAAAATATAGTGGGCAAAGATAGGCACAAGGGACGGCATGACGTCATGCGTTCCCCAACCTTTCCAGATCCATTTTTACCCCTGGTTATAACTCGATTTTGATGTTGTTTGACACAATATTTTCATTGCGGATTTATCAAATCTTATTACCGTGAAGATTAACACATACCTGACGAAAGAGCTAAGGGTTGCCAGCAGCACATATGCTGCTAAGATGGCACTGGATAGTAGATTACACTCTAGCGCGGGACCCGACTGGGAGCAATCGGTCCAATCCGCTGAAGTTCGGCCCTGATTATTGTATACGACAATTAATATAGTAGGAAAGTTTTCTTCTTATAGTTTGAAGCAACAAAAAGTCTTTTAATTTTTATCCGTGTTACTTCTCTTACAAGCTCCCTCCGATTAAAAGTACATTTTAAAAATTAGAAAATATTTTTTCTACATTTCCTTCTCAAAAATCGCTAATTTTTAATGCTTTTATTAGCACGTCCCTGTAGGATAGGCCGGAACTCCTGCAAGTATTACTGGAGCCTATGAGACCATTTATATTGCAATACCCTCTCAAGTACTATTATTTTGTTGTGTTACATTCAAACCGATATAAAGGGGTCAGAGAAAGCTCCCTTTTCCCTTTGGTTTGCTTTTAGCTTCCACAGAGGTAGCTGTTTTATTATAAAATGGTTTTGACCAACACTTATAGTCACTTATATCAGATCCTGTTACTTCCTTTAACAAACGTTTAGCAGACATTCGGGAAACGTTTAGTTCTTGTTATTATAAGGTCTGGAATTTCACGAATGTTGAATACCTGTAATGTCTCCTTAAATTTCTACTTCTAATTTTACTTCTAAAGCTGTCTTCTCACAAAAGTATAAATAAATAAAAATAAAAATCTAAGAATCTGTGTGTGAGATAAAAACAAGAGATATCTATGCGTAATGTGGGTGTCGGACATAAGCTCACCGGACATAAGCTCACGACAGTCTTATATTATAGGGACGGACAAAAGCTCACCGATAGCAAACATAAGGTCCCTTGAGGGACTTGTAATAAAATTCACCGAATATTGAAATTCAGGTGTTAGTTACTTCCTAAGCAGAAAATGGAGCTACTATCTTATATGACTTACCCATCAGGTATAAAAAAAGTAATAAGGACGTTGCGGAGTTGCGTTGTATTAAACTTGGGCAGACCTTGAGGAACTTGTAATAAAATGCCCTGGCTATTAAAATCTAGCTTTTGACTACAATTACAAATAGACCAAATAACTCGGTAGAAAGCAGAGCTACTAATGTCATATAGCAGTTATCAGATATCAGAATAAAATAGGGATGTTGCTAGTTTAATGTGTGAAGCATAGGCGACAGTAAGTCTAATTTTGGCCCTGGAAATTTTCGAACCAAATTTTTCTTATAAGCCTGACAGTTCATCAACTGCATTAAAATAATTTCATGATTCGGCATGAATACTTACATAATAGAATTTGCTTGCTAACAGGACTGTTTTTCTTAAACGAAATCATCATACTCAGATATATTAGGCCTTGCTTCTTAGTGCTGCAATCGTGCTTGCAGACGAACTCTCAAAGAAATCTTTTTCTTATTTACTAACACTAAGCTTTTTTTTTGGTTCATAAGTTGTTTTGATCTTAGTAAATAAGAAAGAGATTCATTTGATGAGTATTGGTCTGCAAGTGTGATGACAGCCTTAAGACTTGAACTCTGCAACACACTTAATATTTTATTCTGATGTCTGATAACTCCTATATGACGTTAGTCATATAGCCTATTTTCTATTGAGGAACTAGGCCTACTAGTAGTCAAAGCCCAGATTTAAATATCAGGAGCATTTTATTTCAAGTTCCTTAAAGTCCGCCCACGTTTAATACATTAAACCCTGCAACATCCTTATTATTTCATTTTTGTATCTGACAATTCATATATAGCATTAGTAGCTCTATTTTCTACTGAATTAGGACTACTGCTAGTCAAAGTCTAGATTTTAATACCTCTTTAATACCTATCATACGTTTTTTCTAAAGCAAAATGAAATATATCTCAGATACTTTCAGCCATAGCGAAAAAAAAGGAGATACCCTTTCCCCAAAATCATTTTCCGATATTTCTGTGCTGCAAAATTTCTTGAAGCAGCTGTTTTAACGAAGTTTAGTATTAACGTGTCAGGTATTTCTATGAGATAAGAAAAAATCTTATTTTGTAACTAAATGATAGCTCTATTCACGTAGATTCTGCAAACAGAAACAATGATTAATCGATATAAAAGTGACTCACATTATTTTAACTAAAATCGATTTAGATAATAGTTTGGGCTGCCGCAAAAATAGGAAAAGTAGAAATAGGAAAAGAAAGTAGAAAAGTAGAATAGGAATAGTAGTAGTAGATTAATTGTAACAACTCCATCAGGGGTTGAAATTGGAGGGGGCATATGCCATTAATCAGCCCATTAAGGTGTACAAGCTCGCGAGCATGGCTCTTGCGCTCAACTGGGCTCGGGCTCTATAATTGAGCCCGAGCCTCAATGAAACAAATCAGTGCGAGCCCGACTCAGAGAAGTGAGCTTGAGCTCCAATGAAATACGTGAGCGCAAGCCCAATTGAGGGAACTGAGCCCGAGCCCGAATGAGCGCGAGCCCAATTGAGAGAAATGAGCCAGGGCGCGAACGCAGTCGAGAGAAGAGAGCGTGAGCCCAAGTGAGCGAGAGCCCAGTTGAGACAAGTGAGCGTGAGTCCGAGTGAGTGCGAGCTCAGTTGCGAGAACTAAGCGCGAGCGCGAGTGAGCGCAAGCCCGGGTGAGTGCAAGCCTAGTGGAGAGAAGTGAAAGCGAGCCCAAGTGAGTGCGAGCGCGAGTGAGCGCGAGCCCAGTTGGGAGAAGTGATGCGAGTCTAGTTGAGACAAGTGAGCGCGAGCCCGGGTGAGTGCATGCCCAGTCCAGAGAGATGAGCGCGAGCCCGGGTGAGTGCGAGCCCAGATAAGATTAGTGAGTGCGAGCGCGAGTGATCACGAGCCCAGTTGGGAGAAGTGATCGCGAGCGCTAGTGATCGCAAGTCCAGTTGCGACTAGCGAGCGCGAGCGCGAGTGATCGCGAGCCGAGTTGGGAGAAGTGATAGCGAGCGCTAATGATCGCGAGTCCAGTTGAGACTAGCGAGCGCGAGCCCGAGTGAGTGCGAGCTCAGTTGAGAGAAGTGAGCGCGAGCGCGAGCCCAGTTGAGACAGGTGAGCGCGAGCCCGAGCGAGCCCAGTAGAAAATGGCCACCTCTGGTACTAATTGCGCTTTACAATGTAGAATATGGATCTATAAATGCTCTTAGAGGTTGGCCAAGAAGTAAACAAATAGCTTCTTCCATCATACTCGGGCATGTCATATCCATCCTCTACATTTGTATCGATTACCATCTTGTTTTAATTTTTGTTATAGTTCATTTTAGTTTGCAAGTTTGCATAATATTTGTAATATCCAATAAATAGAACAAGTGGATTTAATAGAACATAAGTGGACTATTATTGCGGAATATAAGTGGACTACAGTTTATGGAAACGAACCTTTGACACTGTACTCAAAATCTGAGTTCGGTCTATATATTCTCTCGTGGCTATATGTTAATGTATATGCTTACGATGCGTCCGTAGTGAGCAGACACGTTAGTGAAAGTGAGTAAGAGCATAAGATTTGTTTTAGCATTTGCTAATACGACTGATTCTCCGTGTCATTCATTGTCTGTCCCCCTCATCTCTCCGGTAATTCCCACCCTGAAAACATGGGTACCATAATTAACGATATACAGTAAGGGGTTAATATGAATAAACGGTGTTCTGATGAGCAGGCGTACTGAACTACTAGAAAATAGTTTGTTGATGGTGTGTAATATTGGAGTTCTTTCAGATCAGTTTGCATATTCTACGCTTCTCTATATTCTGTATTTTTAATTTTACATAACATTGTTATTATTATATAATTAGTTTAGCAGAATGATAATAAGCTGCCATTTTTCTAATGCCTTGGGATGGGCACGAGTCGAGCTAAAACTCAACTCGAATTCAAGTCGAGTTTCGATCCGAATCAAAGGTAATTTTCTCGAATCGAGTTCCGAGACGAGTCACTGTTTTTGACGTCGAATTTCAAGTCGAGCCGTTTCATAAATGGCTCGCTCGTTCCGCTCGTTTTAGAAAGATTTCCAGAATTTATGCTCAGCATAGGTTGGAAGGTGATTTCTATATCAACATCATCAAATTAAAGGGAACTTGTATACTTTGAAAGGCATTTGTTTTGTTCTTCAAGGTCAATAGAAGAATGAAAACGCTGGTACTAGGAATATTTTAACACGCGACTCACTACAACGATATAACAGAATGCTGCCTCCGGCTGTTAATAAAAGGCTTAACTAGCTGGAACTCGCTAGTATAGTAGCAACGTTCTACGCCAAACAACCATGTACTGTGTAAGAAATGCTAGGAGTTGTTTTGTCCATGCGCGCCGACTACGTGGGTACTCTCTGGCTCCACCACTCACAAAAATAATCTTGTCAGAGCGCTGCAGGCAAGATTTTTAGGTTTATAGAAACATAATGAAATAAATATTTCTCACTTGCCACTATCAAAAAATAAACAATTAAAACAACGAGATGGAAGTGAAAATTTCTAACCTCTAAAGCATAATTGTTCGTTTCAAGTTTGTTTGTGCAAAGGCAACCAAGGAACATACTAAGTTAGTCACTATACTTCATGTCCACAACCAACTCCTTGCAAGTTCTTTCTGCAGTAACATTAAAATTATTTTGTTTTATGATATTTTTTTTCATTTTAATTTGTATGAATGTAGTATTTTCTTTTAGTATCGTGCTGATAATATCACTGCTTCTTGCACTCATTGTTTATCATGTAAGTTGTTGAAAATATACACTAAATATCACGATTATATATATTGGGAATATGCGTTACAGTAATTAAACTTCAACACGGGTTTAAAAATGTTTCTTTACGTTTAAGTCAGCCGTGTTACCGACTGAGCTAGGATTGCCCCAACTTATCCTTATATTAACGGTATATTTTACTTTATCACAGCACAGCCCTTTATGACAGTGTTCATAAAAGATTTTAACTGAAAAGAAATCAATAAAAAAAAAACAATATCGAGACTCCCCTGAAAACATATAACACGCCCCGCCATAGATATGCACCCACATACATTTTTGAAAGTCGGCGCTGTTGGTTCTATCTGTTGTGTTTGAAATCAGTGTTTCTTTCAGAAACTTTGTTCCCGGGGGGCACATTTCGTATTCCGGGGGACACTGTTGATATTCTATTTATTATTATATTATACACGTATTATTTTGGTCTCTTCCGGGGGTACTCTCAGAGCTCCGGGCGGGCAGTGCCCTCTAGAAACATTTCTGGAAGAAACACAGTTTGAAATACACCTAATCTAATATAAATAAGGGGTCTCTGTGGCTCAGTGGTAGAGCGTTCACCTCTGGTACTTGGGGTCCCGGGTTTATCCCAGCCCCCCCCCCCAAGTGAACCTTGTGGTGGACAAACACTGTGTGCGTGGGATTTCTCGAGTTCCTCCCGTTTCCTCACACTTTCTCCATTCTACCAATTTCATTCATTACTCATCATCACCGTCTCCTTTAGCCTAACCTGCATAACCGTTTGACGTAAACTCAAACATTTCATTTTTTCTAATTTAAATAAAATAAAAAGTGTGTTTATGTGTCTGTCTGTATGTATGTATCTAGGGATGCTCACGAGACAAGATTTGTGGCTGTCTGGTCTCGAAAATGTGCTGTAACAGTGATGTCTCGACTCGAAAAATATATATTTCACTATTGGAAGAGCCGTGTCTCGACTCGAATTTTGTCAGAAAAATCCTGTCTCGACTCGTCTCGTGTGCATCCCTATATGTATCTGTGTGCTGCCTGGAGACCAGACGAGAGGACCGAGAGTTACCAAATTCTGATCTCGGGTACCTTGGTCCAGGTCCCAGATCAAGATGAAGCGTTCTTTTTTTTTAATCGAACCAGAGGGTTTCAGGAGACGTTTACAGGGACATGTAAAAGTAATAGAAAATGACCGATATTAGTGTCGAATTCATAGTTTTGGCGGTCTCTGTGATAAATGGTGAAACTCCGATTGCATTAATTTCCAAGTTCACCCCATTTGGTTGCGGGTCGGGGTACCGGAGAGTATATCCTAACATGTAAAAATAATCCAAAATGACCGATATACATGTCAAATCCATAGTTTTCGCACTCGCTGAAGTCAACGGTGATACTACTACAGGCGTTGACTTCCAAATAAAGCCACCATGCGAATAATGGGTTTTTCAGATAGTTATTAATAAATCCAAGAAATAAATTATTAATAATAAATGGGAATAGATATAAATACATTTTGAAAAAAAGAAAAAATGAAATCTTTGAGTTTTACGTCCCACGTTTATGCCGGTTAGGCTAAAGGAGACGGTGATTATGAAAAATGAATGAAATGGTGGAATGAAGAAAGTGGGAGGAAATGGGAGAGCCCCGAGAAAACCCACCAACATGGTGTTTGTCCACCACAAAGTCCACACGGCGAGAGCTGGGATCGAACCAGAAACACCAAGCACCGGAGGTAAACGCTCTATCACGTAGCCACGCGCCCCTTCAAGGAAAGAAACGAAAGTGAAAACATACATAACCATATCTGACTTTGCATAATCTATCCTAAACAACGATCACTAATCTAACAAGAAGAAAGTAGACTTTGGTAAATTAACTTCGGTGTCATTTTTCGCGAGGTAGTATTGCACATTTAAAATATAAATATTTAGGAATGCTCACGAGTCGACATGTGTCGAATCTCGACTTGAATTCGAGTCGAGACACACTTTGTAAAATTCAAGACGTGTCGAGACAAACGTATTTCTCGACTCGAATGTCTCGAAAATCTTTTTATAATTTTTAATATTATTTTGAAGAAAGTATTCACTCAGAAACAGCCTTGAAACCACTTCCAGTATTTATTACTTTAGAAAAATACAGAAAGGATTTGAAATAATAAACGGTCTCATTTGAAATAATAAACGCTCTTATACTTTCGAAGGCAATAATTTATTCCGAGTTAATAAAATGTTAACAATTTCAAAAACTGTGTTTGCATTTTTGAGACATGAGACGAGACGGGGCATTTCAAGAGACGTTTCGTCTCGTCTCGGAAACTTACCCTCCGAACCAGGATATGATCAAGGTAGGGGCTAAAGCATAGTTTCCAACTTTATCCAATGTAAAAAAGTAGGATCGAAACCCATTTTATACCATGTATACCAGAGGGTCAAGGGAAAGGCGATATTTTTTTCATAACTTCACACACTGCACGGTCAAGCACTGAATCTATTGAAATCTTACTACGTAATAATTATCGAGTGTCTGCATTTTTCTATCTATTAAAACTCATAGTATATTCTATCATAATATAAATTGTCACTCATGTACTGTATGCTAATGTAACTCATGATAAAAGGGTTTTGTTTTAAAACAAAATGAAACGGTTGAGTTGGACTCTGGCAAGTAGAAGACATGTAATTTATTACATCGCCTCGCAACCTACTTGGCCACACACTTAGGTTACACTCTTCACCTTTTTCCCATGCTATTTAAAGCATCGACTAATCTTAAATTTGCATTGCCAATTCGGGTTTTCTAACAATTATTATGTTGCAACTCAATTTGGATACAAAATTAGAATTTAAGAACTTTACAGTGTGCATTAAAATGATGACAGAAATATAGTGAAATCTCAGTTTCAAATTTTATGTCTACCTTGAATCCAAATAACTATGCCGTCATTTCCTTCAATGTTGAAAGGAGCCGAAACTTACAATAGATCTCAATTTTTCTCTTGTATAATCTTTAATTCCCACTATTTGTTCATAAAATTTAAAAGAAAAAAATCAAATGAAATCTTTAATTTTTACACTCCACGTTTATGCCGTTAGGTTAAAGGAGACGGTGATGATGAGAGATGAGTGAAATGGTGGAATGAAAAATGTGGGAGGAAACGGGAGAACTCCGACAAAACACACAAGCACGGTGTTTGTCCACCACAAATTCTACACAGCGCGAACTGGGATTGAACATGGAACCCCAAGCACCGGAGGTGAACGCTCTACCACTGAGCCACCGCGCCTCCAAAATTTTAAAGAAATATTAGTACTAACAAGTAACACTTTCGATGTGTAACACTTCGATTTTGATAAAATTTGGCAGGTAGATATTACACATGAAATAAACGAACACGTGTCTCGTATTTTCTGCAGAAAACCAGTTTTAAGGGGCAAAAGCCCCCACGCAAAATTTTGAAAGTTGACGCCCGAAAGGCAAAGAAATTGAACAGAAGTAAACGAAATTTTACACACATATTGCAGACAAAATTAGGGAATGCCTGCTTCGTATTTTCCTTAAAAAAGAACGGTTATGTGGGGCATGGAACCCTCCAAAACTTTCATCACGAAATATTGAAAATGCTAGTAACAGTATGTAAAATGTGTATAAGGGATATGAAGAATTTGAAGGAAACTTTGTGTAAAAACAGTACGCAAAAAATAAAGGAATACGGGTTTTTGTATTCTGCGAAAAAACGGTTTTAGGGGGTAAAAGCCCCCACCCAAATTGTTTTCAAATTAAGGCCCGAAAAGCCAGAGAAAGATAACCGAAGTCAATGAAATTATGCTCAGATATTGTAGACATAAAATGAGGAAATACGGGTTCTTGATTTTCTTGAAAAAAAATGAAAACCGTTTAGGTGGGACACAGACCCCTTCAAATCTTTGATCGTGAAATTTCGAAAGTGCTAATAACAGTATGTCAGAAGTGCTTGAAGGACATAAAAAATTGAAACAACACATTGTGTAGGGACAGTATGGAAAAAGTATACGAATACGGGTTTTCTATTTTCTGCGTTAAAAGGTATTAGGGGCAAAAGCTCCCACCCAAAATTTTGAAAATTGAGGTCGAATGGCCAGAGGAAGTGAACTGAAGTGAATAAAATTCTTCATTGATACTGTAGACATAAAATTAGGGAATACAGGTTTGTTAATGTCCTAAAAAAAACAGTTTAGATTATACACAAACCCCTCCAAAACTTTGGTCGTAAAATATCAAAAGTGCTAATAACTGTATGTCACAAGTACTTGAAAAAAATGAAGAACTAAAATAAAACATTGTGTAGGGAGAATACGCAAAAGAAACGAATATGTTTTTTTTTCTGCGGAGAAACCGTTTTAAGGGGGCAAAAGCCACACCCAAAATTTTTAAATCTGATTCCTAAAAGGCAAGCAAAACTGCACCGAATTGAACTACATTGCGCACAGATATTGTAGACGTACGACTAGATAACTAGGTTTCGTATTATCCTGGAAAAAAGCGGTTGATTGAGGCACGGACCTTCTAAACCGTTGATTACTAAATATCAAAATTGCAAATAAGCATATGTCAGACGTTCTTAAAAAATATTTCGAATTGCAACGAAACTTCGCATATTCCAAAACAATAAATGAAACGTGTTTCCCCTTCAGTGGAAAAACATTGTTGGGGCCTAGGTCCCATCTGAAAAAAGTAGATATTTCCGTAATAGCGCAGGAAGGAGTGGAGCGAAGCAAATGAAATTGTGTTTAGATATTATATACACCCTATGTGAAATAAGCCCTTTAGTGTTTCTCAAGTTTCCCTATCCGTTTTGCTTCAAATTTGGCAGATCAAGAGCAATCTGGAAATAAATCGACACGTATTTTTGTTTATGAGAAAAACATTATAAGGGTAAAAGTGTCTCCTGAAATTTTATTAAAAACGCTATACTGTTTGGGCTTGTAGTTGATCGGAAAAATTTAAAGAAATCGGATGGAGACACGACACATGTGAAATACGAAGGGCCATAGTTTACACACCCAATATCTACATACAATTTTATTCGGTTTGGTCCATACCTCTCGCCCCTCAGAGCCTCGGTCCACTCAACAGTTTTTTCTTTCAGGAAGAATACGAAATACATATTCCCTCATCTTACTTCTACAATACTTGTGCACATTTCATTCATTTCGGTCCATTTCTTCTTGTCTTTCTTGCGTCAACTTTCAAATTTTTGAGTGGGAGCTTTTGCCCCCTAAAACCATTTATCCACAGAAAATAAGAAAACGCGTATTCGTTTATTTTTTGCGTATTGTTCATACAAAATCTTTCGTTCAAATCCTTCATGTCCTTTACATCTGACATACTGTTACTAGGACTCTTGATATTTCATGATCAAAGGTTTGAAGGGGTCCGTGCCCCACCTAACCGTTTCTTACAGGAAAATACGGTACTCGTATTCCCTCAGTTTATATCTGCAATATCTGCAAAATTTAATTCATTTTGGTTCACTTCTTCTTACCTTTCGGGAGTCAAATTTAAAAATTTTGGGGTGGGCTCTTTAGCCCCCTAAAACCGTTTTTCCGCAGAAAATAAAAGCAACGGTATTCGTTTATTTTTGGCGTATTGTCCATACACAAAGTTATCTTGCAATTCTTCATGTCCTTTACACACATCTGACATACTGTTACTAGCACTTTCGATATTTCGTGATCAAAGGTTTGGAGAGGTCGATGCCCCAAACAACCCTTTTTTCCACGAATATACTTAACCCGTATTCCCTCATTTTATGTCTACAAAATCTGTGCAAAACTTCATTTACTTTGGTTCATTCTTTTTGCTTTTCGGGTGTCAAATTTCAAAATTTTTCGTGAAAGGTTTGCCGATAAAACAAATTTTCCGCAGAAAATAAAAGACAGTATATGTTTACTTTTTGCGTATTGTCCATACACAATGTTGAAATTCTTCATGTCCTTAACACACATCTGAAAAACTTTTACTAGCACTTTTGATTTTTTTTATCAAAGGTTTGGATGGTTCGGTGCCCCATCCAATCGTTTTCTGAAGGAAAATACGAAACCCACATAATCTTTTCACGTCTACAATGTCTGTGCAAAATTATATACACTTTGGTTCACTTTCTCTTAGCATTCAGCAACACATTTGAAAATTTTGGGGTGATTTTTTTGCAACCTAAACACCGTTTCTCCGCAGAAAATAAAAAAAATGTATGCGTTTATATTTTTCGTCTTGTCGATACACTATATTATCTTGCAATTCTTCATGTCCTTTACACACACACATCTGACGTGCTGTTACTAGTACTTTCGATATTTCGTGATCAAAGGTTTGGAGGGGTCTTTGCCCCACCCAACCTTTTTTTGCAGGAGTATACGGAAGCCGTTTTTTGTCATTTTACTTCTACAATATCTGTGCACAACTTCATTCACTTTGGTTAACTTGTTTTTGCCCTTCGGGTGTCATCTTTCAAAATTTTGTGTTGGGGATCTTGCCCCCTAAAATGTATTTTCCCAAGAACATAAAAAACCCGTGTTCGCTTATTTTTGCGTATTGTCCATACACAAAATTATGTTGCAATTCTCCATATCCTTTACAAATATCTGACATACTGTTACTAGCACTTTTGATATTTTGTGATCAAAGTTTGGAGGGGTTCGTCCCCCACCCAACCCTTTTTTTCAAGGAAAATTCAAAACCCTTTTTTGTCATTATACGTCTACAATTTCTGTCCACAATATCGTTTACTTCGGTTCACTTCTTTTTGTCTTTTGGGAGTAAACTTTCAAAATTTTGGGTTGGGGCTTTTCCCCCCTAAAACCGTTATTCCGCAGAAAATAAAAAAGTATTCGTTTGTTTTTACGTATTGTCCATACGTAAAGTTTCGCTGCAATTCTTTATGTTCTTTACACACATCTGACATCCTTTTACCAGCACTTTTGAGTTTCGTGATCAAATGTTTGGAGAGGCCCATGCCCCACCCAACCGTTTTTTCATTAAAATACGAAACCCGTATTCCTTCATTTTACGTCTGCAATATCTGTGCACAATTTCACTCATTTCGTTTCAGTTGTTCTTGCCTTTCGGGTGTCAGCTTTGAAAATTTTGGTATTGTCTTTTATATTAAACCTTTACATGATGTATTTTTTCTTTTTTATGAAATTCTTCTTCCGGATGGAAAGATGGAAATGGTTTTCTCTGATATCTGTTTCTTGCCATTCATCTTGTTTGAACTGCTTAAGTAACATCATTTTCTAACTTGTGATATCATCCAACTCCGTCACAATAATAAAGTTGTCATTCTTAACAATTTGTTTTATTCTCTTATTTGCAGTTTGCCACATTGATATATTTGTTACAAAATTGAGGTTTGGTCCAACGCCTTTCGAATTCGCAACCAACCGAAGCGCCGAGCATTTTGGGTTGCCTGCTATTGCAGGAAAAGGAGAATTGCAGGTGGTAATGCACTTTTGGAGTCGTGTATACAAGGAAACTAATTGGAGAAGAGAGGGAGAGGTAAATTTTGGGAGGAAAATTTGAAGAATGGCTCCATAATACTGATGATCAGTCCTTTTGGTAAATACCACTCTACGAATATTTCCATTGACTATCTATCTGTGTATATATATATATATATATATATATATATATATATATATATATGTGTGTGTGTGTGTGTGTGTGTGTATGTGTGTGTGTGTGATGTTATTCAACTTTACAAACTATACCTGGAAAACCATATTTATGATATCTCTAACATTTATACAACAACGTCTCTGGAATATAATTGACAATTAGTAATAAAACAAGTACATTTATTAATTAATTAAAAATACAAAAACGAAAGTTAGCTAATATTACTTATAATGCTATTATTTACATTTACGTTAGAGAACTATTTAAAAAACAGATAGAATAATATGAAGAAATAGCACAAACTTACCATATATAGATATATTTTAATAAAAGTGATATAACGCAACGCTTGCAAATGCGGCAGATGTCCATACATAGAAGCCTTTAAGTTGACTTCTCAAGTTTATGTACTGTCTCAGGTTATTATAGTTATATATTTTTCCCACAACGATCCACCAGAACGATGACATTTAGTGTAATGGATTTTTTCTACACTAATAGCCTTTAGAACTATATTTCACTAGTTTCTTTAATGCACTATATTTCAAAATGTAGTCATATCAACACAGAGATTGTGGGCGTATTTGGTAACTTTCATAATAAGTTATTGCCAATTTTGCTATTTTACACCTTTCATATTGAGGTTCTGAACACAATTTATATTACATACTTGTCAACTTCGAAATTCGTCTTTAATCTACGAATCTACGTCTAATTGAATCTACGTCTGTAATTTACTTTCATAGAATACTTATTTTTGTGTGAATCATAACGTGTTATTCACTTAATTATTACGTATGTATCACTGATAATTTTAGATTGAGCCTGACAACACTCAGAAAAACCATAAAAAGATAATATCTAATAAATTATCTATTTGATTAAATTATATGATATAATAGATTTATAGTGGATTCCCGGAAACAAAATTTTTTTTTCATATAAGAAATAATTTAAAATTGCTGAGAATAACATATAATTAATATTGTAAGGGTCTCCACCTTCAGCGCAAGCACGTGTTACTACAACATGTGTTACTATTTACAAACAGTACAAGCAGGCGAAAAACTACAACCAGGAAGACACTAAACCAAGACGATGGAGCCCGAGGAATAACGAGCCACCAGGAGACCATCTATAAAAACGCAGCCTGATGAGGGAACAGCTATCAGTTTGACCGCTGATCAAATAACTAACATCTGCTCCGAGGTCGCTTTGGACTAGGGGGTTCACCTTTACCTAAACCCGAGGTCGCTTTGGACTAACAGATACTAACTACAACCAAACCTCGCGAAGCTGCTTTGGGCTGAGGAGGTTTCCCACAAGACTCACCTAAAACCCAGAATGTGCTCTGGAGCCTGCTTTGAGTAAAATGGGTACCATGCAAAACACCTTTCTCCTTCATCTTGGAAGCTTGGAAGGACAGTCTTAAATTGTTCTGTGTAAATTCAAAGATATTTGTATTTAAATTTTGTAATATAATTGGTGAAGGAGAAAACACCTGGACCGTTATTGACTCTATCTCAAATGCATTACAATATTGATTCTAATTATTAAGAACTTATTTACACGCCTATAACTATCAAACGAATATTATATAGTTATCAAAATTATTATCAAGAATAATTACCTGGTCAAACTTTCAAACTTCTTAATACTGTAAGTTTTTACTACTGGCTGCCGTCTCCGGAATTCTATTCATCACTACCTTGAATGTCAGTAACCTCATGAAATGATCACAACTTTCTGCCGCTACTAGAATATGAATTTCTACAAGCTTGAAATAACCTAGAAATATAGGTTATTCATTTATCTATCCGAGTTATTTTAAAATTTTGAGTACTGCCACTAACGATAATATTTAGAAATTTCGCTTACAATATCAATAATATGTAACATTTCAAAAATCGTTCAGATCTCCTACATAATATTATGCGCAGTTATTATCTCTTTACTTTTTTCTTACTTTTTCAAGAATCATATTTCTCAGACAATACAAACTGCAGAGGAAAGAGGGGCAGTTTTGAGGGCATTATTTGTACGAGAGATTATCGGACAGTCGAGAAAGCAGAGCATACGCAACAAGAACTCCATTAAGTGGTGTATTTTAGTTAAAACTTAGCAAAATACGGTTCGCCCAGTTAATGGGGCGAACTTAGGTCAGCTTCACATTACATGCTAATAATTCAGCTTTAAAACTTCCAACTCATTGTTATGTATGTATTACTCAACAAAAAACGATATACATTAGCCATCATTATAACAAAATAAACACAAAACACTTTTGAAAACCTACACACTTTGTAACACTTATTACACCTGTAAAAAGTCAGGCAATATTCCTCAAAATTTGTATTAAAATGAGTTATTCATAACACAAAAGCCAATTTATCTTTTGATTGCACATCCAAAGTTTGACAAGTTAACCCTATTCTCCTCTGGGCGACTACAATTTATGGTATTAGAAAAACTTCCGTCATAGTAACACTGCAACTTCTCTCGATAGTTTAATGGCCTACTTAAAATCTATAATACCTATCCACTTACTTCACATCCATAACTTCTCCCTTTGTATTATAATATATGCAAATATAAATTTCTTACTGGAAATTCTGTTTTACAAAAACACAAAACCAAAGCCCACTTACTTCTTTCACTTCCTGTTCTTTTTTCAGTTCCCTGCAAAAGTGTCTCTCGTTTTGTCCCATACCCTTCACTGCACACATAGCTTACAATTTTAGATTCTTATATCGTTGGTGCATTCAAAAGAATGCTTTATGATTTAGTATTGTGACTAATAAATAAATAAAAATGTACATTACTTGAAATCGTTACATTACTGATTCTTTAAATAATTTATGTCCACCAAAATAAAATTACTATCTGAGATTCGCAACTTACACAAAAATTTTATGGGAGCTACACAAATATGCATATGCGATGTGTACGTTACACAATCAATACAGGATCCGAGGGTATATATATATATATATATAACCAGAACCCGCAACACCACTTGAAGGTGAGCTCCTCTGTGGCTAAGCGGTTAGTGTACGCGCCTTAGGCGTGGGGGACCCGGGTTCGATTCCCGGCGGGAGCTCATGTGGTTCGGATTCCACGTTAATCAGTAGATCCACGTCTCATATAGCCTCTTTGCTTAACGGGACGTTAAACTGAAAATCAACTCAACTCAACTCAACCACTGGAATGAGTTTAATTTACTAGTACTTCTGGATTACTTATTGTTACCTCCCTAGTACTTCTTGCTAACTTCCTACAAATTATTGTACTGCGTTACTAAGTGTGGAGAAGGAACGGTAATCAAATGATCTGGCCAATTTCGATTAATTTTACTTTCATGAGGAGTTAACAGGATACCTTGCTCATTTCCTTACAATATTATGTGTACTATGTATCTTAAGGTGAAAGAGGATTCAAATATTTTTCATGAACCCATTCTTCTCGTGCTAAGAACGAGTATATAAAAAGAAACTTAAAAATTAAAAATAGTCTAGTAATACTCATTGGATCACTTAATATGCATGGATTGACCCTTCTCGTTATAAATAGGTACGATAACACTATCCCTCCATTGATTTAGCATTTTTTCCTGTTCATAGATTCTGCATTGGATCCCCTATTAACACCTTCTGCCACCCAAATTCTTTCATGTTTCGGGGCATACTGACTTAGTGTTAGAGTTCGCTTTTGGTGCATGGGGTAACTAGTTCAATCCCAGTTCAAGCCAAGTGGGCTCTGTATTTGACAAACGCCGTATTCGTGGATTTTCTCCTGTTTTTTCCCTGTTCCTTCTACTTTATTCATTCCCCATTGCATTCATTTGTCATGTTCACCGTCTCCTTAAGCCTAGCCGACTTGAGACATAAAACTGAAAGATTTCATTTCTTTTTGTCTTTCATGCTTCTGCTGGTATACCATCCAGAGCTATTTCTTTCCCGTCTATATTTTCTTTAACGCTTTCTCTAAGTTTTCCCAGACTATTTTTTTATATATTTCTCCAAAAATTGGAGTTCCATCGTTGAAAATTTTCCTCCTATTTCCTTCGCTTAAAAGCTTTTCGAAACAAACGGTCCATATCAGCGGTAACCTGTTACGAACCCCTCATGGAAGCTAAATGACCGGAATCGGACCAGATCGTTTGATCGTCGTTCGAAAATGAAGTAAAACCAGGTCTTTCAATTTAACGCCCCACAATCATGCCCTTTAGGCTAAAAGAGATAGATTACTAAAGCAAATGAATAAAGATGGTAGAATAAGAATGTGGGAAGAAACAGGAGTGCCTCGAGAATGCTCACAGACACAATGTTATTCATCACAAATTTACTTGGCCGCGGACCCCGCGCACCAGAGTAAGCGCTCTACCACTGAACCATTGTGCCCCTTGATCGTCGTTTGATCGTGTTTGATCGCCAACAATCAGAATTTGAACACCGTGAGTAATGGTGTATTACGCACAATGTTATAGAGGGATTAACAATTTAAGTTGTTAACCCTCACCATGCAAACAAAATTGATCGAAATTAGGCCAGATCGATAATCTTCGTTTGATCGCGTTTGATTGGCAACAATTATTGTTTGTTCGTCAATAGTAGTGACGTAATATGCATAATTTGTAGATGATTAGCAAGTTAACTTGTTCGACCCCATGGATTTTGTTTTATGATCTCTGTAGGAAAGTTATCTTTTTTTAATGGATATATAGTGCATCTTTATAAAGGAAAAGTATAGTAAAATTTTCAATTAGATATTTGACTTTGAACAAAGTTATGAATTTTCAAATATTCATGTTTACACTTCTTTCATTAGTAGGAAAACATATGTTTATACTACTTTCAACCATTTGTTTCTGAACTAAATACTTTATTAACTTGGATCAAACAACACAACGTTTTAGACCAGCGAGGCTATGTGAGTCATGGACTTAGAGTTTAAGGGGGAATCCAAACCACCATAACGCGTTCATTGCTCTCCCCACCGAGAATGGATCGTGGGAAAACGTGCACTAAAGGTGTGGTTGCTAAACTTTTCTTTATCAATTCGTCTCAACAGTGCATTTGTGTCCATGGTCGTCTAATTAATCTATTCAATTTGTTATTTAATCTTATGCGACAGAGATAGGAACATAGAAACTTCAAGGACAGTTTAGTGCTCATGTTCTTCAGTGGAATTCGAAAACCAATTGGATTCATCTCACTATCATCAGCACACTCGACTATATCACACTGTCACCACTAGACCAGGATGGAGAGAAGTTATGTATTTATTCGCGAAACAATGCAAATAAGCATAATAATGGATGGAAAAATTAAGTAGTTCTATCTTGATTCACGATCAGTTGATATCATTTTGCTAATTTTATAGACTGACAATGAAATATTACATGATAGTAGACAATGCGACGAAAGAACTACCGTTATGCAAAGTGTACAAGTGCCCACTATGGAACAAATTTCTAATTGCGCCTTGTTATATTAATCTGAAAACGCAGAATCCAATAGGCCTATTTTTTACACATACCAGTTCACGGAGTCGATATAAAAATGACATCAAATTTGGGATATTTATACATGTTTGGTCTTCAAATTAGTATAACGTACACAATTGGAAATACATCATCGCATGGACACTTTTACCATTGACATGACCGGTAGTTCTTTGAATATAATTGAAGAATTACACATTTGAAGAACAAATCAACTATTACAATGATTTAATCAATAATGCATAAGTTCACATTGTATTTTTACAATAATGCATAGAAATTTTATAATTTGGTGTCTATTATTCTCACGATATCAGAAAATATTTTGAGAAATGAATAAATCCATACACAGTACTAAACCTTTCTGATAACGTACTGAAGGGAATGTTATGGTTAGAACTTTTTCATCAATTTTTCGCCGGATAAAATGCCTTCCGAATAGAAATTCCTATTTTTGAGGCAAGTAATTCCTCGGATTGTTTCTAGGAATGTTCTCATTACAAAGTTAGAGTAGAACGGCTGGCTTGCAATGGGTTAAACATCAAAAGTCTTTGGTTTCGAAAGGTAAACTTCGATCTGTTAAACCTCTTTACAAGCTACTTTAAAACTCAGTTTCTCACCAATTTCGTCGATTTAAAAAAAAATCAAGTAAAGAATATTGTATAACTAGTAAGTTTTTTATATAAAAGTTAATAAATAACCACTTCAATACAAATGTAATTTACAAGGTATTTGTCCACCATTGGACAAGATCATCTGAATCACAAAACTTTCATCTGGGGCAAAATAAACAAAAACAAATCTTCTAGAAGTTTGAAGTAGTGGCGTAACTAAAGGCTTGGGGGCCCTCCTGCAGACAGCGTGGAGTGGGGCCCTTTCTCTACGTCCTGCTTCACGATTTGGGGGACCCGGATGGCTTGGGGCCCTCCCGCAATGCGAGGTCTGCGGGGCCCTTATTTACGCCCCTGGTTTGAAGGACCTGTAAGTAGTATTATATTATATTAGTGTTATATTATCTCGTTATTTCTTAGAAAATAATATTATAATTATGACTGAAAGTATAAAGTTGAAATGTATATAAGAGGTCATTGAGCATTTCATGTATATCATTCAAAAATCCCTCAAATATGTTCCGCAATTTTAGCTTAGGTCCGGCTAATTGGACTACTTTCCTGCCCGTGTTACACTGACTCTTTTCACCATATATATATATATATATATATATATATATATATATATATATATATATATATATGTCTACATAGAAACACTACTCGCACAGGGAACAAATTCTAAAATCAAATTCGTACCTATTTCTCTTACTTTAATTTCCTCTTACTCGAAATAAAAAATCAGGTCGGTCTATCTTTATTAATCAAAACAAAACATCTGATTCACGCAAGAGCATTTTCGAAAAAAACACCAATGGCCACATCTCACTTTATTTTATTAATAAAGGTATTGACGGAGATCTAAATGGTGAAACTACAAGATCATTTGTCCATAATTTTCATTAGCTATTCGAATTTTCCGTTACCCATCATGAGACATTATATGTTATCCATTATCTTAATATTTTCCGTTTTCCATCAGGCGGATATTATCCTTAATCTGAAATGGATATGGTATAAGTTATCCTTATATTTTGACCATTGCTTCCCTGCAACAGAAAGTCCAATAGTGTGAAAAGTACAGAAAGTTGGACTGACAGTACTTATCGTTTGTTCTGACTACATCTGCATCAGGATGTTGTGCTATAACACATGACAATCATAATGTATTTAGCGTTGTCTTATTGCCAGAATAAATACCGTATGTAACTATATCTACTTTTTATTCATAAGTAAAACATTATGTCGGTGGGTTTTCTCGTCGTACTCTCGTTTCCTTCCACATTATCATTCCGCCGATTCTTTCATTATCATTCATCTGCCTTAATCATCCGTGTCACTTAGCCTAAAAGGCTTAATCGTGGGACATTAAACTGAAATATTTCATTTCATTTTAGTCATAATTAAAAAAAAAAAAAACTACTAGGGCACTATTTCTTTGAGATAAGAAAGCTATGGAAGTTGTAACAACCTATTGGAAAATGCTTTCTGAACGTGGTAATAGAAAAAATACGTTTTAATGGGCAAGATCATTTTTGGAAATGCCATGAATAAATAGGTAACTGAATAAGCAGAACGATATGATTGCTGTCTCTTTTTAGCTTTAGAATAGACCTTCTCCTAATTGAAATTTTGTTGTCAAATTTTATTCAATGCTGTTTGACTTCAACTTAATATTAAAAATTGAATACTACGTCATTTAATCTACATTTACTCAACGTTAAAAGTAAGTGTTGTCACATTAAAGAGATATGACTATAGATATTAAGTATGAAAACAAGATTTAAATTATAGTACAATGCAAATAATAAATTTAATTTGAAAAGC
This sequence comes from Thermobia domestica, assembly GCF_964235325.1. Classification (NCBI taxonomy): domain Eukaryota; kingdom Metazoa; phylum Arthropoda; class Insecta; order Zygentoma; family Lepismatidae; genus Thermobia; species Thermobia domestica. The sequence goes on along the minus strand of NC_137459.1, from coordinate 159,960,276 downwards.
TTATATCCCGAAAAAAAGGCTAAGATTTTCTTTTTTAGAATGACACAGATAGTTTATGTTGAAATGTTTCTCATACTTTTTTTCACAAGAGATAATTTTAATTTCGTGAATTCCAAAATCATGAAAAACTTGAGTTAGCTTTTAAATGATGCTCTTCCCCACGGCATCCACAAGAAAAAATAAAGCGGGAGGAAGTTAGAAGAGAGAATAAAAGGACAGAGGAATAGCAGATGCAGGAAGTCAGAAAAGAAAATCTAAACAGACCATTTTAGTGGAGAACTCATTCTGGTAGGTAATTATATTCTCATCCTCATCCTATCTTTTATGCATCCAGCCCGTGCTGGAAGAACTGGAATATCAAAGGTCAAAGTCGCACATGCACACACAAACACACACAAACGCAATTTTCTCATTCGACGTCACCGCTGCAGCACATTTTCCGGGCAATAGCGCGAGCCACTAAAGGTCAACATCCCACAAAGATCCATTTTGGAACAACCACCTTTTTCTCTCCGCCAAGTCTCTATGAATGAAGTTATTGAGTCCAACTATCATGATTCCGTTCTCTTAATCTACGTAGCAGTTGAGAAAGTTTGGATTTAAAATATTTTGTTAAAAATAGTTACTCTCTTCAACTATAAAAATAATGAGTAGTGATAACAGTTTTGCCGTTTTCACAACGATAACATCGCTAAGTACACAATTTTACACCTTGTTGACTATCAATTGCATCTTTTGTCGCTTCAGGTTAAGCGTAGTAGTGTCAGCAAATTTTGCTCCTTTTGTCTTTGTGTTTCGACTACTCTCTTTTTAACACGACAAAAGTATTTTAACTAACAGCTACCCGAATTTGAAGATAAGAATAATATACTAATTAATTTATTAACTTACTTAAATTTTTCCTAACTTTATGAGAAAATTATCCGTTTTAACACCATATCAAATGAAGTCCCTTCTGCCCTCCACCATTTTCCTTTTACCATATTAAGCGTATATGGAACAATCAAAGGCAGGCAGCTCTGATGCTTCATGAAGTCTACCTTGTGCATGTATATATATATATATATATATATATATATATATATATATATATATATATATATATATATATATATATATATATATATAATAGGAAGAAATCAGAGAGAACTTATATAGTAAGGGAGGACTCTATAATAGATGAACTGCTGAAGTCTGCATCATCCACTACATTTGGGAAAACAAGAAACCCTGGAGTGGCTGGCCCTGAGTGCTTACCTACTGTATCATCAATTGTCGCGCTAGATGACTCATCTCAGACTCCAGACAAAATTCTTTTCTGTTGTGTCTGCTATTGTGCAGTGTGTGGCGGAGTGTGATCTCTGAGCATTCGGCATTTTGTTGATTGTTTATTTACGTACTGTGCTGTTCTGGGAACAAAATCGGGTGTGTCTCTGAGTGTATAGTTGTGTGTGTGTGTGTTAACATATCAAAATGGAAGAAGTTACAACCAGCACCTCTTTTAAGCGTAACAGTGGTCAAGTGTTGAAGAGCAAAAAAAAAGGCTATTGTTATGAACGTGTTTAATTACTTAAAGCAGAAAAACCCGGGTAAAAGTATAAGTTGGTTCGCGAGTGAAACAGCTGAAGCCACGAAAGCTTCCAGGACAACTGTTTTCAAAATTCGAAGCGAGTTATAACGTGGACCTTTAGTAACACCGAACAAGAAGCGATTAAGAAAGAAAATTGCAAGAAATTGTTCCCATAAGACCAACAGTCCACTCTTAAGTCTGGATAAGCTATAATCGTAATGTGTTTGGGAAACTGACTCTTTATTCAAGACTGCAAAGTACTGTAATACTACTATTATTACTACTTCTACGAGTACTACTACTACTTCTACTATTACTACTACGACCACTGCTAATACTACTACAACTGCTACGACTTCGCGTCAAAATTGACATGTCTGGTGGTACCGAATTTACCTTCTAAGTACAGAAGAAAACAGAGAAATACTAGTTATTATGGCCGGTCTGCGTAGAATGTGAACCGATGCTTGATCTAGGAGGGACAACGGTGGCTCAGTAGGAAAAGTACTCATATCTGGCGCTAGAGGGTCGTCGGATTAATCCCTGCTTGTGCTATGTGAGCTTTGTGGTGGACGAACACCGTGTGCGTGTGAGTTTCCGGGGTGGTTTCGCTTCCTCCCACTGTTTTCGTTCCACCAATTCATCCCATCATCATCCATACGGCTTGAGCCGTAGTTACCTAAAGAACGTATGATAAAGTCAAGTACTTGACCTACTAAGTAGAATTTGGTACGCTACCATAAGACCACGGAGGCCAAAACCGTGAACTGGCGTGCTCATAAGATCAGTGCAATTTGTAGTAATGTTCAATTAGCAAGGCAAATACCAAATGGTGTTACATGTTTCTGTATTGTTTATAGCATGATACTTTTTATAATGTCCTCCACTACCCCTGCCTTGGCCGTGTTCGTACGGTCTTACTGGCAGACGCATTTGGCCCTAGTTCTCTATAATCTGTCTCTAGCACTTTATCTCCACTCTCTTTTCGTTTTAATCTCTCCCAAAAGCTGAGTGTGGGGCTCATTATTATTATTATTATTATTATTATTATTATTATTATTATTATTATTATTATTATTATTATTATTATTATTATTATTATTATTATTATTATTATTATTTGCCTGATACCTTATTATTACATCAGGCCTTCTATCCTTTATTTATTCCTTAATCTGAAAATTGAAAACAAATATTATTAAACAAAGTACATAGATACATACAAATAATACATATAAAAGATACAACATAACAATACAATACTAATACAACAACACACATAAGCAATGAGTTTGTTATTTAAGTGAAATAATGAAGATAAATATTATTCTAAAATATTATGGTTTCTCACCTATTTCAGTTTTTATTATTATTACTATTATTATTGTTGGTCTCTCTCCTGTATGAGAGTTTTTCACCTGGAAGCACTTATAATTTATTTAAAGTAATAAAACCCATTTTAACAGGTTTTTCACCTCATATAGTTCTCTATTTAATTTATTAAACGGTCTTCCGAATCTCTCAAAAAACAGTTATTAAAGTATTTATTTTTTTAAATTTTTCTCCTTTTTCAACTGTGGACTTCCTGCAGTAAAAAAGTAAACTCTTAGAACTCATTGGCATAATTACTCTCCACGACACTTACATACTACCACTATACAACACAACACAAAATAGTAAAAAAAAATAATTATCAAACTTGTTAAAATGTATTTGTTATTTAAAGTTGATAAAGTATTTTCTTGGTTATATTAATTAAAACCGTAGATGGGACATACATTGTTATTTTTATTGTTGTCACTATTATTATTGTTATTTCATTTTCGATTATTCATTCTGTTGTCTCCTTGCAAGGTCTAGTCCTATTTGAACTCTGCTGATCTCTAGTATTATTTACATAGTTTGTTTAGATTCTTCCTATGGTGTTCATTACCAATTATTTCGAGTAGTCCATAAGTGTCTCTAATTTGTTTTAAGTCTCTGCTTACTCCTTGATCTTCATTCATTAAATGTACTAAGTCACAGTTGAACACTAGATGATCCGGGGTTTGCATTTGTCCACAGTCACATATATCGCTTTCTAAAAGTCCTATTTTATAAAATGTTGTCCGAAAGGGACCATGGCCACTTAGGAATTGAATAGCGTGTTTGTTTAAGTCAAGATGTCCTAACTGCAATCTTTGTCTTATATCTGGGAAGATTTCATACACTCTTCTTGCTTTCTCAGAAGAATCCCAGTTGTCTTGCCATCTGGTAAGAATAAAATTATATACGTCGTTCAGTAAAATTCTTCTTTGAAATAATTTCTCAGTTTTTCCGGGATTCTGCTTTAGGATCCAATATTTTCCAGCTGTCTTTAAGATTGCTAAGTGTAATGGTTCTATTCCCAATATAATTTGTAGTGCTTCCACTGGTGTAGTCGCCATGGTTCCAGATATTCTTAACAAAATTGATCTCTGAGCACTGTAAATCTTCTTCCTTATTTTTATATTTTCAACTATTCTATGACTCCAAGCACTGGCTCCATACGATACTATCGCTTGGAAAATTGTTTTATAGTATACATCACAGTGCCTTGCTGATAATTTGTATTCTTTGGTCATAATGTAGAAAATTTTGTTTGCTATTCCAATTATTTTTTCTTTTTGTTTCGTTACATTACTGTCGAAATGTAAGTGTTCGTCTATCCAAATACCTAGATACTTAAAGCAGTCTACTCTGCTTATTGAATTATTGGTTATTTTAATAATGGGGCTTCTCTCCAGCTTTTCTTTGACCTGAATGAACTTTGTTTTATTAGTAGACTCTTCCAATTTCGTAGATTTAGTCCATTCTGAGAGAGCCTGCATGGCCATGTTAGCCTTCTCTTCTAGTTTTGATCTAGTATTTGCGTTTATTACTAGGGCCAAATCATCAGCATAGGCGACGACGCTGGAGACTATATCTAGTCCATTGATTCTCTCTAGGCCCGGTTGTAATACAACGTCCCATAATAATGGCCCCAATACGGAACCTTGTGGGCAGCCTTTTGTTACAATCCTATTATTTGTTTATTTCAAATATTGGGCCATTATATGTTACTATCCTATCCGAACAATAATTCTTAATAATTTTGAGTAATTCCTTATTTAGATTCAGTTTTTCAAGCTCAGAAAACATCTTCGGCCACCACAAATTATCAAAAGCGCCGGATATATCCACAAAGATTACTATTGTATATTTTTCTCCCAGTTTAGTAGATGTTTCAATATGATTCATTAAACAAGTGATGGCTTCTGTTGTCCCTTTATTTTTCCTGAAGCCATATAGTAGTCTACAATTTCTTAAATCTCCTCTCTTGGCACTTATTCTACTAGCTAGTACCTTCTCAAATATTTTACCCATATTGTTTAATAAACATATGGGTCGATAAGATTTTGGAGTTTTAAGTCCTCCTATATTACTTTTTTCTAGAATGGTTAATTTAGCCATCTTCCATCTGTTAGGGAAAATTCCAAACTCTATACACTTATTGTACAATTTAGTTAAGTATGGAATCCAGAATTGACTATTCATTTTAAAAATTTCTCCTTTAAGTTTATCAGGTCCAGCTGCCTTATTACTTTTTATGCTTTTTAAAATTTCTTCAATTTCCTTATTTGTGACCATCATGACCCTGTTTATGTTATTATTTCTATAGCTAAATGTATTATATTTCTGTCTGATTAACTTATTATCCTCATTATCGTTGTCCGGGTTGTCGTCTGGGAGCAGTTTGTTGATGATGAACTTTAAGGTTTCTTCAATATCTCTTGTGTATTCGCCATTTTGTTTTTTAATGCGGTTAGTGTAAGAGAAGGCTTGATTTTATTCATTATTATTTTGTATGGCATTCCCCATGGGTTTGTAACTAATTTTTCTTTCACAAACGAATTCCAGACCTTTTGTTTCCTTTCTTTGAGTTTATCTTTATATTGCGCTAATAATCTTATATATTCTTCCTTCCTTCTTGCCTTAAGGTAGGGATCGTGAGTTCGCTGATACTGCCTTCTCTTTGCTCTTGTTTGCTTTTTTAAGGACTACGTATTATTATTCCAGAAAAACGAATAATTGTTCTGTTTAAAGTTTCTTCTGCTATTTATTTTTTGAATTGTTTGAGTTATTGCTTCCTCAATATCGAAGACTGCCCTATTTAGTTCTTCTTCATTTTTGCAATCAATATTTGGTAATTGAACTATTTTATTAAATCTTTCCAAGGGAATTTTTTTAAACATTATAGTTAAAGCTATTATTTTAGTTTGCTATGTCTACGTTTGTAGTTTGGTTTATAGTAAATTTAAATAGTTGATGATCACTAGAGGATTCATCTTCTACCACGGACCAGTCAAGGATTCCATTAGTGAAGTTATTTGATACTAATATGACATGTATGTTTGATGTATTGCCGTTTCTGTTACGATAAGTTGGAGGATTCCCTGCTTCATTTACAATATGTAAATTAAGCTCGCTAATTGTGTTTTCTAACATTTCACCTCTAACATCTAGAACGCCTGAGTGCCAAGAGGGAGATTTGTCATTTGCATCTGAGCAAATAAGTATCTTTTCGTTCGGATATGTGTTGCAAATTGTCGTTATTTCTTCTAGAAATCTATTAATTGGTAATGAATATTGGCAGTACAGGTTAATAAGAATAAAATCTATTATTCCATGCTTGACATGCAAACAATTCGTCCATTTATTTCTAAAATGTATTAAATTTAATATCTGAATGTCATTGTTTAAAATTAAAACGGAAGCTAAGCACTCTGATTATTGTAAATAAGTCTAAAATCGTTTTGGGAGGCATTTAATTTGTCCTCATTTATGTAGGGTTCCTGTATACACACTATATCTATCTTCCAAGAGATACTAAGTTGTACTATTTCTTCCATGACTAGTTCTGATCACATGGTGTTGATTTGCAGCATCTTGAGAGTACTACAGGTTATGCTATCCATTTATACGTGGTAGGTTTTAACCCACACGTTTGGCCATTCGTTCCTATGATTGTATACCGTGCGACCATACAGTCTGACAAAATGCACGTAGATTCTATTTAAGTCAAGATTTAGCTTTCGTCTGGCATACGCCACATCAACTAATTCTAGTAATTCTCTTGGATTAGTTGGCAAATTGTTCAGGCTTAGCTCAATTAGGTCATCATCTTCTGATTGCGGAAAAACTATCTGCTCCCCGTTTTCCTTCAGTTTCCTAATGATGTGTCGTAAAGCTAATCTAAGGGTGCTCGATTATTCAAGTCTAGATAATTTAAGTGTATGTTCAAATGTGTCATAAATTGGCGTTGGATCCCGCACGGTGCCTTGCTCCAGTTTGGGCTTATTGATAGATTCGCAGTTTGATTGCTTTCTCACATCCGTTGACTGTGATATAGGTTCATTTCGTTGCACTAATGTAGTAATTTCCGATCTATTTTTAACTTCTTTGATCCTTATCTTCTTGAGAAAACTGAATAATCCTTTCTGTTTTAAGGTTATGACCTGGTTTGTGGTTCCTTCTTGACGATCATATTTTTTTTTATTTTGAAGCTCACGTATTTTGTTTTCTGAGATTGTTCCTGTTTCACTGTTCCTTCCATCTGTTGCAGTTTCTAGTGGTTGAGGTTTTGGTTTAGTTTATTCTACAATATTACCTTTATCCTCTTCTTCTAGTTGTGTTCCCGTCTCCTCTAAGATTGTCGGAGAAACATGAGGCTCCTTTTGGGATAGTCTAGTTTTCTTATTTAATTCTTGGACTTCGTCATATAATGTCACTGCTGGTTTTCGAAGGTTGTAATCAAATTTTTGATCATGCAGTCTATCTCAACGAATAATTGGGTTTTATCAGTGTACATCGTGAAATAGATTCCTTGGTCTGGTGTACTATAGTATTATTTAAAGATCTGGAGCACTTTTTTAGGATGTATCTTCCATAGACCCATGCCGATAGCCGGAATCATAATCAGTCTAGGATCAATTTTCATCCTAAGGTCTTGGAAAAATTTTAAGACTGATTCCAGATCTTCCAGAAAGGATTCTTTGCTTGAGATTACGTGTAAAAATTTACAGTTGTATGTGTTTGTAGAATAAAGGATTTTTATCGATTTTCCCTGTTCATTTAATATTTCTAAATCGTTGAAATTCTGTATTTCGAAAGTTTCGTGTGAGTCTGCGATTAATTTAGCGAAACCAGCAGGAAATGTTTTTAAGGAAGGATTGATGAAGTGCAATATACATTGCCCTCCTTTTCAATATTAAATTGGGTTCAACAACTAACGGTTTCCGTGTAACAGGGCGTTCTGGAGGCTTTGGAATATTTGAGAGTGCCCACTGTAGGAATTTCTCTTTGTTTTTTTGTAAATTGTATGTTCTCATCCTTTCTTGATCTTTTATTATTTTACTCGGTGATTTAGAATTTAGAATCCTATTTGTGACAGAGTTCTCGTCCAACATGTTTATTTTTCCTTGACTGTCAATTCTTGGAAGATGAGCTATCGGTCTTGGCTCAGTTATCTTGGCCATAATAGTATTTACTAACTTCCTTGTCATAGAAATATTTATATGTTGGACAGTGCTGATCTTTCTTCGCATTACACTTTTTCTAATTTGACAAGGAATACATGTTTTTGGTTTATCTTTGTCTTTGCAGTCCTTCTTTTCATGTTTGCCTTCTCCACAGTGTGAGCACCTGGATTTTGTAGCTTTACAGAATTTCGCTATGTGACCAAGGTCCTGACATTTAGAACATCTGGCCACACTAAGAAACTCTGTAACTGAGAGAGACTCATACATTAGGATTTTTTTTCCATTGATCAATTGATTGTAAAGTTTGATTGGCGCTTCAATTACTAGGTGACACATTGCGGTGTTTTTTGGGTCCCGTTCTAAACTTTACTTTCAATTCCTTTTCCGCCTGTTATTTGTCTTCGTCGTCCAGATTTTGTTCGATCAAAGTTTCCAAAAAAAAAAATCGTCCGAGTATGATGATGGAACGTTGTATACAATCAATTGAGGATTTCTTTTCTTTCGTTTTTCCATGATAAAATCCTTTTTCAAATTTTGGCTTGTTTGCAACTTCTCTAAGTCTTCCTTTGTAGCCGTCTCTATAATCAGAGTTTTGCCAGTTGCCCTGGTAGACATTATCTTCACTTTCTCTTTTGCCGGATTAAAAGTCTTTTTCAGCTTCTTTTGGAGTTCTTTTCCATCAATTTCTTTATTTGCGCCTTTTAAAAAGACCACTGGACGCTGCTTTTTCAATGATTCTTTTATGGACTTGCTCCGTGCTGAGTCATCTCCTTTGATTACCGCAGCATATGAAAGGGCTGGGAAATTTGCATCCTTTGTCTCCATTGGTTTTGTTTCTTTTAGCAAACAATTTTCTCTTCGTAGGTCATTATTTTCTTCTCTTAGTAGCCTGATCTCTTCCTTCAGGCACGCAATTGTCCCCTCTAATCTTGCATGTAGTGCAAGCCATTCCGTTATTTTTTGTTTCAAGCTCTCGATTTTCAGCCTCCCAACCTTGCTGGTGTCTAGTGTGGTATCAATAAATTTCAACATTTCCTCATACTTCTTCCAATTATTACCTTCAGTGATTTCACCATCTTAATTTTCTATCTTCTGTGATATTGATTTGCTCGGCGATTTGTTTCCTAGTTGGGATAGTTGAGCATCGAGCATTTCCTCGTGGCTCCCGAAACTTGCACGCGCGGTTCTATCTTGGTCTGTCCCGAAATCTTGGTCTGTCTTTTTCCCTATCCATGATTGCTACAGTACAGATTGCCCCTTATTTCTACGGATAACCCGCACTGCAGCCGCGCCCGAAGGGTTGCCTAACTCCAGTCAGACAAGATTAATACAGTACTTATTCTACCTATAGCAATATTATTATAATATTATAGGGCCTATTATAGTCACTCAACGCCTCAAATGTTAGGCAATTGAGTGTTACACCAAAGTCAATGGGTTGCTTACGCACCAGTCATAATACATACCACATATAAGCTACAGTATTCACAGTACATATTCGAGAGAGTTTGTGAGTATAAGAGTTCAAAGTCCAATACGGAAAACACAAAACTGTTAACTTTGCATTCTTTGATGTCAATGCATACAAATGCTTCCTGTTAAATGAATGAAATTGTCTTTTAAAGTCACTCAGAACGCTATGCTTTAAAACATATGTTAGTATATTAAAGATAACGTTAAAGTTTAATAATTAATAGCGTTCTCATTATTTATCCGAATAAAATGAAATTTGCATACCTTCGCCAGTGTTATAAGAAGGTCCTTTTGCCGCTTCAACCGAGTCTGTATCTTCAGTAGTTAAAAAGTTTCGAAAACCCACCTTTGGAGGAGGTGCCACTTCCACACTTAAAACACTACACCACTGCACTACAAACGTCAAATTTACCGAAAACGAACATTGTCGCGTGCGTTTCTCCCGATAAAATTCATTGTTATTGTGGAGCGAAAAACTACACATCCGCACGCTTCTGTCCCATATGATGAGTACAAATATAACTACAAATATAACAAAATATAAGGATGAAATGAATCACCAAAACGCCAGGGTCGATTAGATGTTCCTGGAACAGTGGGTCAGTAGTTGAGCGTTCACCTCTGGTGGATGGGGTCCCTGGTTCGATCCCAACTCTCGCCAAATGAACTTTATGGTGGACAAATGCCATGTGGGGGGTCTCGGCGTTCTCCCATTTCCTCCCACTTTATTCATTCCACCATTTCATTTATTTCTTATCATCACCGTCTCCTTTAGCCTAGCCGGCATAATTATGGGACGTAAAACTCAAAGATTTCATTTGCATTGTTTTGTTTTCGTATTACTAGTAATACGTCTATGAGCTGTATTATTGTAGAATAAACATGGCTGGACAGACCAAGCACAGAAGTAGTAGGGACCCCCGTATATTGAGCCGAGTCAGCAAAAATTTTTGTGACGTCATAGGTCAAAGGTCAATGACCTTGGCCCGGGGTCAATGACCGAGGGGTACCTAGGACCACCCCCTCTAAATTTTGGCAGGGGTACCTTGGCCCACCCCTAAATTTTGGCAGGGGTACATAGGACCACCCACCTTAAATTTCGGATATTGCCAAATCTAAAAATTGGGTATGGTAGCCTAGGACCATAGTATGTACCTCTATCAGTATTGGGGGTCTATGTCGTTCCCTTTTATGGGTAAAAAATTGCCAAAAATTCAAATTTCGGAGGTTTTTGACCTAATTTATCCCCTTGGATGAGGTATTATTATCCTATATAGTTATATGGGCGTATACAGGGGTCCATTACCTTTCATAAGACATGGGTATATTAATGCACCCCTTGAAAAATTTGGGAGGGGTACGTTGGCCCACCCCTTAAATTTTGGAAATTGCCCAATTTAAACATTGGGTATTATAGTACAGGACCCTAATATGTATCATGATAAATTTGGGTGGTCCACCTCATTCCCTTCTAGGGGTACAAAATTGCCAAAATATAAACGTAAGCAATACGTTGTACCACGTGTTTGGTCTTTTGGCCCAATTTATCCTCTTGGATGAGGTTCTATTACCTTATATGGTTATATGGTTATGTATAGGGGTCTATTCCCTATCATAAGACATAGGTACATTTGTGCACTCCTTTAAAAATTTGGGAGGGGTACTTTGGCCCACCCCTTTAATTTTGGAAATTGCCAAATCTAAAAATTTGGTATGGTAGCCTAGGACCATAGTATGTACCTCTATCAGTATTGGGTGTCTATGTCGTTCCCTTTCATGGATAAAAAATCGCCAAAAATTCAAATTTCGGGGTTTTTTTACCTAATTTATCCCCTTGGATGAGGTGTTATTACCTTATATAGTTATATGGGTGTATACAGGGGTCCATTACCTTTCATAAGATATGGGTACATTTGTGCACTCCTTTAAAAATTTGGGAGGGGTACTTTGGCCCACCCCTTTAATTTTGGAAATTGCCAAATCTAAAAATTTGGTATGGTAGCCTAGGACCATAGTATGTACCTCTATCGGTATTGGGTGTCTATGTCGTTCCCTTTCATGGATAAAAAATCGCCAAAATTCAAATTTCGGGGTTTTTTTACCTAATTTATCCCCTTGGATGAGGTGTTATTACCTTATATAGTTATATGGGCGTATACAGGGGGTCCATTACCTTTCATAAGATATGGGTATATTTGTGCACTCCTTTAAAAATTTGGGAGGGGTACTTTGGCCCACCCCTTAAATTTTGGAAATTGCCCAATTTAAACATTTGGTATTATAGTACCGGATCCTAACATGTATTATGATAAATTTGGATGGTCCACCTCGTTTCCTTCTAGGGGTACAAAATTGTCAAAATATAAACGTAAGCAATACGTTGTACCACGTGTTTGGTCTTTTGGCCCAATTTATCCTCTTGGATGAGGTTCTATTACCTTATATGGTTATATGGTTATGTATAGGGGTCTATTCCCTATCATAAGACATAGGTACATTTGTGCACTCCTTTAAAAATTTGGGAGGGGTACTTTGGCCCACCCCTTAAATTTTAGAAATTGCTCATTTTATATATTTGGTATTATAGTACTGGACCCTAACATGTATTATGATAAATTTGGGTGGTCCACCTCGTTCCCTTTTAGGGGTACAAATTGCCAAAATATAAACGTAAGCAATACGTTGTACCACGTGTTTGGTCTTTTGGCCCAATTTATCCTCTTGGATGAGGTTCTATTACCTTATATGGTTATATGGTTATGTATAGGGGTCTATTCCCTATCATAAGACATAGGTACATTTGTGCACTCCTTTAAAAATTTGGGAGGGGTACATTGGCCCACCCCTTTAATTTTGGAAATTGCCCCTTTTACATGTTTGGTATTATAGTATAGAACCCTAATATATATATTACTATAAATTTGGGTGGTTCACCACGTTTCCTTTGATGGGTACGAAATTGCCAAATTTTAGTACAACCACGTGTTTGGTTTTGGCTCAATTTATCCCCTTGGATGAGGTCCTATTACCTTATATGGTTATATGATCATGTATAGGGGTCCATTCCATATCCCCTTAAATTTTGGAAATTTTCCAATTTAAGCATTCGGTATCATAGTACATGACCTCAACATGTATCATGATAAATTTGGGTGGTCCATCTTGTTCCCTTTCATGGGTAAAAATTACTAAAATATAAACATAAGCAATATGTTGTACCATGCGTTTGGTTTTTGGCCCAATTTCTTCCCTTTGATGGGGTTCTGTTACCTTATATGGTTATATGGTCATGTATATGGGTTCATTTCCTATCATAAGACATGGGTACATTGACGCACCCCTTGAAAAATTTGGGAGGGGTATCTTGGCTCATCCACTCGGTTTTAGAAATTGTTTTAATATAAGCATTTGGTATCATAGTACAGGACTTCAATATGTACCACTATAAATTTGGATGGTCCACATCGTTCCCTTTCAGGGGTAAAGAACTACCAAAAATCGAATTTCGGAGGTTATTGACACCTATTTAGCACGTTATATGGTTTATTACCTTTATATGTTTATGTTCCCTTTTAAATTTGGGAATTATCAAATAACAAAATTCGGTAAACGTTTTCTAGGACCCGTTGGTATTCCTCTTATGGCCAAATATTCAAAATTTAAATGTTATTGACCGGCTTTATTATTGAATAAGTACAGGATTTATTACTTTTTTCATAAGACACAGGTGTATTTGTGTACCAATCTTAAATTTTGGGAGGGGGTACATTTCTTATTGTCATATCAATAATTGGTAATTGTTCTTTGGGTAAATCATTGTGATCACGTGATCAGTTATTGACCTATGATGGGATTAGGAGTCCAGGACATTGGTACATTGAAACTTTGTAGGATAATTTGAGAATGCGTCATTGGTATTGATTATTACAGCCAAATATAAACGTAAGCAAGACGTTGTACCACGTGATTGACCTTGATGAGGTAGTGTACAGGGATACATAACTAACCTTATTGAAACTTATGACTCATAGTCTTAAGGGAATACATGCTACAACACTGGCAAAGTTATTGTTGATGCAATTTGATTGGTTGATCACTATCTTTCCTGCAATCTGATTGGCTGATCACTATCTTTCGTGCAATCTGATTGGTTGATGAGTTTCAAATCTTTGCTGAATTCAGTTTTGTTTTAACATTTAAAAAGTTTTTGAATTTTTTGTTTGAAATTTTGGTTTGACATTTTTTCGTGTGATATTTTTAGTTTAAAAATTTTTGTTTCTAAAGTTTTGTTTAAAAAAAATTTGTTTGAAATTTTTGTTTCAAATTTTTTTGTTTGAAAATTTTTTGTTTGAAATTTTTTGTTTTGACATTTTTGTTTCAAATTTTTGTTTGAAATTTTTTCGTTTGAAATTTTTAATTTTTTTTCGTTTCAAAACTAAAAACATTTTGTTTGAAATTTTAGTTTAAAAAATGTTCGAATTTTTTCTGTTTAAAATTTTTTGTTTGAACATTTTTGTTTCGAAATTTTTGTTTGGAAAATTTTGGTTTCAAATTTTTAAGTTTGTGCACTCATTAGTGAAGAACCGGAACTGCTTAGAAGAAAATTTGGTTTGAAAATTTTTGTTTCGAAAGTTTTGTTTGAATTTTTTTGTTTCAAAGTTTGGTTTGACATTTTTAAAGTTTGTGCACTCATTAGTAAAGAACCGGAACTGTTTAGAACTAAAACCTCTGGCAACATTGTGGTGCAATAGTACACGTCAGAACATGATAATGCAACGTCATCAGATTTGCATCATATATAAGTATCGTTCGAGTTAGTATTCATGATAACGCCATCATGGCTACTTGTCTGCAGTTTCTAAACACACGTGACGTGATGAAATCATTTACCAAGATTACTGATTTACAACAGAATGTACCTTATAGAATCTTAGCTAGCCAAATGATCCCTACAAAGTTTGGATTAAGAATCGTAGTGAAACTTGAAAATGATAAGAATATAATTTTACCAGCAAGATATTTACCCATGGAAGCATCAAAACAAGAAGAACTGCTGCGTTTCTTAAATACTGGATCTGTATCTTTATGTTACAAAGGATTCTTGGGTCGAAGTCATCAATTTGAATTTAGTACACAGCCGGTTTCTTCAGCAATTGTGATGAAATCATGAATTCAAACGTCAGCACATTCCTTTGACGTCAGACGTAGTTGTATGAATTTGGTTGGTCAGCATGACGTCAGTAACTGTGATGAAACCATGAATTCAAATGTCAGCACATTCCTTTCCAATGACGTCAGCCGTAGTTCTATAAATCAACCAATACACTGTCATCCCACGAAATCATTTGAGCAAGTGCGTTTCAGGAGGAAAGATGTGTACTTCTAACGATAAAGAGTTCATCTTCGCAAGCTATTATCCAATAAACAAAACATGTGATGATTGGTATCAGTGCTAGAACATTTGAACCAGTGATTCGATTGGACAAAGCAGAACAATTTGGTGTACAACTGACCTGTGAAGAATGGCACGAATCGACCAAATGAACGATTATTTTCATGATGAGCTAAATGTGACCATAGTCAAATCATTAGGCTCAAATCATGAAGTGGTGCTCGAAGAGAAGATGGTGCTGTTACGTAAAAAGAGTACATTCCATGTCCCTCGCAACATGGTGTATCTAACGCAAACGGAATGGAACAAATTCATCAGCGTATTTCAGTGTGTGAAACATGCAGTGGAAGTGTGCAACAAAACTAGTATATTCCTGAAAAAGTACTATTTTGAAAAATGTGTTATGCATATTGTACAACATGTATCTAGATATTGTGATGGTTGTCAACATCGTTCGTGGGTGCATACCTGTATTGATAAACAGTTTATTTGTGATCAAATGGACATTGAGTTTCCACCAATTGATATTGCACTAGACCTTAAAAGACTTCAACTGGAATTAAAATTATATGCTAATGACAAACTAGTGCAAGAAGTTCAAAATACATTGTATCGGCAATATCCAGAACCACTATCTGGTATGGATGTATGTGGAGTGTAATAAAATGATCCATTTCAATGAATTGTGTTTTTTTCATTTCAAGTACAACGCAGGTTCTGACGTGTACTATTGCACCACAATGTTGCCAGAGGTTTTAGTTCTAAACAGTTCCAGTTCTTTACTAATAAGTGCACAAACTTTTAAAAATGTCAACTCAAACTTTGAAACAAAAATTTCAAACAAAAATCTTTGAAACAAAATTTTGAAACGAAAAAAAGAATTCAAACAAAAAATTTCAAACCAAAAAAAAATTCAAACAAAATTTTGAAACGAAAAAAATTTCAAACAAAAAAATTTTAAACAAAAAATTTTGAAACAAAAGTTGTCAAAAAAAATTTCAAACAAAATTCTCAAACAAAAAATTTGAAAGCAAGAATTTTCAAACAAAAACTTTCAAACAAAAAATTTTCAAACTAAAAAATTTTTACGTTTCACGGTTAACCGTCAAACTTTATCCGGTTTTTAACTATTCGATTAACAAATAAACGGTTTTGATCATATTTATCATTGAGTGCAAAATGTTGAACGAAAACAAGATTTTTAAATGTAAAACAAAACTTAAAACTGAATACAGCAAAGATTTAAAACTCATCAACCAATCAGATTGCACGAAAGATAGTGATCAGCCAATCAGATTGCAGGAAAGATAGTGATCAACCAATCAAATTGCATCAACAATAACTTTGCCAGTGTTGTAGCATGTATTCCCTTAAGACTATGAGTCATAAGTTTCAATAAGGTTAGTTATGTATCCCTGTACACTACCTCATCAAGGTCAATCACGTGGTACAACGTCTTGCTTACGTTTATATTTGGCTGTAATAATCAATACCAATGACGCATTCTCAAATTATCCTACAAAGTTTCAATGTACCAATGTCCTGGACTCCTAATCCCATCATAGGTCAATAACTGATCACGTGATCACAATGATTTACCCAAAGAACAATTACCAATTATTGATATGACAATAAGAAATGTACCCCCTCCCAAAATTTAAGATTGGTACACAAATACACCTGTGTCTTATGAAAAAAGTAATAAATCCTGTACTTATTCAATAATAAAGCCGGTCAATAACATTTAAATTTTGAATATTTGGCCATAAGAGGAATACCAACGGGTCCTAGAAAACGTTTACCGAATTTTGTTATTTGATAATTCCCAAATTTAAAAGGGAACATAAACATATAAAGGTAATAAACCATATAACGTGCTAAATAGGTGTCAATAACCTCCGAAATTCGATTTTTGGTAGTTCTTTACCCCTGAAAGGGAACGATGTGGACCATCCAAATTTATAGTGGTACATATTGAAGTCCTGTACTATGATACCAAATGCTTATATTAAAACAATTTCTAAAACCGAGTGGATGAGTCAAGATACCCCTCCCAAATTTTTTAAAGGGTGCGTCAATGTACCCATGTCTTATGATAGGAAATGAACCCATATACATGACCATATAACCATATAAGGTAACAGAACCCCATCAAAGGGAAGAAATTGGGCCAAAAACCAAACGCATGGTACAACATATTGCTTATGTTTATATTTTAGTAATTTTTACCCATGAAAGGGAACAAGATGGACCACCCAAATTTATCATGATACATGTTGAGGTCATGTACTATGATACCGAATGCTTAAATTGGAAAATTTCCAAAATTTAAGGGGATATGGAATGGACCCCTATACATGATCATATAAATATATAAGGTAATAGGACCTCATCCAAGGGGATAAATTGAGCCAAAACCAAACACGTGGTTGTACTAAAATTTGGCAATTTCGTACCCATCAAAGGAAACGTGGTGAACCACCCAAATTTATAGTAATATATATATTAGGGTTCTATACTATAATACCAAACATGTAAAAGGGGCAATTTCCAAAATTAAAGGGGTGGGCCAATGTACCCCTCCCAAATTTTTAAAGGAGTGCACAAATGTACCTATGTCTTATGATAGGGAATAGACCCCTATACATAACCATATAACCATATAAGGTAATAGAACCTCATCCAAGAGGATAAATTGGGCCAAAAGACCAAACACGTGGTACAACGTATTGCTTACGTTTATATTTTGGCAATTTGTACCCCTAAAAGGGAACGAGGTGGACCACCCAAATTTATCATAATACATGTTAGGGTCCAGTACTATAATACCAAATATATAAAATGAGCAATTTCTAAAATTTAAGGGGTGGGCCAAAGTACCCCTCCCAAATTTTTAAAGGAGTGCACAAATGTACCTATGTCTTATGATAGGGAATAGACCCCTATACATAACCATATAACCATATAAGGTAATAGAACCTCATCCAAGAGGATAAATTGGGCCAAAAGACCAAACACGTGGTACAACGTATTGC
This sequence comes from Thermobia domestica, assembly GCF_964235325.1. Taxonomy (NCBI): domain Eukaryota; kingdom Metazoa; phylum Arthropoda; class Insecta; order Zygentoma; family Lepismatidae; genus Thermobia; species Thermobia domestica. The sequence continues at coordinate 159,942,267 of NC_137459.1, read as the reverse complement.
TTACGTTTATATTTTGACAATTTTGTACCCCTAGAAGGAAACGAGGTGGACCATCCAAATTTATCATAATACATGTTAGGATCCGGTACTATAATACCAAATGTTTAAATTGGGCAATTTCCAAAATTTAAGGGGTGGGCCAAAGTACCCCTCCCAAATTTTTAAAGGAGTGCACAAATATACCCATATCTTATGAAAGGTAATGGACCCCCTGTATACGCCCATATAACTATATAAGGTAATAACACCTCATCCAAGGGGATAAATTAGGTAAAAAAAACCCCGAAATTTGAATTTTGGCGATTTTTTATCCATGAAAGGGAACGACATAGACACCCAATACCGATAGAGGTACATACTATGGTCCTAGGCTACCATACCAAATTTTTAGATTTGGCAATTTCCAAAATTAAAGGGGTGGGCCAAAGTACCCCTCCCAAATTTTTAAAGGAGTGCACAAATGTACCCATATCTTATGAAAGGTAATGGACCCCTGTATACACCCATATAACTATATAAGGTAATAACACCTCATCCAAGGGGATAAATTAGGTAAAAAAACCCCGAAATTTGAATTTTTGGCGATTTTTTATCCATGAAAGGGAACGACATAGACACCCAATACTGATAGAGGTACATACTATGGTCCTAGGCTACCATACCAAATTTTTAGATTTGGCAATTTCCAAAATTAAAGGGGTGGGCCAAAGTACCCCTCCCAAATTTTTAAAGGAGTGCACAAATGTACCTATGTCTTATGATAGGGAATAGACCCCTATACATAACCATATAACCATATAAGGTAATAGAACCTCATCCAAGAGGATAAATTGGGCCAAAAGACCAAACACGTGGTACAACGTATTGCTTACGTTTATATTTTGGCAATTTTGTACCCCTAGAAGGGAATGAGGTGGACCACCCAAATTTATCATGATACATATTAGGGTCCTGTACTATAATACCCAATGTTTAAATTGGGCAATTTCCAAAATTTAAGGGGTGGGCCAACGTACCCCTCCCAAATTTTTCAAGGGGTGCATTAATATACCCATGTCTTATGAAAGGTAATGGACCCCTGTATACGCCCATATAACTATATAGGATAATAATACCTCATCCAAGGGGATAAATTAGGTCAAAAACCTCCGAAATTTGAATTTTTGGCAATTTTTTACCCATAAAAGGGAACGACATAGACCCCCAATACTGATAGAGGTACATACTATGGTCCTAGGCTACCATACCCAATTTTTAGATTTGGCAATATCCGAAATTTAAGGTGGGTGGTCCTATGTACCCCTGCCAAAATTTAGGGGGTGGGCCAAGGTACCCCTGCCAAAATTTAGAGGGGGTGGTCCTAGGTACCCCTCGGTCATTGACCCCGGGCCAAGGTCATTGACCTTTGACCTATGACGTCACAAAAATTTTTGCTGACTCGGCTCAATATACGGGGGTCCCTACTACTACAGATAACAAAAAGACAGACAGAATAGGGATATAGAAAACAAACCTGGGGTAACTTTTCGCACGATTTTCCCATTCGAGAAGGACAAATAGACATTGCAATATTATGACGACACATTTCTCATTTTCCATTGCATATTGAAGGATTGACTTAACTTATCAACTTGATTGTTCTCAGGTCGGTTACGCCCTGCCCGTTTGTGCCCGGCCCGTATAGAGCCCGGCTCGTTTGTGGTCGGCCAGTTTAGGGTCCGGCCCGTTTGTACCCGGCTCGAGATTCGGGCCGGGCCGAGTCGGGTCGGGTCGAGCCAAGCACACAATACAGATACATCCGGGCCGGGCCGGGCCCATCTTCGGGCCTGGGTTTGCAGGGCTCTGGTTTGCACTCAGATCTCTTGTATTTATTGAGTCGAATCTCTCTCCATGGTACTCCGGAAGTTATATAATCTATTTTTATATCAACTCATTTTGGATACAAATTTATTTTTAACAATTAAGTTACAACATTAGGCAAGAGAGTTGGGATACAACAGATAAGGCTAATATTAGCATTTGCTTATTAACCGATTTTTAGCTGTGGGCTTCATTCCTTATTTGCCATCTCCGAATTTGCTAATCGCAAAGCAACACCATTATGTGCAAAGCAATTATATTTGCTACATTTTGTTACCGCAAAAGAAAACGCAATTTTTTCGTTGCGTCTACTCAACCGATAGAGAATGACGCCCTGGATTTGGAATAACATGGATAATTATGAATTTTCTTGTCTTTTCAAATGATAAGAATGATTTTTTCCTGCTAACTGATAAGCCAATATAATTTTAAAAATAAATAAACAAATACTGTCAATAATAGTTAATTATTGACCGCTTAAGCTAAAAAAATGGAATTTCTAAAGTAGATAGGATTTGAGAATTAGTAGTTTTGGAAATTCGTCTGGGAAGGTAGCTTTGTATTTGAACTGAAGTTCAGTATGGTTGCAGGTTTATTAGGTGCAGGGAACAGGGTTGTTTTGTTTAAAACAAAATGTATAAAACAAATTTTATGTACATTTTAAACATTTTGTTTTAAACACGCGTATTTTTTAAGACTTGTTTTAAACATATTTTTATTTTATTTTATTTTTGTAAAAAAAATCTGTCAGAGAAAGAAAATAGTCAAATAGTGCTTCCAGATCCGTAGCCAGGAGGTTCTAGAGGGGCACAGCCCCCTCTAAATTATTTTTTGCCCCCTCTAAAAACACGCTGAAGAAAATTTTCAAACTGACACAAAACCAGTACAATTCTTGCTATTATAATTACCAAATTAAATTCAACTTTGCAAATTCTACCCATTTATGTGTAAAATTATATGTTTCTTTGCTGGATGTACCAAAAATCTTCAACTGCCTTTACCCATTTCAAGAATTTGAAACCATGCCATGTTATTGCCACCGCGACAAGCATCCAAGAATATCAGGTGCACTTCCAAACAACAGTATCATAGTCCACAACGTTAGTTGTGAATATAAATAAACTGTAATGTCTCTCTTATTTTGGAAGGTAGAAAATTGAGTACAAACGTTCAATAAAACATATACTTCTATTTTGTATTGATATAATCTAAAGTTGATGTAATATAATTTTGTTCTAATGTTTAAAAAATAAATACTTCAATTTTAATTAATATGAAACAAAGTACCTCGCAAAGAGCTCGTATTAAGCACACAAAAATGAAACAAAAATTACGTTCGATTATACATACCATATATAATAATATTCTCTTTTAAGTTTTTCTTTATTAATAAATGCAAGTGCTTTGGTCTCAGTACTTTTATCTCATCATTCGTAGAAGTTAATACAAACAAAAAGCTGCAGTAAAGGCTTACGAGGAATTAATAATTTGTAAAACAATACTCCAAAATAGCCCTTACCGCTGGTCTAGTGAATAGAGCGGGCGTGTTTGAATGTGATCTCGGGGTTTGATACCCATGGAATTCTTGAATTCGAGAGCAATGTGGTTGTTCGTATTCCACTTTAAACTGCAAGCTTCGCGTTTTTTATAGCCTCGGTACTGAAAAAAAAAGATGCTCAATTTTAACAAACAAACAAACAAGTTGGCCTTCTACAAAATGAGAATGTGAAGGAAAATAGTTTTATTGTTATTATTATTTAGATAGAAACATAAATCAATTCTAATGAACATATAATGATGTCATTATACAATAAAAATTAATTGGAGTGTTTTGTTGTTACAAAAAAGTCTATGTCAAAATATTCTGTTTATAATATTTTGTTTCCTGTAAATGGAACAATCCTGGTTAATGGGTCATGTGCTCACTTTGACATTCAGTTAATTAGCTTTTGTTTAGTGTAAATGCGACGTACAATGACGTTCCTCATCTATGTTTACCATAGCACTATATTGCCCCAAGCACCTCAATTGTATTGCACTGCAGTTTATTTTTTTTTATTTTTATCTTTGTATGTTAATGATCAGTGTTCTTAATCTTCAATTTGTGTACTGTGATATTGTCAATACAGGATACTATGTATAAAATAAACTATAGATGTTACAGATTTTGTAAATAATAAATAAGTATGCAATTTTATGGTGTTGTGTCATGTCTTAATCATTGCCCCGTCAGTATTCACTTCTGCCCCCCTAAGAAATCAGGCTGGCAACGGGCCTGAGTGCTTCTCATTCAAAAGACTATTTTCTTCCCATGTGAATGTTTTGATTTCTTGTGGCTACAGCAGGTCAAGGTAGTGATCTACAATTCATTTTGCCTCTTTTTTTCCCTTGTCTTTAACGTTTCTTGTATTGTTTAAATTAGGGATGGCCGGATCCGGATCTGGCAGAATCCGAAGATCCGGATCTGATTGGGTCCGGATTCTTTGGATCCAGATCTCGGATCTGGATTCGGATCTCGGATCTGGATTCGGATCTCGGATCTAGGTTCGAAATTCGGATCTGGATCGGAAATCCGGATCTCAGATCTTGATTCTTATCCAAACCCACATCCCACCCAAATTGTGATAAACTTGAATATTTAAAATTCGCCGAAAGTAATTTCACGACGTCCTGACAGTGAAGAAGAAAACAGAAAATTAAGACGAATATTGACAAGTCTATTTGTCTCCTTCATTCTATACTAAAGATCAAATGCTTGCCTTACTAAAAAAAAGAAAAGAAAAGAAAAGAAAAGAAAAGAAAATCTGATTTGATCCGGATGAAGTTCGAATGTCGAATCTAGGTCCACTCGGTTGCAGGACCGAGATGAAATACACACATATTTATATTTGAAACCGGAATACAATACTGGAATATTTAAAATTCCTCAATACACTTATTTCATTGACAGTTAAGACAAGTATTGACTAGCTTTTACGTGTATTTATCTTGCTCAGTCTGCTCAAAATATCAAATGTATACCTTACAATTAGATTTAATAATTATTTAGTAAATCACAATATGAGCACCGAGAATAAACTATGAATTTTGGTGCCCCTTATCTAGATTTGAAATTTCGGATTCGTACATAGAATCAGGCTGAAAGATAAAAATTTGAGATCTGGAAACCGAAACATGTGCTAGTACCAAGTTCGTAGCCGTTTGTACCTAGGTAATGCGAGCGGAAGGCACTTGCACTAATTCCGCATGTAGTTTGGGGAACACGAGAAACTAAAAACAGATAAATATTCTTTTTCAGGGGCAAGTCGCACTTTAACATGACTTTTCATGAGTGTTGTGTTCAAATACGAAAACTGTAATGGCGACTTGTTTGAAATAAAGGCCTTTTCTTTTTTAGCAATAAATTTAGGTACTTTCACATTGAGGAAAAATTAGCAAAGCACATTCCACTGATTAGAGTGCTGGTTCTTATGGAAGCTTTCACACTGAACCGAAGATTTCCTCATGTGGGTATCGGATTTCCACAATTCACCTTGCTAAAAGGCGTGGTTTATCAGGAGGTCGGCCAAGATTCTTTTGGACTTAGCCTGTAGACTGCTTCTGGTCTCAACTATTCACATATAACAAGACTAACCATATATAAAGTTGGTTCGAAATGATTTAAAATATCACTAATTGACCTTAAGGGGATAATCGCCATTTAAATATTCGTAAATCAGAAGAGGTGTGAAAGTTAAGCGTTAAAATAAATCCGATAATTCCTAATGCAACCTAATGATAGCAATAAAACTCCTTATGTAACATTTTCAAAGCTAAGATTAACAGTTATCTTCTTGAAGAGGGTTTACGGCAACATAGAATATTATAAATCCAATTATCATAAGTAGTACCTCTGACAGCCCCGTATTTCGCATCACCATCGCCCTTCATTCTGACATGTGGGCAATTCACTTACCACAATAACTTTTCAGGCGTTCCAGTGACATGAATATCTCAGTTTGGGTTTGGTATCATGCATCGGTGAACCTTGACTATCATCATCAACAGCTATTAGAGAATCAGAACTTATTTCTGTATTAGATAATGTGGGTAACTATAGCTTTTCATCTATAGAAGACTGAGAGTGTATGGTATTATCGCAGGAAATATTTGATACATAAGACAGATTGTCAGTATGTAGGAGCAACTTTTAAAATAATCAGTTACTTTATATGTGCTAAGGATTAGCCGAGAAAACCCGGCAGCCATAGTCGAGTGGTCTGCGGCATTAGGCTGTGGATCGTTTGCTGTGAATGTCTTGGATTCAAATCCCGCTTTGGGCATAGGTGTTTTTAACTGTCCTCGTTTACTTCTATGTTTGTGTGGGGTCATAATGGTTACAGTGTAATCCGTGCAAAGTGTTCAACAGGTTAAATAATCTGATAAAAAGCTGTTACTTTTTTATATAAAAAAGTGGTTATCGCGTGCCTTCGGTGCCCGTGGTCATGGGTTCAATTTCCGGAGAGGCACTCAACAATTTCGATGTTGACCGAGCATCGTGAGGACAATTGGGGAGTTATCTTAAGTAAGAGGTAGCGGACTCCAGTCTAGAAAGCCGGCATTAGGGATTTCGGGTGTCGATGCGTTGACTATACATCCCCACTTTGAACGTAAGCCCGCTGCTAGGAACCAAAGGACTGTCGTGCCAATAATTTAGTTTGTTTTAATTATCATAAATGCCTTCTTAATTATTAAATTTTATCCAATATTTTCTTTTCAGCTGATTTGCGAAACTCAGAGCTAGCTACTTGTTTTCTTTTTAATTCATGTTCATAGTTAGCACAACTAATCTCTAAGGAAAAACAATCTTTTCAATAAAATTCGCCTCGCGTCCTTCGCAGCTCTAAGTTTAGTTACTTTTAGCTCTTTTTTTTAAGTTGAAGGGCGTTTTTTCATTTTCCCCTCGCCTTCCCTATTTTCTCCTGTTTTACCTATGTTTCTTTGCACGGACATTACGCATGTGCTTAAGTGTGTTCGTTTACAAAAGCGGGCCATTTTCCTGCCACTATAGAAAGTAAGAGTGCTCTGTATCAGAGAAATATTAATTGACGTATGTAAGTGAATATATCTGTGATGAAGTCATAATTTATCAGTTTTTGCATCGTACATAGTTTCCTCATCCTCATTAATCTCTTCACCCCCGTTTCCTGAATTCCAGTTCTAGTATTCTTTCTTGATGGGGGACTGATGTCTCATGTAGGCTTATTAACTATAACATCAGTAATAAAGAAAGTAGGGTTTAATTTGCACTAATTTTAAAACATTACGTTAATTAAATAATAATAATAATAATAATAATAATAATAATAATAATAATAATAATAATAATAATAATAATAATAATAATAATAATACGGAGCTACTTGTTAGGATTCTTGCTTCGCAATTGGATAATACCGGGTTCAAATTCGGAGACCAGCCATCCTGACTGAGGATTTTCCAGGGTTGTTCCTCAGTTATACTGGGCAAATGTTAGGTTAGCACCTTGATCTAAGGCTCTGGAGACCTTCCTTCCATTCCTTTTCCAATGTTTCATCTGTTGATTACTACAGTGTAAAGTGGCCTCTGAGGATGTATCTGGTAGTTTATAGTAAATAAACAATAACGACGTAATATATTTTCACGAAACGTGTGGGTTAATTTAACTACAGCATTACAGTCCCAATAGATAGCTAAAGTTTTAATATCAATTTCCTGACTTTTAAATACTATTTTCATATTGTTTCAGCTTTCAATTTTCTCATGTATGTTCCCACCGAGAATTGAACCTGAGATCACATGAACAAATGCGAATATTTATTTATTTATTTATTTATTTATTTATTTATTTATTTATGTTAAATATTTTTCAACACTTTAATATACAAAACACAAAACGCTTCAATGATACGATGCATGGATATGTTTTGGTTACGTCCTGCAATGTATGATTAAAGAAACCTGGAGGGTGAATTAAAAATAACAGAAATCTCTTTTATATTTACTCCTTCAACAAACTCCCGACCTCAGAAGGGCAAGCCAGAAGTTAGGTAATAAAGCCATACAACGAAAATAACCATATCGCTCTCCTGAAGTTCTCGTGTGTATGTTTAAAAATCTACTGTTGTTCCACGCCAACCAGTCTATATTTTTTTGTTGTATGTATCTTCGAAGTGAAAGATATTCATTATTACATTTGTTGATGGTTGGACTCTAGTGAGTCAGAAACTACTATTAATAAAGAGTTTGTTTTGTCTAGTATGTCTGCGATTAGAAGGGCCTTATTTAAAAGATATTTCATTTGTATATGAGAAAAGAAGAAAGTTTATTTTCTAAGAATAAAATAAATATTTTCAATGTGAAGCTAACATTAAGTTTCGAAGAGGAGCTAAACAGAAGAATTTGTTACCATTTACATCAGTTTTCAGACAATTCAGTATACTCTGAAATGGAAAGAAGTTAAACTTGGAAACATTTTACTAAAGAGACTTCGACAGAAAGTGCAACATGTAAATATTGCAAGGTTAAAATAAAATAAAGAACAAGGATAGCACAAACGTGTTATGGACACATTTAAAAGCACAGCAACCTACTATATTAGTGAATCCGAAAAGTTTTGACGAATTTTAGATATTTAATTTTATCATCACAATTTCAGATGTAGGTTTGGATACGAATCAAGATCCGAGATTCGAATTTCGGATCCAGATCCGAGATCCGGGTATAGGTCCGGATCCGGCAAGATCCGGATCCGGATCTCACTGGATCCGGGATATCCGAATCTGAAAATTTTGGCCATCCCTAGTTTAAATGCTTATCAGTTAACTTGTGAGAAAGTGTCGTAATCGAAGGTTAGACTACTTATAGAACTGATATTAAAAAATAAAAAAAAGAATTATCATGGAAACAAGTTTTTGTGTTGTATTCAGAAAACAAAGGGTTCTTTGCTAAATTGTGCTACTGAAATATCGCTGGCATTCGTTGACAAAGTACATGTTGGTTCTCAGTTTCCATACATAAATACTTTAGAGAAAGAAAGAATCCGAAATGAAAGAAAGAAAAACTATGTGGCAAGGTGGAATCTAGAGTTTTATATGATTGCCGCTGCAGAGGGGCGTCCGTTTAGAGGTCATCCGCCCCCCTTCCCTGAATTTCAGATGTTGGGAGCGTAATGCAGATTTCTTGAGCAAAGTTCACAGAAAAAAATGAAGACTTTATACCGAACAAATACGGACTTTAATCATCATATCTATTGACCGTAAGGAACTATAGGCCTAAATTGCTCTCTTGTATATGTTTTGGCCTATGATTCCAAATGTTTCACTACTTTCGAGTTTCGGGCCTACTTAAAATTCTGGAAATTGGACCTAAGCAACTTTCCAGTTTTGATCATCTATATTTCATCCGTATTTATTCGGTGTAAGGACCTCAAATTTTTCTGTTGGACTTCGCTTATCAAAAGGTTTCTAAAACTGCCGTACTGTCCCCACAATCTGAGATTCATGGTAGGCTGCCCTCTTGCCCCCACTGACGCCACTGTCTAATGGCAGTCATATCCCACGTCCTTTCACGTGGATTTAGTTTCATTTTTTCGGACTCTTGACTGCGAAGATATTAAGTTTTGAAATAGAATTCATTTGCTGGGCAAAACGGAACCTTATTAAAAATGGACTTGGATCCATTGTGCTCTGAACGCCCCAAATATTACTTTTCTTCAATAAATTATTGACTTGAAAAAAAAAACAACCAATTACATAGGCTTGCAGAAAATATTCTAAAGTTAACACAACGTGAAGTGTCAACCAATTACATAGGCTTACAGAAAATATTCTAAAGTTAACACAACGTGAAGTGTGCTTCAAATATTACTTTTCGAAAATTTATTATTTTAAAATAATTTTATTAGGATCAATGTTCTGAAGTGATAATAAAATTTTACAATTGAATTCTCACCCGCTTCCACAAAACGAGAGTTTAACTCCTAAGGGCATAACTAGAAAACGTTCAGAAACAGTAACCCCAAAATGACTTGTCTTAGGGCTAGATAACCGCACAAGCGTATTTCTGGTAAAATTGTAGCCTCAAGACATGTAAAATGACTCCCTTTGCATTTGAAATTTCGATTTGCAATCAAAGATGTCCGCGATAATACTTGCCATTCACCATCTGATGTATCAGACCACTTTCAAGTTTCATCTTCCTCCCTCAACCCGTTCTCAACACACAAGGGTGATGAGGACTTTTATTTCACTATGTATATCGATAGACTGTGTGAAATCTCCATAGTAAATAGATATTAAAATCTACCTATAAAGCTTATTACAACCAAGTAAGTACTTATGAGAGTTACTGGCAAGAGGGTGTAATAAAAAGGAGTCGTGATATGAAATAAGTTGAGAATTACTAATGTATACTGAAATGTTCTGTGCCCAACACAGTGTAGTCTTAACCGGGATAAAATAAATTAAAAAGTCAGTTGCAAGCAGTGGTGCTATTCAGCCGGTTCCAACCGGTTCGCTAGAACCGGTTGTTAAGTATTTCGAGCTCGCAGAACCTTTTGTTATAACCAGACATAATAGTAAATTTTACCCAGTTATACCCAGGAACAGTAAATTTTAGTTTAACTATCTTTGTTTTTATAAATTCTGACAGCTAAAGAGTTAAACAAATGATTCCGTAGAACAAAATATAAGCGGTTTATTTCTTAATCTCAAATGCTCAGATATCAAGAATGAAAACTGGGATCACATGAGTGTAGTGATGAGGGTGATTTACGTATATTTGAAACGCATACATATTATCAACACTTGCTGATCCATTGTTATATTAAGGTCTTTCCAATACTTTTTGACAACCATCTATGTTGGGTAATTCGTTTCCTAGATATTTGCAGTAGTACCTAATTTCGTCACACCACCTTGTATGGTATCCAGTAAAAAAATGCTTTTGTCTACCTTGTACGGTTTGTTTCCTAAGAGAGTTATATCTATTTATCTACCCATCCATCTACTCTCTCTCTCTCTCTCTCTCTCTCTCTCTCTCTATATATATATATATATATATATATATATATATATATATATATATATATATATAAGTATAAAGGTATATAAACATGATATGCATGTATTTATACAGAAACAGTTGTTAAAATAAAAGAATAACATCACTGGTTGCTAGTAAAGGGCAAGAAAACTTAACAAATAAGTTACTACACGATTTTGAAATATATGTTTAAAATCATGTTTCAAACTGTTCAAAATGTTTAAAACATGTTTTTTAGTGTGTGTTTTAAAACATGTTTAAAACATTTTAAACACCTCTTTCATGTTTTAAACACATGTTTTGTTCTTTTTCAAAAGAAACTTTTTTTTTCAACCCTGGCAGGGAACAAGGCCGTCCGAATGGGGATATAATAAAGTGTTCATATTTGGGAATCCCGGAAAGTAAAAGACATGAAACTTGGTATTTGAACTGCAATTCAACATGGTTGTAGGTTTTTGAGATGCGAAGCCTCAAACCGAGTAAACACGGGATATGGGACAAAGCCCCAAACTATACTAACGCTAATACAATATACAAATGCAAACATATGTAACCTTATGTTTTTACAGAAAATTTTAAGAATTCCCAAACTTTTATAGTTGGTTTGAAATTTCTTGACTTTTCTAGGTTTTTCAGGAGTACAGCAACCATGGTATGTACTATATTAATATTTCATCTTTCTTTCCAAAGAAGTCTTGGACCAAAGTCTTTATCTTATTTCTCCAAATATTGATTATCGTTGAAATAATTGTTATATGAACCATTTTATAACAATGATTTAAGAAATTTATCTTTTAAGTAAAACTAGAAAAAAAATGTTTAACGTCCCAAGATTATGCCATTTACGCTAAGGGAGACGATGATTAAGACAAATAGGTCTTATGCAGAGTCGTTTTGACGCGTGATTAGTACCATACTAAAGAGTTCGACTAAAGCCAATCAGACACCGTCATAGTTTTCCATCAAATGTTGTATCAAACTTTTCTTTGATAGTAATTTTGTCAAATAGCTTGGTTAAAACTTTTCCAACCATTATAAACGATCAAACTTAAGGATGAATATCTTGCTCATTTGTTTATATATCTTGATTCAATTGTTAGATTACTTGAACGTACGTGTGTAGTTTTGTGGACATACGTTGTCGAATAACTATAATGAATAAGGTGGTAGAAATGAATGGAATGACTACTCACAATTACTTCTGCCCCATTTTCTTCCTTTATTGCTAATTCCAAATAATTCTTGTTTTCATGCTTTATTTCTTGTTCATTAAATACGTATCAATTTATATTGTATTTGCTATTAAAAAAAATAAATAAATGTGTCCTCGAATAAGTACTTGAGTAGCAAAACGTGTAAGGATGCGATTGAAATTAAACAACATATATTTTAGTATTAAAATGAACGTACTCAAATGAGCACTTGGGGACTGTAGAGGTTAAGAGGATAATGGAAAATAAACATTATATATATAAACACCTGAAATTATACGAACTTGGGAGCTTAAAGCCGTCTTGACGAACCTTTGCATACGCCCCTGGGTGAACTAATAATTATGATCCTTTTACGACCAGGTTTTTAAGTCAAGGTTGCTAATATTTAATATTTAATCTACCTTTTAATAGGCCTATATATAAAATAATGCACCACGTTATTCTGAATTGATGTAAAACTGTTACGTATTTTAGGGCTATATTATTCGTCTAGGAAGAAATCTGCCCCCTCCAAACGACACTTCTTGATCCGCTAGTATGTGAATTCATCATAATGTACAAACCCACTCTTTAGAACATACACTGTATATGTTCACTGCCGTGGTAATATATTTATTTCCGTTTTTCATCTTCATAATTAAACTCAGTGATAATTTCAAAGTCCCCCCCCCGGATATTCTTACCATACGTCCGGGATTCAATCCTGCGTCCGGAACATTGTTTGGAATTAACTGATGTCCGAAATTTTAGGGAAAATGGAAGGTCGGGAAATTTCACTATGTTTGGTCAAATGGTAGGCTTGCAAATCTGCCTTGTGCTGATATTTATGAAAAAATCAATAGCAATAAGGTGTTCTTCGGAAGAATACTTTACTCAGAAAAATAATTTAAAAAATAACTAAGACAATAATATAAAAATATATTTTAGTAAAGAAAATGAGCATAAGCATTTTTGGATCTTAAGGTTAGACTTTTTTAACTTCGCAATAAACACACACCATTCAAAAAAAATATTCGGGGTTTGTGTCCAGAAATTATAGTAGTCCTACCCCGGGAGATTTTGAATACACGGAGGGTGAAAGTAGCAAAAATACTGGTAACCCAAGGTGAACACGATCAGGCATATGTTTGTGAGGAAATATCCCTCTTGAGCAACCCCCTGAAATCACCACTGATTTGATTAACATTTATTTTACTGACAATCGAAAGGGGGAGTTTGCGCCGAAAGCATCATCATATCTGATTGCGGCAATGTGTGAACTAGAGGCCATTGAGAGAGAGAAAACATGACAGAAGATAACACATTTGGCTGAAAATACAAAATTTTGGTACAAAATTTTAGCAATACCACACATGATTAATATGGTTGATTTGTTGGGTCGTATACTATATCCTACGAAGAGCAAATTACCGAATATGTACGTTTCAGACCATAAGTCTGGCAACACTGATACAATAGATGGTCAGCAAATAACAAACAAGAGTTATGGGGCGTTTACACTTGGTCGATTTAGTCGCACGACTAAATCGACTCGCTGCATTTGCCACTAAATCGAAGCAACTAGGCCGAATCAGATCGATGGATGTGTTCAATTATTTCAACCACATAAAATAGAACGTCTTTTAATTTAGTTGCCAGTCGATTGGTCGCCTTCGATCAACAAGCGATTAAGTTGAAGTCCCGTTTACACGGTCGATTAAGTTGAAAGTGACGTCAATTCAACTGAATCGAACGCAAATCGACTAAGTGTAAACGCCCCATTAGAATTCAGGAAGAAATTGAACTTCCTGTGTATGTGTGTCGAAAACGCAGTCCCTTTCTGCACGCTATCCTTCTTCCTCACATATATAACTTTGCAATAACTAATCAGATGATAAAAATTGTCTGACTAGTTTGGCTGCAAGAAACTTTCATAATATTCGTACTTTCGATAATACCCGAAACTTCGATAATACTCGAACTTTTGAAAATACCCGAAACTTCGATAATACTCGAAATTTTGATAATACCCGAAACTATGATAATACTCGAAATTTCGATAATACCCGAAACTTTGGTAATACCTGAAACTTTGATAATTTCAAATACTCGAACCAGCGTTGCCAACATGTACGATAATTATTGAATCATACGATAATTTTTAGCCCTGTACGATGCACGATAGCTGGTGTACGATAATTGGTAAATATACGATAATTTAACAATTCCTGGTAAGAAACAAAGGTAATTCTGGAGGTACTGGAAATTCGGAAGAAATTAATTTATTGCGTAAAAAATATACGAATTTTCGAACAAAGGAATATGTGACAAAAATTACTTAAAACATTACAAAGATGACCAACGCCTCGATAGAGTAAATAACGCAGGCAAATTGAAGTTAATCACGTAATAATTTAAAAGGGCCTAGGACAAATCTGCCAATTACCAAATGCGCCAATCGTGAAAATGGACAAATCTGCCAATGGACAAATCCGCCAATGGACAAATCTGCCAATTGACAAATCTGCCAATTACCAAATCTGCCAATTACCAAATGTGCCAAACGCAAAAATGACCAAATGCGCCAATTGTGAAAATGGACAAATCTGCCAATTACCAAATCTGCCAATTACCAAATGCGCCAAACGCGAAAATGACCAAATGCGCCAATTGTGAAAATGGACAAATCAGCCAATTGACAAATCTGCCAATTGACAAATCTGCCAATTACCAAATGCGCCAATCGCGAAAATGACCAAATGCGCCAATCGTGAGAATGGATAGATCTGCCAATGGACAAATCTGCCAATGGACAAATCTGCCAATTGACAAATCCGCCAATTACCAAATCCGCCAATTACCAAATCCGCCAATTACCAAATCTGCCAATGAACAAATCTGCCAACGGATAAGTCACCAAACTATCATTTTATTTTAGATGTATTCTTCAATCATCATCCTACAATATTACGAAAAAGAAGAAGAATTATTTATGAAAGAAAGCGGAAAAGGGTATTTTAATTTTGATGTGTTTTACTTTAATTAATTCGCAGTTATGTTTCAAAATGAATGTTTACTGATGTTGGTTGTTGGAGTTTAGTATCCCATTGCTGTACATAGGTTATATGAGACATGACGTAACGCGATTGAATTTTAATGCCCTCTTACTGGGAATCGAACCCGAAAAGACTAATGTTTGTTGTAATTATTCGATAGCCAACAAATAATTTTCAGAGTAAGTTTCTCTTTATGTAGTTAATACGTTTAAAGTGGATTGAATATGATCCAAGATTAGTTCATATAAAAGGAAAATTAGTATAATTGAGTTCACTTCGCATCTATTAGTAAATACACATTAGTAACTGGTGTTTTGTAACTTGTATGCTTAGTGATTTTGTAATAATTTTGTGATCCTGATTACAGATTTCTAAAGTGAAAAATATTAACTGTTAACAATCGGATTGTACGTTTTGTTACTTGATTTCTCTTAACACTGACACACATATTTCTAAGAATGAAACGCGTAGTTCTAACAGTCTTCCAATGACGAGACATATATCATTCCATTGATAATATTGAGGTAAACAAAATGTTATACATGCGTGTAAAAACCCATGTAAACTTTTCTAGAACATGTAGTAAAATATCGTATTCGTAGATATGAACATTGATGCTCTGTTACAGCTACTTACTGATATAAAAGTGAAATTGAATTATATCGTCATTAACCATGCACACTGACCTTGGAATTGGCCTCCCTGGATGTAGATATCTTTATTCGAATTTGTGACAAGGATATACACATATTTCAATACCTCCCCAAAATTATACAGAAGTCGTCGTCGCTGTCATTAAGATCTTTATTACACCAATTCTAAGACTACATTAGTTAATGAGATATAGTCCACACTGTTGATTGATTTTCTTCCTTTAAAAATAACATTGTCAAACACATTATATATGTATAAATCGATAAATCACATCGAACCAAATAAAATGAGATGCTCGAATACAAGTTTAGTTTATTAAAAAAATATATATATATATATATATATATATATATATATATATATGCTGCACTAACAACTGTATCTTTTGTTGCCAATAATCAGTGACAGCTTTCATTCATTGTCCTGGCAGTAGTGAACTAGCAGTTTCCTTGTCTTTTCGTAAGGTGACACATACACTTTTTCGAACATGATAGTTGTAATCGTAGGTAATAACAATCAAGTTAATTAAAACGTCTTGGTAATAAGTATTTTCAAATTGGTTAAAATGAATACGAACCTGTTTTCGGAACGGGTAATTTGAATAGGGACATCAAAATATAAGCCGTCACTTTAGAATCTTTTTAAAGAAAATTACAAAAGTGTTTACTTAAAATATTTACTTTATATTTTACAAGGCTATGAAAATATTTCTTCACATTCTTTCAAATATTCACAACTTTCACAATTACAAACAAGAATTTCTCACCAAGTACAAGATCGTATAAAAAATAAATACCAAAATTTATAGTTGTAAAAGAATTTTTTTCTGTTATTACTTTCGATTTTAAATTTCACGACTGTAAATCAGGTCAAGAGGACAAAAGTTACTTGTAATATGGGCAAAGTTCCTACAATCTAGAACCCCGCAAACCTGACTCTTAATAAATTATATAGAAAAAAAAAACTATATATTCTAAACGTTCTAAATAGAGTACTCAAAAAAGATCTCAAGATACGTGTTTGCAAACAAGTCATGATTATACTAACTACTGCCTACTTATTAACAATGTTATTATTGCTAAAATAATTGCGTTTCTTCTTACTTTCCTTATCCATTTTCTGTTAAAGATTATGGATTCTTGTTCAAGACTTTTTATTATTAACTTTTACCGACTGTATTTTTCTACTTATAATAAGGAAAAGGGGGCGCGGTGGCTCAGTGGTAGAGCGTTCACCTCTAGTGCTTGGGGTCCCGGGTTCGATCCCAGCCCCCGCCAAGTGAACTTTGTGGTGGACAAACACCGTGCTTGTGGGTTTTCTCGGGGTTCTCCCGTTTCGTCCCACTTTCTTCATTCCACCATTTCACTCATCTCTCATTATCACCGTCTCCTTTAGCCTAACCGGCATAACCGTGGGACGTAAAACTCAAATATTTCATTTCATTTCATTTCATTTTTTTTATAATAAGGAATACATATATTGGTTTATTTCGAAAATGTAAAAAAGAAGCAGACATCCGCTTAATGAATTAGGTCAGCCATAGACAGAGCTGCTCGTATATTTCATGGTCTTTCACACAAATTCTATGCGAGGTCCAATCAAACTTGTGAAATCTCCATCCCCGTAAAGGTCGTCAGCACAGTTGCAACTTCGTTTTTGTTGAAATAGTCAAGTAACAATATTTATATGGTTCAAGTCCTTTTGTATTATTTCTTCTACTACTTTTAAATTTGAAAATTGAAAGAGCTTTTGTGTAAAGTGTATCCCTCTCATAGTGGGCTACTTACATGATGATGCACCACAGGCACTTCGTCGGTAACTTCAAACTTGAAATACTCATAACGGAATAAATTCAGTTGAGTTGATTTTAGTTTAGCGTCCCTTTCAGCAGCGAGGCTATATGAGACGTGGACCTACTGATTAACGTGGAATCCGAACCACATGAGCTCCCGCCGGGAATCGAACTCGGGTCTCCCACGCCAAAGGCGCGTACGCTAACCGCGTAGCCACGGAGGAGCTCTCATAACAGAATAAACAAAATAAACAAAGAAAAGAAATAAACTGGCTCCCCAAAGACCCGCTTTTCCACAATATTAGCCACGGTTACCCCCTTTGCGGTCATATTAGTAAAGAAACGCAGTTTGTCCTTTACAAGATAATATTTCCTCTACATACACTTACAGTCTTTTTAAAATTAAATAATATACAATAAGCCAATACATTACTCACATATTTATCTTCGTATTCTCTTGTATTTCTTTCATTATAATATATTCATGGGCATATATAGATTGATCCTTTGGAACAAATGCTATAACTTCAATAAAAGTATCACAAATTGCCTACTTATAATACAGCATATATAAAGTATATATATTCTCTTATTATTTGTGTAAGTGTTATTCTCTTACATACAATTTTTAATTTATGGTTTTTCAATGAATAGGTTAGGTTCTCTAAAATAACGATGTGTATGACATGTTTCCTTTTCTGTACTTATAAATTTATTTATACAAAACTTAACATTTCGACTCATATTTCTTTGATTTACTAACTAGTTATATATTTTTCATTATTCATTTCGATAACCTGAGAATAGTTGTAAACTATAAATTTATAAAGTAAGTAGTCATAACTTCGAAATCAACATTTTTTTTCTTCCATTTCTCATTCAGTCACTTTCTTTTAGAAAAAATGTACTGTGTCTTTTTTACAATTGCAAACGTAATATAGAGTCACAATGATACAATTTAATGGCATATAAATATTATAATGTCTTAGGAATGTTCGTTAAAATGACATACATTAAAGCTTATACATACCAAGTTTTTGATAAAGTTATTACAACCCATTATGTATCAATAGTGTCATCTTAGGAAGAAGGGCAATGCATTATACGACATTACATTAGTTGAATCGCTTTTGGCGTTCTTTTAGGTACCTCATTCCAACCACAACCTTGAGCTACATCACGATATGTAGAAAGAGTAGAAACAACATTCTAGATAAGTGTGTTAAGTCTGGTGAAGATACTATTATAGTATTGAAACTTTACAGTTTATACAGTGTTTTTACTAAAAAGTGCTGTACCTTGTCATGACAATTGAGTTAAATATAAAATTTGTTTACAAGGTCTACAGGTGGTTTATTTAACGTTAGAAATATTCTTTGAACATATCGTTGTGCATGTTAAGGAGATGCAAAGAATTTTCACCTATACAAAATTAAACATCACTTTCATTATTACTTACAGTAACTGTTTACATATACTTAATTTTCAACTCTTTTCATCTCTAAAGCAAAAACAGATAATTTTTCCAGATATATTTATTTCCTTTCTACAGAAAGTAATTTATTACTTGAATTATTAAAGGTAAACTAAAATATTGCTCTGAATTTTACCACTATTTTACGTATTTATTTATAGACCATTCTCGTGGGTAATGATGTATATAGTTATTCGCTGTAAGTCGTAAGTAAGACACGTGCGAATAACCATAATTGATAGGACGATCACTACCAACTTCATTGGAACATGTGTGGGCCCACGTGAACGCACGAACAGTAACCAATCTACTATTGAATCGCACGTTTATGTTCTTTTCCTACGATTTTTCTCCATCTGTTCATCGCTTACAGGATCTTCGTCATTGACTAGGCACATGGAGGACGCTGATATTTCGATAATATTGTCGTTTTACCCTTTAACACAATGGCGACTATTGAGTGTGTATGAATTTCGCATATAGGATGAATACCAAAATTTTACTATAGGGCATTAAGCTACATATCTCACACATCTGTTGTTCCGCTATGGGTGCTTTCATCCTCAATTGTCATCTCTATAAATATTTGAACAACTTTTTGCGATTTCATCTTCGAGGAGGATAACACACTTTCATAACATGAATCAGGTGTATTCTAGTCACTTTATACACCTTCTACTCTCGTTTGATAACCTACCCTTGGTTCATCAAACATAGCCCTAGCATGCGATTCTGACAGACACATGATTATGACAGCATTTCCTACGATCACCGCCTAGCTACTTTAAGACTATATACCTGCTCAAATATCAGTTTGTATTTGTACTGGAAGGTGATATTAACATGAGTACTATGCGTTTTTTTACAGCCTTTATAACGTATGTCTGATGCGAGCAAGTGATGCAGTCATGAACATCAAGTTTCCCTTCTTCTTTTGAACAAGCTTTCGTATAGATGAATGAATTCTTATTCTATGTATTTATCTTGAATGGGGGCAGACATCAAAGGGTATAAGAGTTAAAATGGTCTAAAGCAAATATTGTAATCCTCGGAGTGTATAAGAGTTAAAATGGTCCTAAACTAATATTGTAATCTTCTGAAAGTCCTTTTTGCACATTTATCTACAATATCTATAAACCCTCCCTTTGAGCCTTCGCGTTAATCTAGTCGCTAGTACGTGAGCATTTTGTATAAGGGGTCCCGGCCTTGATTCCTGGTAAGAGATACTTTGTGATTTGGACTGTCCGTTACATTTCTGTTTGTCACTAACGTGTATGCTTAAGTTGAATTGCAATCAAAAAAGATGACTACACAGTCGGGAGTCGCTGTTGCAACTAATTAAAGGAAATAAAGCTGCTATAGTGGCTGGTGCGTGGGTTTTTGGTGTATGGGTCCGAGGTTTCATCCGCAGTGGAGATTCTCTGTGATTTTAACTGTCCTCGATCTTTCTGTGTCCATGTCTCTGTCATGTCTCATTCAGTACAATTAGAATCAAAAGATAATTACAGAGAATATTGTCTCAGTTGGGGCGAGTTAAGAGACTGACAACTGCTCAGGAAATGCGCATTGCACATTTAAGTCGGCCATACATTGATGTATTTTTCGGTCGTAACCATAAAATTTCATACGCTAGTCTTGTTAGCAGCTGTCAATACGTTAGTGTATGGGACCTGGCGTAAGTTTACGTAACGAATTTTTATACGCTGGAAAAGTCTGTCTGCTTTTAACTTCGAGCGTAAATACGGCGCGTAAAAACGGCTCAGATGAAAGAGTTTTCAAGCAGCAGGTGGTCTCTTGCCCTTTCCAGGCCTTCTCCCCGTTCTGGTTTTATTGTTTTCAGAAGAGAAAACCTGTTCTTGTGTTGTCCTCTCGGATCGTTGCTGAGGTTTGCTGGCAGACTCACCAGAAATCATCATTCCAATCTAGTTTCAGTCTTTCTATACAATACATGATTTCAGCTAAATTAATATTTTCTATTGCACAAAACGAGATATTATTTCCTAATTAAAATTCATAATTAATTTTCAGTACATAGAGAAAAAGCTATTTAAATCCAATACTTCCTAATCAGAATTCGCAAATGATGAGAGCTCCTCCGTGGCTATATGGTCACCGTACGCTTCTCTGGCGCGGAACATCCTGTTCGGTTCTCGGCAGGAGCTCATGCAGTTTGGATCCCACTTCTCATATAGCCTCGCTGTTTAAGAGGTCGCTAAATTGAAACCCAATCCAAGATGATGTCTTTCGACTACGAATTTAACATTAAATTTAGTATTTGCATATTAGTCCCCCCCCACACACACACACAGAGGTCGAGATGGTTATAAAGATGAAGTCACACCTTTAGAATTGCTCATGTTCTGATATAAAAAAGAGAAGTATAACATGACTTTTAATAGGGTGTGACCAATTCTCGGCAAACTGAAAATGTTACGCTATTTATAAAAGAGAGAGAAAGCAAGAGAAGGGAAAGAAGGAAGGTTAGGGCAACCAACAGCAATGTTACTTTCAGATATACTTTCGGGCACTTGGTTCTCTCAGTCGAATATGAATAAAAATGTCCCCAGTAGCAAAGATAAATTACATTTCACTCTTGTGAAGAACACTTCACCAAACAATGTCCAAGTGCAGCTTTCTGATAGTTTGTTTTGTCCCACGCTACCCATACAATACTTTTAGAAGAAATCATCACCAGTATAGAGGCTAGAGGTACCTACTAGGTATATTTAAGATAAAAAGTAGTAATCCTGACCTTCAACAAGATACTGTCTCGATATCTGCCTGATAAAACTGAGCAAAAATTTGCGTTTGAGTATTGAAATTCGCTTAAAAGTTTTTTGCTATTTCGACCACCTGCTGCTTGTTATTTTAAGTACCTTCTCAATCTTACAAGAACTTGTAGCAAAATGGGTTCAGAAAGTCACTATTCTTTTTTTTCGTGACTTTACTCGTGAAAAAGAAAATGTGATAAACCACAATACATAGCCTAATGCTTCTTTCTTTGTGTATTATTTCAAACCTCAGAATGTACACATATTTAAGTTTAATAGACCTAATAATTCTATTTCTCTATTAATGCTCACATACTAAGTATAAATAGAAGAATCATTGTACCGCTTGTTTTAGTGTGCTTGCTTTCCAGTGATAAAAGTTCTAGTTCAATCCAGGATACCAGCTATGTTGAATATTTTTCAACATTTTATTATATCTCGTCATGATGGGGACTGTACCACCACTTACTTATGTAGGTTTAAAACAGAACATACCTAACATCAAAATTTAAATGACACCCATTTGCAGGAAATAGGAATACACTCATAATAGTTCATGTTAACTTGTAGTATTCCATTAAAGCATTTCTCAACCTTTGTGGTATGGTTACTATCAATCTTTCCCAGATAAACGTTAACTTAAGGTATATTACCACAAAATATTAAATAACAATGAATACCTGACACTTAAATAATTTCTTTCCTGAAGAACTCAATCGTTTTACTGAGCTCCTACGTCACTAAACGGTTAGCGTACGTGTCTTTGGCGTGGAAGATCCGGATTCGCTTCCCGATGGGAGTCATGTGGTTCGGATTCCACGTTAATCAGTAGGTCTCATATCATATAGCCTCGCTGTTGAAAGGGACGTTAAACTCAAAATCAACTCAAGTTGTATCGTTTTACTATGTTTGTAAGTAGCATGTCCATCACTGTCAGGAGAATTGATATAATAATTGACGCAACTTCCTACTTAATAGTGTGTTATTTCAGTGGTATTTTAACTACTAGAGCTTCGAAATTAATTGATATTTAATTGTTTTCAGTTTCGTATAACATACAAGTTTGTTTACATTTTTCTTTATTACTGTGCTTAGTGAGTAATTAGATTTGAGTCAAATTAAGTACAGCAAACAGAGCTTTTGAAGAAAGGGGATATTACAACTGGATTTTCAATAATTACATAGGAATATACTTTTAATGAAAATATTCCTGTTGTCTCGTTAAGTTATTTGATATGTTTCATATCAAATCTAACTCAAAATTAAAATAAGGTTTATTTGCACTCACAGTAAAGGAAAAATATATTTGACGAACAGTATCACTGGCACGTACATATTTCATACCAAGGTTGTTCAGTCGCTAATAACGCCAGAAGCAAACATATTTTACAAGAGGGAATCATATCATCTTCCATGATCTCAATATAAATGAATCGGTCGCTCATAGGACAGATAACAGTTCCTGTCGCTAATAGGACTGTCGCTTCTGGGACTAATTCACAAGGAATTCAAAACTTGACTTCTTGCAAAGGGCTTTGTTTCGAAAAAGAGCTGAGATAAGTATCACATCTAATTACGTAGATTATTTTCAAAAGATGTAATGATCATAATGCCGTTTACAGCAATTTGGGTGGCGTGTTGTTTGCAACGGTGTTGTTTGCCACGACTCGATTTTCGAGTTGTTTGCCACGAAGCATTTGCATTCCGATCTTATCATATCTTATTATCGTGAAAATTTACACACATCTAGAGTAAGAGGAAGGGTTGCCAGGCACCTCTGTTTTTGATCCTCTAGAACAAGTGGTAAATGTTCTCGCCTTTGGGACGAGAGAGGTCTCATTAGAGTCGCTGTTGAAAGAGACTCAAAACAAACATCAAACAAGAGACATTAAACAAAACAAGAGACATTAAACTCAAAACAAATGAACACAGAACATCATTAATATCACAATAACTTAATAAATTGATATAATTGCATTTTCTCTTCTAACGGAGTTTTAATATTATCTCCTGTTGTATAATTTTCTGTTTTCAATTTCAATTACGCCCTACCACTGGCGCAAATCCCAGGGAGGATGAGGGGGACATGTCCCCTCCAATCTTGGAACTGAGGCGGACTGTCCCCCCCAATAATCTGACAAAAAGTGCTTTTTGGGAAAGTGTGATGATTTGTGTCTGACTTCCACAAAGGAATGTAAGATGAAATTGATTTCTCTTGGCTTTTCCATTTTTTAAAAAAGAATCGCATTCTGTAGTATTTCAAACTGAACTTCGTGCTGTAGTGCGTTTAATAGTCTCATCAATATGTATTAATTCCACTTTCGCTACTTGGGCACAAATTGCAATAAATGCCAGAGGAGGATATGCCTCTCTCCTCATGCTGGAAAGTTGTCTCAGCTGTAGGCACGGGCACAAATTCCGGGGAAATGGGGATACATGTCCCCCCAACATATGAACTAGAGACTCTCCCAATAATCCGATTTGAAAAGTGTTTCTTGCAGATAAGTGTGATGATTTGTGTCCGACTGCCACAAAGGAAAGTGAAATGAAGTTTGTTTCCCTTGGCTTTTCCATTTTTAATGAAAATGAAGGCGTGCAACTGTGTGTGACGTAACCTGATATGAAATCTTATCTCCTCCTCTCCCCTAGGCCCTAGCACGGGAAGAGTATAGACTATCCAATGTCAGTAGAACTCATCTTTTCAGTAAATGCGTATTTAATCTATTTGTAGTATCAGCCTAGGCATCTGCTCATGCTTCGTAAGCTAACTACATTTGTAGCCTATGGAACCCGGAGGTTCAATGCCGCGTTCACAAAAGCTCTCCACTGACTTCTATCCTTAACCAACTGGATCCAGTTTCTACTTTGTATTCCTATTTTTACAAGATCCATCTTAATATTGTCTTCCCATCTGCGCCTAGGTCTTCCTAATAGTCGTTTTCCGATTTGTCTTACCGCTAACACTTTGAAAGCGTTCCTACTTTCTTCCATCCTGGCTATATGTCCTGCCCACCTAAGCCTCTTAGACTTGATGACCCTAACTATGTTTGATAAGCAGTATAATTTACGTAGTTCCTCGTTATGAAGTTTCCGCCATTTCCCATTCCCATTCCTCTTGGGTCCGAATATTCGTCTGAGCATTTTGTTCTCAGATACTTTACGTCTATGTTCTTCCCTCAGAATAAGCGACCATTCCTCAACAGAATTCGCGACGACAAGAGATTTTGAACTGAATAATAACACGAATTTCCTGTTTTTAGTCGACATTTAATTTCTTCGTGAATAGGATTTTCGTCTGTTAATATTGATCCTAGATATTTTAAAGTATCCACTCTATCAAAAGTATTATTTAATATTTTAACGCATTCATAATTTCCCGTATTACGGTCCCGACGCACTTTCATGTATTTAGTTTTCTCTGCATTTACTTCTAAACCCTTGTCCCTGCAAGCGTTTAATAAGATCTCTGCATTTCTTTCTATTGTTCTCCTACCATCTATTAAATTTACATCATAAGCGTACGCATAACCTGGTGAACACCGTTCAGCTCTAGGCCCTGGTTGCTATCTTTGATTTTCCTTGTAGCGTATTCCAGGACAAAGTTGAATAATAATGGCGACAACGCATCTCCTTGTTTCAGGCCATTCTCGACGTGAAAGCTCGTGGCCAAAAATTTTCCTACCCGGACTTTATTTTGGGATTTATTTAAACATGCTTTAATTGATCTAATTAGCTTTTCCGGCATTCCAAATTCTGTAAGAACGTTGTACAATGTTTCTCTCCTAACCGAGTCGTAAGCCTTTCTAAAATCAATAAATAGTTGATGTACCGGGCTACTGTATTCCCACTTCTTTTCGAGTATTTGGCGAATGATAAATATTTGGTCGATAGTTGATCGATTTCTTCTAAATCCACACTGATAATCTCCAATAATTTCATCTGCCTATGGGGTCAATCTTGCTAATAGCAGGTTCGAAAGGATTTTATAGGATGTTGACAGAAGAGAGATGCCTCGATAATTATTACAGTCAGTTTTGTCGCCTTTCCTATGAATTGGAACAATGATTGATTCTTTCCACTCTTGTGGCAATTCTTCCTTGTTGTAGATAAGGAGAATGAGTTTGTGTATCTTGTTCCACAAGTTTTCGCCTCCAGCTAAAATTAACTCAGCCGGAATTTCGTTTACACCCGGAGATGTGTGTTTCTTTAATTTCTTTATAGCGATTTCTACTTCTATTCGGTTGGGTTCTGGAATATACGGTTCTGCTGTGAGTATCTCCCTTTCTCCACGCACATTTGTTTTTGACTGGGTGTTAAGCAAATCGTCAAAGAAATATTTCCATCTATTTAAAATGCTATCTGTATCAGTGAAAACTGTTCCATCAGCTTTCTTTAATATATAAGCACGAGGTTGATAGCCTTCCTTAAATCCGTTGATCCCTTTATACATGTCTCGAATGTTTTTATTTTTACTATTATTTTCAAGTTCTTAAATTTTAGCTTTCAAAAAATCGCGTTTCTTTGTTTGGAAGTTTCCCGCCTGATATCGACGAAATTTTGTGTAGTTATTTCATTCGGATTTTTTAGCCAACATAATTTTGCCTGTTTTCTCTTCTCTGCTAGATCGAACCATGGTTTGTTCCTACGTATTTCCGTGTACCAATTTTACTTTTGAGAGAGGATGCTTCGTAAGCAAAGAAAAAAATTCAATTGCTGGAATATTTTTCTCCATAATCTTAAGGTTACATCTGTTAACTAAAGAGTATATGACATGCGTTAGATTTCTATAACGATTCATGTTGTGTTATTGAGATTATCATCATTTTGCTCAAACAGTATTGTTGCGTCATACATAATTGATATTCTTTCTTCATAGTTTTGGGGAAGTCATTTATATTATTATATTATTATAAAACAATTTTAACGTTGATCTTTGTGGATGCCTAATTAGAAATATACCAATTATAAATATGCGTGTATTCAGATTTCAGAATGTGTTCACGGCAGTGATTTGTAATACTGATATGTACAACTACTTCACCTACATCGCCTAATATATAATATACTCCACAACAGTTGATCAGATTCATCTACCGTAATATGAGTTTCATCTCCCTTCTCTAGAATAAGGCGTACTTAGTATTTTGTTTCGAGGGGCAATGCCCAACACAAGGAAGGAAGTGGGAGTGCAATTGCCCATCTGAGTTTGAGAATTAAATATATTTTAATTTATGCATAAATTGAAGTTATAGTGGCAAGAATTGCAGACCGATAAATCCTATATATGATATGATACAAAAACTTATGAGTGAATCTAACCCTTTATTCTATTCATACAAGAAAAAGAAAGCATCCTCTTGGCCTTCCTAACTTCCTTGACTAATTATTCCCCCGTTTTGATTTTCTTTAATTCAAATATTTCCTTCTTTTAAAAATAACTAAACGATATACATTTTCCTTTATTATAATAACTAAAGTCCTGTCATGTTGATATTCGCGCATGTTGGTGTGGAACACCAGTTTCTCTTATCAACTCCTCTTAGTTTTGGTGCTACTGACGACGGCCCACTTGAATCACAACTGACAACGGTCGATAAAGTATGATAGGCGAAATGAAAGAAAGTAACGTCCAGAAAAAGAAACAGAAAAGTAGAAAGGACGAAAGAAATAAACAAAAGGACGCAGTTCTTACATGGAATGAAATTTGACAAATACAGTATTATTTGTGAACAAAGAGCATAAGAAAATGGAAAGTCAATTGCATTCTTAGAAAGGGTAAGAAGGATTATTGTTGTACGTGGAATGCGAAAAACTAACAAATTTATTTCGGGGGGGGGGGGAATTGAGCCCGATAGCCTCCTAAATACGCCACTGAAGACAATTGTGCTCCTCTGATCCTTCACAGCATTGTTTTTCAACTTCATAAATATTTTGAACATCGCTTATATATATATATATATATATATATATATATATATATATATATATATATATATATGAGAACGGTCTTACTCGTCCCCCCCCCAATGTTGAAGACAGATTTGCGCCGATGCGTCCTACCCTTATGCCGTGTAAGCTAAAGGATATGGTAATGATAAGAATGAATGAAAAATAGTGTAATGAAGAAAATGGGAGGAAGAAGAACCCCGAGAAACCTCAGACACACTGTGTTTGTCCACCACAAAATCCACTTCGCGCGAGGAAATTCTGAAGTTCAGGAAACACAAATATAACATCAATTTATAATTTTTATTGTGAAGATCCGAGAAAGTAGCTGCACAGAGACTGACTTATATACTTGTTTCTCTTTGACAAAATTACAACTGAAGTCATCAGAGTAGATTGTAATTAATTTCTTGATTGTGACACTGTCATCCAAAGTGTTTACTCTGAGAATTGCTTGAAAAGTCAAGTAAATATATCTCATTTCTGTACACCGAGAATCCACCTGAGATACGATCTTGTGTACGATTACATCAAAAAGCCAATATTTTAAATTGTTTTTCTCTGATTTCTTCTCGGAGTGGTTCAGTATCAAATGCGGGATTCAATTTCTTACATTGATATGATCTAGATTTTATCTTCAAACGTCCGGAAGAATTAATGGTTGTAACTTAGAGAAATGTAACCTACCCGTTTCTTCTGCCATAGGTTTTATAGTCTTAAATCGTACACAGGGCTCCCTTGTGGCTATGTGAACAGCGTACGCGCCTTTGGTATGGGAGACCCGGGTTCGATTATCGGCAAAAACTCATGTGTATCGGAAACTATGTTAAGTTGTAAGCCCAAGGCTCATAGTCTTCTGCTGAATGGGATGCTTAACTCAAATCCACTCCAATTCGTGTACATTCCATCTTGTTTCAGAAATGCTATGGAGGGATTGCCGACCCTTGTATTTTAATAATCTCTGTGGGACAGATTTGATTTTCAGTCTTATCGTCCCGTTCAGCATCGAGGCTATATGAGACGTGGACCTACAATTTAACGTGGAATCCGAACCAAATAAGCTCCCGCCAAGAATAGAACCTGGGTCCCTACGCTAACCGCTCATCCACTAGGGAGCTCTTTGTGTGGACTTGAAAATACCCCAGTAACTATACATAAGTCACTAAATTTTTGTATTACCAATAGACTAAATTTTTCTCCTTTCACCAAAGGTGTTTAAAAGATCGCTAAATCCAGATTTTTAAATCTAATTTTAATTTGATCTCTAGAAAGGATATGAAATATATACGTATATATATATCGCGTATCGCGCCCCCTCTGGAAGGTTTGGGTCCCCATTTATCGGGATTCCTATACCCCCTTATTGTTAGTCCTGATGATATGCCTAGATTTAACGTTGGCTACATAGTCGAACACAAACAAATTGTAGGCAATATCAATTTTGAAAATGCACTTGGAGAGTTTCTAAGCAAACAAAGTATTATATTGAGTGCTTGAACTCACCTTGAATAAATTTAACTGTGGCGTTAACAGCCGATAGCGTAGTAACCCAATAACGTGCTTGGGACAATTCGTATTGTATGCATTCTGTTTATAATATAATAGATTTGATCATTATAATATGTTCATCTGGCAACCCTTAGCTTATAAGTCGATTTTGTATAAGTCTTCACGATTGTGGTATAAGATAAGCTAGAGAGAACAATACCGTGGCAAACAACACCAAAATGGAGTCATGGCAAACAACACGTAATAGCAATTTGATATTTTACATGGTTTAGGAGATGTGATAATGAATGTTAATGTTGGCAATACTGCTAAAAGTCGTGAAATTAGGAGAATATGTAGTAATCGCGACTCCCAAAAACTGTTGGTCAAGTGTCAAAAGTACGAAAACAAACAACGATCGTTTTAAAAATTTCTCGCAACTACGTCATTTTAAGAAGTATTGCCAACTGTAGCAAGTATAGTATAATGTCCAAGAGGTCGGGCACCCAAAAATATAACCTCATGCAGAAAGGGGGCAATCACTCCAGCAAATAACAAAAACATTCATTTTTAACAGTTATAAATTCATCAAAATTAAAATATAAGAACAAACAAATTATCTCATTGCCTTAGAGCATGTGCGATTTATTGAACTTTTACATCATGTCTCTCCGGTCTTCATAAAATAACCAACTTCCTCTTCTTCTTCTTTTTTTACATATATTGAGTAAACGTTAATGTTATTTTAAATGGTTACCTCGTTCAAATCCTCAAATATTTGATTTGATTGCTTTCTATTAATTACTTTTAGTTTCTTGCTTGATATTCATAAATACTTTCTTTCTGTATGCTTTTTACTAGACTATCCAGTTATTTGATGATAATACAAACATAGTTCGGTGTTTTCCGTTTGGCAGATTTGTCAATTGGCGGATTTGGTCATTGGCAGATTTGGTCATTGGCAGATTTGGTAATTGGCAGATTTGTCAATTGGCTGATTTGTCCATTTTCACGATTGGCGCATTTGGTCATTTTCGCGTTTGGCAGATTTGGTAATTGGCAGATTTGGTAATTGGCGGATTTGTCAATTGGCAGATTTGTCCATTCTCGTCATTGGCGCATTTAGTCATTTTCGCGTTTGGCAGATTTGGTAATTGGCAGATTTGGTAATTGGCAGATTTGGTAATTGGCAGATTTGTCCATTGGCTGATTTGTCCATTTTCACAATTGGCGCATTTGGTCATTTTCGCGTTTGGCGCATTTGGTAATTGGCAGATTTGGTAATTGGCGGATTTGTCATTTGGAGGATTTGTCCGGGTCCCATTTAAAACTTGTATGTTACACTGTTAGCTACATTTTACGTTTATCGTACTTTAAAATCATAAAACCAATTCACCCCTTACACATGTTTATCATTACGTACTACATACCGTCATTTCCCATAACTATGGTTCAGATTTTGCATATATTTGGTCATATCTTTTCTAATATTTGCCGCAGAAGTGCATAATTTTGGCTTTGGGTAGTCTATACCTTCCGCTAATAAAATAATTCACTGTCGTTAAACTAAGCAATCGACGTTCACATTTATGAAAGAAAATGTGGTGGTACATAGTTATGATCTGAGTTGCCCAACAATGGTCCATGAATAGATTATGGTGTGGAAGGCAATGTTGGGAGGCAATTTATATGAAAATGAAAATCTACAGAATAGAAAATTTATTAAAAAGAAAATAAAAGTATTAAAGTACAAAGTTTTTAATAAAACGGTACCGTAAATTATCAAATAGTACCATTTATAATATCACTGATATTTTAACATTAACACTACGGTACTACACTAAAGAAAGCACCAGTACCATTACAGGTTAAAACTAATTCAATTCAAAGTACTGTGCCATACCTCTGTCAAGTTCTTTCTTTCAGTTTGAAAAGTCCTCGGGAAGAGGAAATTTGCTGGGGTGGAGTAATGTTAATGATTATATCACTTAGTGGATAATATAACCTATCTTCTTGTTGTGGCCATTTTCAGTACGAGCCAGCTTTTTCCATACAAGAAACAACAGCCCCTGTCTTCCTTGTTTCCTTTACAATGCCTGGCCATAGCCTACTGTCATAAGACACAATAACATACACACCCTCTTGCAAGTCAACGCCATTGCAACTGGAGTTTTCATGGCTAAAGATGTTGGTAGAGAAATCGTCTTCGTCTTCACGTAACATAGAGACATTTGTACCTGTATCTGAATCTGAAAGAGTTAAACGTGAGAGTTCCGGCTCGTCATCTTCACTGTCTGAAGATTCAAATTCTTTTGAAACTCGTCTGCGCTTCACTTTCATTTTACTTTTAGAAAGCTTCCGTTTTGTGCTTGAGATCCACTTGTGGAAGGCTGTTCTGCTGCAACATTTCCCAAACCTTGAAACTCATCTATTGAAATGCTTCTACCAGGTTCAACATGTAGTTGTCTCTTCCGGGTAGTACCGGTACATTTTTTGAACGCTAACGCATTGGTATCATCATTATTAGCACTGGTTCTGGTGTTCGTTTTCATAACGCATTTTCTCTAAATGTTGTAAGAAAACTGTTAATACAAGAGAGGAAGTTTTGTTCCTTTCAGGATCAGATGATAGCAATCTATCTAACACTTCGTTCCTGTTCAGTGGATATATTCCAGTTTTGCTAAACCCAGACTGTAGGTTAACTGCTCCTCGATCATGAAGCATTTCCATCAGCTTACGCAAGAGGTTCGGAAAAAAAGCTTTCGGAAGGGTTCTTTGTTTCCGTCCTTCACCAGTTGCCTTCCAATCGTGTAAAATGTTTCTCCAAGCTACCTTCATGGGTCTAAGATAGGCTACATCCAGAGGTTGCATGAGGTGGGTTGAATTTGGTGGCAATGAAATGAATGAAATATTGTGTTGTTTACACGCATTGAGCACACGGACATTAAGATGTGATGATAGGTTGTCACAAATTACAACCTTCTTTCCGGTTAGATCCTTTAATTTTGGTAACTTTATTGTGAAGAACCAATCCTCAAAAACTACTGAATCAAACCAACCGCTTCGTGTTCTGTTATATCTAGCCCTTGGAGGACTACCTTCAATCCACTGATCATATATTCTTTCCGCTCTGAAGTTTACATAAGGAGGACATATTTCTCCCTTGGCATTTCCGCACATCATAATGGAAACTGAAGCTTTCGTGGAATTGAGGACAAGTTCAGGATACTTACATTCTCTTTTCTTAATAACTTTGAGCTTTCCTGGATCGTCTACTAAGTTTGTTTCGTAAAAGTTCCAAATATGAGTTGGAGGAATATCTTTCAGTTCTTCAGTCAACTTGCCAAAAAAATCATTGATGACATTGATGCTGACTGATGCTTACAACTTCTTGATATTTGTATTGAACCGCACAGATAATTCTGCACTATGCCACTGTATAAAACATTCCGACCAGCGTTTTCCAGGTAAGTTGTTTTTAAATCTTGGCTCCACTTTACCAGATGAATCCAAATAAGCTTTAACAATAAAACGAAGATCTAATGAAGTTATTGGAAATCCAAACGTAGACAATGCAACAGCGTGATCAACAAAAGCTTGTTCTTCATCTGGGGTAAACACATAAGTACGTCCAGGCAAAGCTACACAGTTGTCTCGTAAAGCTTTCATCTTCAAAATTATCGAACGAGCAGGTATTTTATAGAAAGCTGAGGCCTGCCGTTGTGTTATTCTATTTTCTTTAATTGCTTTAATGCAATCTTCTAATGTGTCAGGCGAATAAGGAAGATACGGTCGCCCACCAATTTTCCGTCGGTTTTCCGTCCTCGTAGCCATTTCTGTGAAAACAATACGAAAACGATATTTTAGAATCTTGTTGCGTATATAATAACTGGTACTGGTGCATTTCCTACAACAAGCACTGAACTTTACTTCTGCATAATAGACTTATAGTCAGTAGCGGATCTAGAAGATAAAAACTGGGGAGAGGAGCTGCCACACACAAAGGGTAATTAAATTACTATTTCCATGTAAAATAAGCAATCAATTGCTTCTTGGCATTTAATAATTTAGTAATTTTCAATAAAACTGAGAGGCCGGGCCCCAGCCTGGATCTGCCACTGCCTATAGTCAATGAAATAGATCTAGGGTCGAACTAAGAAATAAAGGTGCTAACCAAATAGGATACATCTATGGTCCACATTGTAATAACACGCTACCACATTTCACAGACTAGAATTCCCAACTATGGTCCACGAAAATTGTGGTACATTGTTGAGATTCAAGTTGAAGACTTTTGTTTACTAGATTCCTACACAGAAACAATATAATTTCCTTCAGTAGTTTATATCTAGTTTTACTCTAAACATAAGACAGTTCTTAAAATAATAACTTTCATGCGTATCCTACTTACCAGTTTTATCCACCGAAGCTTACTTTCCATACTTTTATGCACGAGGCAGTTATTGTTGTTTTCATCACATCACGTCTCCCGCGCATATAAAACCCGCGCGTTCAAACCAACTATGTTGCCCTATTGCACCATCTATTGGATGTTCTTTCCGATGCCTAGCTTAACTCCCGGCAGGAAACCGTACTAGCTATTGCCAATGATGTCATGAAAGTTGTCTTGGACCATAGTTGGATGCCTGGACTATATTTATGGGAAATGACGGTAATTGGTTAATCGAATCATTGCAATTTAACTTACACTTTGAACACCGATACTGTATGAGATGGAACGTACTGTAAGATTACTCCAAACCACTACTAATATTTGTACTGTAGGCAGGTAATCCAACTGTAATCAAACAGTGGAACACGACAACGCACACAGGAAACCGATCAAGAAGGGTAATTACTAACTACTTAATGTAGATAAGTTTTCACAAGTAAACATATAAAGTATTGGAGAAAAATCAGATTTTTTTCGAAAGACTTGTAAAGAATTAAGCTTAAATCTTGCTTGCTATGCGGTTTTTAAATAAAATTTTAGCTGTAAACGTCCGTGTTACTTTCGTCTCAATAAAAATTAATTAATTAATTAATTAATTAATTAATAATAATAATAATAATAATAATAATAATAATAATAATAATAATAATAATAATAATAATAATAATAATAAAAGCTTGATATTGAGATTGGAAACAAAAGGACGATAATTTTAGAATAAAAACGGTAATTTTATGTGCTAGGTACGATAATATCTTGTCATGGGGTTGGCAACGTTGATTCGAACGGCTTCGAGTAACCGATAACAACTCGATAAATTTTCACTCCCGAAGTTTGATAGGTCCTCAGCCTTATCGAACACACCTACTCTGCATAAGGCTCAAGAACCAGAAATAAATATTTCAGATGAAAAATAACATTAGCCAATTTACTTATTAGACACTCTTGTTACTTTATTCTGTGTTTCCAGCCACGTGGAAGAAGAAGAAATAAAAAATAAAAGAGTAGCGCGAATCGCACAACGAACGAGCATGGTGGATTCGTGTTTACATTAAAACTTGAGATTGACAGTTTTATACATTATTGGGAAAGTGGGGATAGGTATTACCGTCATGGTAAGCAGCACTTTTTTTTTTTTTTTTAAATATGCAAGCAGTGATTAGTGTCAGTGTGTGATATAGAAATCTATTTATTTTTTTTTTTTTCAATAAAAGCAATTACTACACCTTAATTAATGATTGTTGTTTTAATTTTTATCTTTCTGTGTACATTAAGGATAACAACTTACGATAGACAACTTGCGGTTGGTGTCTTTAATATAAAATATGAGAACAGCTCAAATCATGACAAAAATAAATTAACCTGGCCGTGTTCTTCAATAATGTTATTTCACGTAGGTTAATAACAATCTGGACCCCAACGTTGCATGCATTAGTGAATTCAATTAATAGAATTTCTTAAATCAGAATTATTTCAGGTATTTCTGTCTGTGTAAATAAATTCCGTAACCATACGCTCAGTGAAGTGATAATAAATAAAAGACTACTGCACTAGTTCATGTTAATTTTTTAAAAGCACTACTTCGGATGGTAATAAGAAATAAACTTTCTTATTTCAATAATATTTATAAGAAATAAACTTTCAATTCCATTTTATACTTATATTCATAAAATGAACTTCTCTTAGCAGGAAATGCACTCTTACTGCCTTAAATACTGTTTATTAAGAAAGGAGTTGCATCAATGGGTGCAGAATTACTTGAGGAGGGCTGAGTATAAAACACAAACCAACTTGTGTTAAGTGGCCACTGAAAAGCACGATTGCTATGTAACCGAGTCGGGGCAGGAAACCTACAGAGGGGCTGAGGGGTGCGTCCATAAGGAAGGAGACGCGTCAGCGATGGTCGAATATGCACATAAACTACATGTAGCAACATAATTAACTTTTATCCCAATGATTTTTTTTTATATTTTTTTTACTAATCCTACCCTCAGCACTTTTTCACTGCCAATTTCTTTCTTTTATTTCACATTTTTATCGCTAGAGACCGGATGTTAGGCAAAATGCCTATTCTTTAATATTAAAGATATAATCAAAAGTAACGTTTTAAAGTTTATATGGGGGGTTATAGTTTCGATTTAAGCCAATTTTATTTTGCCTATTTCGACCTTTACTGCCTAAATAATTGCTTTAGTGCCTAATATTGCTTATTCTACGCATTTTCTTCAAAATAAGCCTTCATTGGGAAAATGTATAATTTACGTAACATAATACACACATATTTACTTATATTATGTGTTTGTAAACACAAGCTCGTGGTACGTTACAATATATTTACAGGATGAACTTCAAAGATGTTCATATATTTCGGGAAGTGATTCGTGATATGAAAAGAAGATAAAAGTCCTCTTGAATTTCACGAATCATCATCTGAAGTATGTGCGCACCTTTATGTCCCGTTCCAATTGTCAGCATTCGATTTTGATCCCAATTTGGCACCTCTGTCACTCGAACACGACGCAGAATTCGACAACATGCAACAGCACTTCTTTTCATGTCACGAATCACCTCCCAAAGTATGTGCACATCTTTCAGATTCACCCAGTATGTGCAATGCATAACATGCCTCGTTTTTGTATATACAGTAAAAGAAGATATTATTTAACAAACAAGTATGTTTCTATATTCTTTGAACATTATCTATGACTTGAATCTATTTTTTAATGGTATTGAGTATTTATCTTCATTATTTCGAGTTACATTTTAGTGCCTATTTTTTAAATTTTAAGTGCCTATTTGCCTGCCTATTTTCCAGGTTTTTAGTGCCTAAACACCCAGTCTCTATTTATCGCAGTATCATGTTAAGCCATCAACTGATTTAATCCACTTTATTAATGTCATATGTTCGTTGAATTTCTGACATATTACATCAGTTTGAGCAACTCACTCTCTTGCAAACATTTAATATGCATATGAGAAGTTGGGGATTTGTAATTCCTTGAAATCCTAATGTTTTATCCTTCTCACGTCAGATAATTCGAATTGCTGTCTTAGTTTTCTTTAATATTTGAACGCGACATCAGTCAATTCCACCATACCTTATCAGTGTTCTCGGACACTTTTTGGACACCTTTCGGATACATCGATCTTTAAAGATCATTGTCTATTATCGCTTCCATGTTTAACAGTACGTTCTTATATGCTTACAAGTGCAGACTTTGTACTAGGTATTCTTGCGTTTTATGCATTCTACAGGTAAGATCCACATTAAAGTTTCTTATATGTCCCTCTTTCGAAATCAGAATTCATATTTCTTCCTTAAATTTTACAAAAGTGATCCCGTATAAAATGGGATAGTGCCGAAATAAATTTTGGCAGGTGACAGACAATAAGGGTGAAATGTAATGTAAAGTTGCATTTTCCCAAGAACGATAGGCACCATCCATTGCATCACATGTTCAAAACCTACAATTCTTCGTATTATCTCTATTTTGGAAGAAGGTTTGTACTGGTCAACATGAGATGGCATCTATTAATTTAGTACAGGTGAAGTTCAGAGGAGGCGACATATTTGTTGCAAAAGGAGTCTCCTAGTATTTTATAAACTCATAATATTATTACTTTACCGTATTCAATCCCACGATTATGCACCGAGGCAAAGGAAGACGATGATAACGAAATGGATGATAATGGTGAAAGACGAAAATTAGATAAAACGAAGGAATCCCGAATAAACCCGCACACGGTGTTTGCCCTCCACGAAGACGAACTCATATTCTGTTTGCGAGATTTATATATGGATAGGTGGAGTTCCAGAATTTGTAAACGGAAAATCGGGACACCAATCTCAGGCTATATATAAGGTTAGGGTTCCTGCTCACTTGGTCAGAATCAATTAATTAACTGTATTTTTCAGGTTACAACTCATAATTTTCCAGTTCATTCTATACACAGCTAACACAAGTGAAGCCCTTGGCGTGGGAGACCCGGATTCGATTCCCGGCGGGAGCTCTCCCGTCTCATATAGCTTCGCTGCTGAAAGGGACGCTAAAGTCAAAATCAATTCAACTCAATAAATGAAGCCCCACAAGGAATGTATAACCTAAGGAATGTGAAAAGTAACATAAGAAGAGGTGGCTGGCGTCCCTTATTCCGATTTTGGGTTAACTTTACAACGCCCGCTCCAGCAGGTATACTCACTCAGAAACGAGAAAATACACACTAATAATTTTATGAAAATGGATCAAAACTTAACCTTAAGCTAATCCTTACCATACTTATTTATATCTTACTCTACTCTACCCTATCCTACTTTACTATACTTTTTAAAAGGGCCCTACTTATCGATGCGCAGCTGGAGCTTGTCTTGTAAAGTTTACCATCGATTTGTTGTGTTTAACAGGTCCTAGATATTGCGCCAATTACGGCACACCTTCCCATTTATTATTGAAAATATATTTTGTTGTTTCATCATCACCTGAGTCAGAAACACTACCCTAAAAGAAATACAAATTTAGCGTTTAGCAAGAAAACAATACATTTACGCTAAATTCAGAACGATAAACAAAAAGTAAATCTCTTTCAAGACTTACGCAGGCTCTCCAATAGTTTGGGAGAAATCCAATATCAAAATTAAACAACACACATACCTGTATGTGTTTAAGTGCCACTTCTTGTGCTAGAGTGAGTTGTTAGGGAATTTTAACTTGAAAATTGCTGAAAATTTTATCAGATACGGAAAAAAAATATATAAATCCAAAATTATTAAATTTGTGCACAGATCTTTACAAATATTTATCCACACATGGGAAAGTATATTAAACACAACTCACTTTTGCAATATACTAGTTCTTCTACGTTGAATTTTATTTTCACTCTGAAGAATGAAAGCCTGAACAAACACGCGTCTCGAAAGCTTTTTACAGGACGGTTAATTCTTTCATTAAAAACCGGGACGTCTGGCATAGGTATAGTTGGAATGAGCCATAAATTAGTGTAAATTAGGTTCAAGTGTTAAAGTAATTGTTCGTAAATTTAAAGATCCAGTTTTACTTAAGCTGCAACAACAACCAATAATTCTGATAGTACCTTCGCATGTTAAACTTCTGTGGTATACTCGTTTTTGCTCAGTCTTGCCTCTTCACTTTGATGGGTCACGAAAGAAATTCACTAGTGCAAGTATACTTAGTAAAAGGGAGAAGTCAATAATAAAACACGGACTTTTAAGGTCGGACTTAAATGGCAATTTTTGGAAGGAATTGTCTATAGCCATTTTTATGGCGGCTTTTCTTTCTTAAAAAAAAAAAAAAAAAAAAAAAAAAAAAAAAAAAAGTGCTATCTATCCCATAACTTCACCTATGGATGGAGAAGATTTATATGTGAACGAATTTTAATTTTTTAATATTTAATATTATTGGCTCCTTTCAACTCAATCTACACAGGTTTATTTTTCTTTCGTAAATCGGTTGTTGAAACTAGATGGTGGGTTAAGTTCCGCAGACTATTATAAAATGAATATTTAACAGCCAAATGTACTAGCCCCACATTTGTAGATAAAAAGGAACTAAAGGCGCCTAACATATTATTGGTGTTTAACGTATTATCATAAAGCCTACTATATGGAATTTTACATATTGATGTTAAGCCTCGCCTAAGAAAACTACTATTGAGTTATATATATATAATGAATTTAATGGAATAACCTTCTGCCAGGTGGTAATCGTCTTCTTAAGTTTATTCAAAAATTCTAAGGGTTTGAAGACTAATATCGAACTAGCGCAATCTTATATTTTGTTCAAGGATTTTGTTTCACACATTTATACTCACAAATGTCAGTTTACTGTAAGTTTGGAAGTTAACTGTTCCGAGTAGAATCTTTGAGTATATTTTAGTGATCTCCAGGTAAGTGAGTGATAGCAACATAGGGCACTATCATGTAGTTTAACCTTTCGCAAATGAACCCTACACACTAAAGTATTACCCTATTGGCTTCAGAAGTCAAGCGAACTAATTAGAACGTCAAGATTATGATACATTTGAACAGTCTATGTTCCTTTCGTGGAACACTTCAGAATTTATGTAAAGTTAGCAACATTTTTTTTAAAGCATTGCTTGTACATATTTCCATCACTTCAGTATAATGTGTATTACAGTTGACAAATGAATATAAAAGCAAGAATATTGCAGCGATTAAATACGTTAACCACCAATAACGCTATTAATATGTTAACTACCTTTAGTTCAGTAGAAAAGTGGCCATCTTGTAAAAAATGTGTGTGCTTTAAAGTGAAAACTGTTGTAGTATGTACACGTCTAATGTAGTAACTAAGTTATGCTTAGTAAATTATGTGTAATATTTTTTTTAAAAATACTAAAAAAAAAAATCACATGTAATACACTATTTGCAATATTAGTTTGCCATTTGCACACATTGATTTGAGTATAAGTTCACTATGCTAACTACCTACAGAACGCTAGGTGCATTGTTTATTATTTTCTCCCTTTCTCCTGATCATAAATACAGATAAGTTCGTCAGGTCAATGACACTCACGAAACATCCATATTGTCTTATCATATAAATAATAATAAAAATAAATAGTTTATAGGGTTTTAGCGTAGAATGTGATATTTAAGGAAAAAGAAAGGCGAGCTGATATTCTAGAGCAAGAGCCTATTTTGATGTTCCTCATTTTCAAATTTTTGTTCATACATGTAAATATATAATATACTTTTGTATTGGTAAGAAGTCATGCGTAGTTTTCAGATTGATACATCATTATAGAGTATGCCTATTAGGATTGAACTGTACAATATTACTAAAGTGTACAAGTATTAGTTGAGTTAATAGTATTTATCATATTTCTAGGTAACAGTAATGCAGTCTGTGGACACAGGCCATGAAGATATGATTGTAAGTAATATATATATGCATTGTTTTTAAGTAGTGAATGATTTCTCTTTCTTTGTTTGATTTATTGTTTGAATAAGACCAGAGTAGATTATTTTGTGAATATAAAGTTTGAATAGGCTATACCTGTATGACGATGATAAGAAGGACAAATTTTATTGTTTAGCCGCGTTACTGCGATGTGCCACTAGAAGGTTTTTAGAGCCTTTTTATATCAAGTGTGCCCTCGGAAAATATGTGCAACATACTTCAGCCTCACCCCAGCCATTCTCTTACGGAGGAAACCATCCCTTTGCTTTGGAGAAAGCAGTGAATGATCTCGGTTGTGTTGCCAATTTGTCATTCAGTCTTTTGTCTTAGTGAATGAAGATCGTTGGCTACTTATAATGGCTAACAAGACAGTGTATAGGGAAACTCGTCAATTTGGCAACCCTTCCACATCCAACTATTGAAGGATCTCGGTTAAAGCAACATGTCTCTCCTCTTTCAAGGGAGGTACGGGAAAACATACATCGACAGCAGTGCCAACAGGGTCACACTTGAAATAAAAAGGCTCTACCTAAAATGTTTTCAATTGGTTGAAGTGTCAATTTGTCATACGCAGTGATATCGGTTAGAATCTGCTATAAACACATGGGTTTAGCAGACTCCGATTGCATTATGGGTTCAAGATTTTGAACAACGAGTGAACATCAAGTTTTGTATGCTAAAAACTCGACAACAAATTCTTTAAGCTAAGAGGCTTCATCTCACAAGTCATCACAGGAGACGTCACTTTAATTCATAGTTAATCCTCAGAAAAGTAACCCTGACAGGATGAGTTAGTCTCCCAGACCCTAGAGGGTTAAGGAATCTGAGAAGTGCAACAATGTTGATCATAATATTCAACATGAAGATTATCTACAGAAAGTTAGTTTTCCAAGTCAAGATGATCTCTGTAGTGTCTTATTGTAAATTGCAACGTTTTGAGGAAGAACATTGTTCACTAGACTTAAGATATATAATGGCAAGGCTAGTTGTTCCATAATGACAATACACATAGTCATGTAGTCAAAATTAGGCAAGCATTTAATATGAGCAACAAAAGAGAACAACAAGAAATACTAACTGAATTTATGCGGCTAACCTCTATTCTTTTATATATATGCAGACAGGAAGTTTAACTACGTTGGGTTTCGTTATTAATCACAGTTTTGCTTGTTCACCCACTGCTATGTTCACTGTAAACATTTGCCAAAAACTAATGAATTTTTCAACCTA
This sequence comes from Thermobia domestica, assembly GCF_964235325.1. Lineage (NCBI taxonomy): Eukaryota > Metazoa > Arthropoda > Insecta > Zygentoma > Lepismatidae > Thermobia > Thermobia domestica. The sequence continues at coordinate 159,900,349 of NC_137459.1, read as the reverse complement.
CTGGTTGCTAAAATTGTTGTCAGTGGTAAATAGTTTTACAGCAGAGAATAGTGTCGAAATTCAAAGCGGACTGTTCAAAATCCATGCTTAACGCTGGAATGATTTGTATTATACCAGGAGTGTTGATGCTGGACACCTCTGTTGTATAGCATCAGGAAAGAACGATTTGGTAGACCAAACTACGACTGTTGTTTCTGAGGGACGTGTAATTCTTCTTGCATGATCAATTAATTATTTATATTTTTCCGGAGAAGGGAGAACATTTAATGACGAAATTCCAAAGACTGCACAATCCATATAGGAAGTCTATGGTGAGAAGCAGTTTTGTCTTATCTTTATTAAATCCATTAACCTAAAACAGATAAGGATTATTATCATTCACTACTACTTTTTTTTTTTTTTTTTCAGCATGATGCAGAAACTGATTTCTACGGAACGCAATTGGCCACTTGCTCTTCTGATGCCTCTGTAAAAATATTTGCAATGAAGAATGGAGCCCAGACACTGACAGCAGATTTGAGAGGACATGAAGGCCCTGTAAGAGTCGTATCTCACTTTCTTTTACCTAGTTTAATGTAATTAGTACAGATTTCTTATAAATGATTTTGCTGGTAACAAATACCCATAACTCATGTGTAATAATACTGATACAAGGTGGTTTCGCTTCACATTGCAAAACTATGTGGTACGCTTCGAAGTGTGGGGATTCAATATTGATCTCTATTTAAGGTTTCAACGCAAGGATAAGGGAGATAGGACTTACTCTTGTGACGTTGAATAAATACGAAACAACAGTTTTTTGCTATCTATTACCGTTTCTGGCCTATGGGGATCACTTCTGAAACCAGAAGTGGCACATTTCTACCACTACAAATTTAATACAGAGATAGAGGCGAAGATGGAACATGTTCCTGAAACGCTGAATCCATTTCAAAAACATGCTTTTCGTTATCTAATACCACTTTTGGTTTATGATGATACATTTTAAACCGGAAATTTTAGATTCTAGCACTTCCGGTTTGAATAGAGAGTTAAGGGTGGCATGGAACTATTCTTGAGACGGTGAATCATTAACCAAAAAGATGTTTTTTGATGAAAGAATTCAATCTTCCCTGGCAACAACGTGATTCTTGTAAAGTCTTCTTGGGCTATCAGCCAGGTGAAAATATTAATTTCCAACATTTTGAATCCAGACATTGCATTTATCTTCAGGGATTGTTATGATACGATGATTTTATTCCTATCGACAGATGGACGAACAGACTTGGTCGTTTGGTAATACTTCTCATGCCTGTGCATATCAATTTAGAAGCTTAAAAGTTTTATCGAGGTGTAGAATATGAGTCCCCCTTGCCACTCGATACTCGAGACTATGGTCAG